>NC_086181.1:31025645-31333895 GCF_023053635.1 Elgaria multicarinata webbii | reverse complement strand
GTACAGCACCAAGTACATTGTTGGTGCTATATAAATAAATAAATAAATAAATAAATAAATAAATAATAGAAGTTTTTTCCTTTTGCTCCTCCCCTTCCTTCCCCCATTTCTAACTTCCACCACTGCTGGGAGCACATGTGTTTTCTCTCTCACTCCTGGTAGTGTAATGGAACACAAAATGGACTGAACAAATTGTTGAAACTCTTCATTGTACCTGCATTGACTATGCAGGAATATTTATGAGTAAAACTGTTTTCTTCACTAAAGAAAGTGTGGTCTCCTTTACTTTTTATAAAGGAGCATGTGTGTATGTGGGACTAGTAAATGCTTATTCTGTTTTTGACTTTTCTCTAACTGCCTTTCTAGCAGGAGGCATCATTATTAAATAATCCCATGAAGTTATGGGCCCCAACACATGGAGCAGATTTTACCAGATTGTTTTGTGATTTTCTCTCTCTCTCTCCCCCTTGACACACATAGAGAAGGCTAGCTTGGTTTTTTGTTTGTTTGCTGTCCATCAGTTTGGCAGATGGACTGGAGCATAATTGGGATGGGGGTGGAAGGTACATGGGGAGACTCATCCCCATGTACTTTCCACCTCAGCTAAATTGTGTTCCAGCCAGTCCACGAAACAACTGTGTGGCATGCTTGCATGGGGATTCAAGGGCTGGAGCACATGTGGCAGGCTACACTCAAGGCCTCCAACGGTTGGATGTGGCCCACAGCCCACCCACTTGTGGCCTATGTGTAACCCAAGCCAAAGCCTCAGATTCTCTGCAGATTTGGGCAGGTATTTTGCTGATATCTTTAAATAATACTTCCCTTCAAATAAAGCTGTTGAATTTAAGATATTTCAGCAAGCATTAGTTATTTTAAATCCAAGACACATTATGCTGCCTAAAACCTACGGGCTGGAACCTAAGGAGTAGTTAGTAAAAATAGTAATGTGAATAGTACAAACTTCACTTTTGCAAACAGCATGGAAAATAGCATGAAATATTCAGTCATAATATTGTATTAAAAGGAATGTTGATCACACAAAGTGAAACTGACATGGGGAGGGAACACAATTACTAGAGTTGCCTAACTTTGGTTCCAGTTATGGGGGTTCTAGTGTAAATGAGGGGTTGGGGGACATGTATGCAAATTGGAGGAATTCCAACCCACATTCTCATGGCATCAAGCAAAACAGCCATGTAGGTGCCGCTCCTTATAAAGCCCAGGAATGACATCTTAGTTGGGAATAAAAATGTACCTATCTTGTAGATGGGAGAGGTTTGTGCAGGTTGTATAGTTGTTGGTGAAGGAATGGAGCAACATTTGTAAATGCCCCAGAGAGTGTCTTGTGCTGTCCTAACAATACATATTATGATGGGATGTTTTCCTTGGAATGTGATATTTGTGTAATATTTAAAAAGTAATTGTAGAGGAATATTTAAAAAGTAATTGTGATGGATGCTTTTTATTCAAACCCATCAGTGCCTAAGTGTGATCCTATATTTAGAAGTCATGGAGCCATTGCTTAGGTTTGTTGCCTTTTTTCCTCACCCCTGCTAGTGTTCTAGCAATTATCTGAGGTCTTATGAGGAAGTGCACCATGTCATGGTCTGAGATATCCTGCAAGGTTGAAACCGCCTTCCTCATCCTGTAGTTGTTGGAGCTTCAAGGTTGCTGGAAATGGAATTTGGGAAACATTAAGTAGATTAGAAGAGCGTAATACAAAATCTACTAACATCCTATCTATCAACATTTGAAGATGCAAAAGAAGTATATAAAAGCTTGTTTCCCAGACCTATAATATGCTTCTGCCCTGGCAAAGTCACCAGTCTCTAATCCATGCACTGAGGCAGCCTTCCCCAACTTTATAACAGATGTTTTGGACTTCAACTCCCATCAGCTCCAGCCAGCATCATCAGTGGTCAGTAATCCTAGAAGTTATTATTTGGAAGGCACCAGGTTAGGGAAGGCTGCACTGAGGCATGATAAAAACTGTCTCTGGGGAGGCCACCAGTGAGGGAGGAAGCAGCAGCCAGGCACCTCTCCACCGTGCCTGGGTCCAGCTCCAGCTGAGAGCCCCCTCCCTCCTGCTACCAACTGTCTCTGGGGAGGCCACCAGTGAGGGAGGAAGCAGCAGCCAGGCACCACTCCACCGTGCCTGGGTCCAGCTCTAGCTGAGAGCCCCCTCCCTCCTGCTACCAACTGTCTCTGCAGAGGCCACCAGTGAGGGAGGAAGCAGCAGCCAGGCACCTCTCCACTGTGCCTGGGTCCAGCTCCAGCTGAGAGCCCCCTCCCTCCTGCTACCAACTGTCTCTGGGGAGGCCACCTGTGAGGGAGGAAGCAGCAGCCAGGCACCTCTCCACCGTGCCTGGGTCCAGCTCCAGCTGAGAGCCCCCTCCCTCCTTCTACCAACTGTCTCTGCAGAGGCCACCAGTGAGGGAGGAAGCAGCAGCCAGGCACCTCTCCACCGTGCCTGGGTCCAGCTCCAGCTGAGAGCCCCCTCCCTCCTGCCGTCAACTGTAACTGCTGAACTTTGCAACTAAGAGTGTAGTGCCTGAATTTGCTGTCCTTTCCCCCCCCCTCCTCCTCCCTCCCAATCCCTTTTCCTTTTGTGTCATGTCTTTTAGATTGTAAGCCTGTGGGCAGGGACTGTCAAGAAATACTTTTGTAAGCCGCCGTGAGAGCCTTTGTTGGCTGAATGGCGGCATAAAAATCCTTAAATAAATAAATAAATAATAAAAAAGCCAATAAAAAATTATGAAATGTAGTATATCTATTCACAGACTATATATTTGTTTTGCTGCACAGTAACTGACTTGCAGGTGACTTCCTGTAAAGCTTACACTGCTCTGGCAGTTCAATTCATGTAAAGCGTAGGCATCTATGCATTTATAAAGTAACATTTATTGAATTCCATGGGATTTACTTTTGAGTAGACATGCATAGCAACATAAGAAGTGCCATGCTGGATCAAACCTAGGGTCCATCTAGTCCAGCACTCTGCTGACAGGATTCTGCTGTCAATTTACTTTTCTTAATAGCCAATAATATAGCCAACTTTAAAGAAGTAATAAATAATGGTACTTTGAGGTGAGATTAAACACAATGAAATCTGTCAGGAAATGGGAGGGGAGTTTTTGCCCATAAACTCTGGTTGTCAGACACTTGCACTTAATTATTTTTTTTATGAGAATATGATTTTATTGAAGATCTTGAGAACTGCCTCTTTTGGTTCCATAAAAAAGGACTAGTAGCATTTGGTAGCCATCCTCCTGAGATAAGCATGACAGTTCTTAAATTGTTATTTAAATTGGGGGATAGTATACTACAGAATATATATGAGGTTATTTTGGGACAATTTAGGCCATGTACATTTGGGACAATATTAATCTGAGGTATGCTCCAGAGCAAAGATGACCTGAAAATCCTTGGATTTTGTAATTGTAATGGGCTTAAATAGCATTTCCACAAGTTTACCCCAAAGTCATATGAAAGAAATTTGAGCTTCAGGGAAATACGTAAGCCAGGACAACAGCTTATTGGCTAGCTTCTTGCGCTATCAGGAAGCCCCTGTAGCCAAACTAGCACTAATCAAAATTGGTTGAACTTGGTTTATACGCCTTCCCCATGCCCTGCCAAAATGTAGTTCTTGAGAATCTTATTGACTTCGAATTTTCCTGTATTTGAAAAGTTTATGGGCATGAAAGCTTAACGTTTTCTGATATTCTCAGCACTAAACAGGTTGAAACTGTTTCCCTTCATAACAGGATCAAAAATTATCCGTTTGATTGTAACAAAATGACCTCTATCTCAAATTCCATGAGTAAATGTGAGCTTAAAAATGCCCCCTTGAGCCCTATTTTCCACTTGAAATAAAGGCCAGTGTTGTATAGAGACTGCAGTACCAGGCTCTGAGCAGGAAGTTTCTGCAATCTCTGTTCAGCCATTTATCGATTAGTTGACTCAGGGGCGGAGTTCGGGCGTCGCGCTAAGCAACGGTTGTTTCCCATTCTGTTCCTATTAACCCCCCCTCCCCAGTTGATTAGCGTGTCGTCCGAACTCAACCAGGGAATCGCCATCTTTCAGCCTAATATTCACACAGGTTTGTTGTGAGGATAAAAAATGGCGCGCCAGGAGGGGGTATGTATGCAGGCCTAAGCAACTGAAGAACGGGAAGACAGAAAATAAAATAACCCGATCCCTCATTGCAACGAGGTTTTGACGACTATACACCATTTGGTATGGCTATGTGTCCTGCCTGCTTGAATGGAATGGAAGTCCCTTATTTTTAACACGCGAAGCACAACCATAGGATGCGCTTCTTGGCATCATGAGCGTTATCCTTGAGCTTCCTCAAAAATAGAGGGAGTCATTGATTTATTACATCCACATCCATCTTTCCTCCAATGTGCTCAAGGCACAATACCTCATCTCATCTCCTTTTGGATACCTTCAGAAATCCACCTCCTTCCTCACTCCCCCCCTCGGTCACTGAGAGGATGTTTTCCCGCCTTTTCAGTCCTTTTGTGGGTGCGCCCTTCCCCCCCCCTCCCGCACGGAAGGAGGAGAAAAGAAAGCGAGCGTGTGCGAAAACTCGAGGCCTGATTGGTCGGGCAGCGGCCACACGCCTGTTTTCGAACGTTGGCGCTAGGCAGTTGGAAATGACTGTTGGGTAGGGAGTAGGACACGCGCGCAATCGGCGAGAAGATCCTACAAAGTTCCCCGCGTGTGAGAAAAGGCAAAGAGTACGCAGCCGCAGTTCATCCGCCAGTCCGAAAGTGAGGGGGAGGAGGAATGTAGAGTCACTTTTTGCGCACGCGCAGTTCAGAAAAAGGTGGGGGTGGAGTAGGGAAAAAAGTGTGCGCCTGCGTGTTTCTGAAATTGAAGAATTCTTTTGCCTGTCTGCACAGTGACTCGACCATAGAGATAGAAAAGGGTGAAGAGTGACAAAACAGATCAAACGTCCGCTTAAAAAAGTGTGCACGAGGCTCTGGCGTCACTCTGAACCTCGGCATTTCTATAGCGAAACCTCTATAAAACATTGTATAGGAAATTGAAGTGGAAAACCAGTTCAACTGTAGTCTGAAAGTACCGATGAGGTCTGAGTCGCGTGGTGGGGTTCTCTACATTTTCTTTATCTCTATAGTACATACGCGACCTGAACTCGCAACCATAGAGACAAGCAGCTGCGCAAGCGCATGGCGTGGTGGAGAAGAGGGCAGAAATGGTTGAGGTTGAAGGAAGGAGAAAAGGGCGGAAGAAGGGAGGAAGGAACGTGCGCACGCGCGAAAATGTCAATGTCAGTCCTATTTATAGGTTGGACCTTGTTGCTTTCATGGTGGATTTCTTTTCCTTTCCCCCTCGTTGGAATCGGGCCCAAAGTGAATTTAAAGGCTTTTCTTGCCCGGAGAGGAAAGAATAACTGCTTAGTCTGTAAGTTGGTGGGGGGCATAGAATGGCACTGTGTGGTCTTTAACCTCATCAGTTCAGCCATCATGCTGCATGTTTAGCAGTGAACTTTGACCTCCACATCCTACTTTACTGCTTTGCTGGATCGGGACCCAGGGGGCCCCCCTGTACCTCTGGGGGTGATGCATTGTAGCTTGTGCATGAGACCTCCGCTCTGGCTGAGGTCCTGATCCCAAACATCCTTTGCCTCACAGCTCGGTTTGGCGAAACCTCTGATCTCGCTGCTTTGAAGGACGCGGGTGGAGTGTGGGACTCTTCCAAACCATGATCTGTGCCAGCTGCATCCCACGTGCAAAATAGTGTCCGTTAGAAGAGCTTTGCACAGGAAGCCGGCCATGCCCTGACATGACCATTTTCTGACAGTTAACCTTTGGACTCTTTGAAAATGCTGTGTGTAACACGATTAGCCCTAGGGGCCAGGGTCATAAGGTTGCCAGCCCGTGGCAAGGGCTCCCTAGCCACCAAGATGGTGAAATACAGGAAGATGCGGAAACCGACGGAGCCACAAGACTGGGCGATGGATTATCGCGAGAGATACATCCCCTTTTCCAAGGACCAGCTGGTTGATGCCCTAGTGAAGGTACAACCGGGGCACTGTATCGATGCTATGAACCTGTGGATGTGTTGCACATGTGCAAAACTCTGAATCCTCCCTCATCGCTTTCACTGATTTTTCTAGCAAAAATAGGCTTCAAAGTATGTGGGTAGTGATGGTGAAATCTTAGAAGCAGGGGCTGGGCTGAATGGCTAGCGGTTGGGAAATAATTGCTCCTTGCCCGTTCTTATAGCTAGCACAAACAGTGGTGAGAAGTAAATGAATATGTGCCGAGTTGAAGAATATAGCTTCTCTTGGCCCAGAAACTGGGTTACTTTGGTGCAGAAGAGGTTTTGGTTTTGCCTTTTAGCAAGGAGTATACATAGTCTTGAATACAACTAGAGATGAGAAGCCCTAGAGAGAAACCCAGAAAAAATGGGAGGAATAGGGGAGGGTTCTTCAAAATTTTCAAAAATTCCTGGGGGAAAGTGTTGTCTTTTTCTGGGATTCCACCCCCATCCCCAGGACTTCACATCTCTAGCTACAACTCCTGTATCAAAGCCACTCCCTTTCTAGAGGCAGCTACATCTGTTGTCCCTTAACCAGGGATTTAAAGGCCCACTTCTCCGGCGCGTTAATAGCCAATCAAACACACGAGGCTGGAGAATACACTTAATCCATTTACTTCCAATACTACAGTATGGGGGTGCTCTCCGGTTCCACAAGATGGAGGCACCCCGAACAAAGGAATCTCACAGTATATATAGGCCCTGACTACAAGAGGGTGTTAGTCTCTTTCTAACCCTTCTATTGGTCAGTTCTGGATTAGCAAGTTAAGTTACATTCAATTTTCAAGTTAAGGTGCACAATCTCAACGAGTCATAGGTTACATTCAATGCTCTATTGGTTGAAAGTTTTTCCCTTTGTCTGATGTCCACTATTAAGGAATGCAAATCTGGCATATAGCCATATGTAGCCACCCTTTGGCAGAGAAGCCATCTTTAACCCTTGGCACATTACATTCATTAGAGAGATGAAACCTCTCCCTGGGGCCATCACATCCTGATGCTCATGTGAAACACTGAATTAAAAGCTTCTTCCCTAACAATTCTTTAGTGTCACAAGTGCACATGGTTCTGCATTAAGCAGGATTTAGTAACCCACCCCACTTAGAGAGTTTAATCTCTGTTAGATGGCCTAAGCAGGGGTGTACAAAGAGTTCAGATAGTAACAAATTCATGTCTGGGTGTAGAAAAACCTAGTGGCATTGGATGGTCCAGGTAGTATTCATGTTCTTGATAAACTACCGTTCAACATATAATCATAATGTACTTAACAAGATAAACATGCAAAATATACAGCACATTCAAATTAAAACAGTATAACATTAATAAACCTTCATAGAATAAAATCAACAATTAAGCAATCCACGCTGAAATTTTTGGCGGAATAAGAATATAAAAGAGGCTGGGAAAGATTAATGTGCTACTTGAGGAAGCACGTTCTGTAGCACTGGGGCCACTACAGAATAGCCTCTGCTCCTAGTTGTGGAGTCTTTATCTAATGTGGGTATGGAACTTGGAGCAGGACCTTTTTAGCAAACCTTAAAGCCCTGGCCAGGTGTGTGTGAAGGAGATATGGGAGAGGCATTCCTTGAGACGCTTGAGATGCATACCACATAAGGATTTAAAGCCTTACACAGCTTGAGACCACAATACCTGATGGAACACCTCTCCCAACATGAACCTATCCACACACTACGCTCAACATCTGAGGTTCTCCTCCGAGTGTCTACTCCGAGGGTAGCTTGGAGGATGGCAACAAGGGAGAAGACCTTTTCAGTGGTGGCCCCCCAATTATGGAATGATCTCCCCACCGAGGCTCGCCTGGCACCAACATTGTTATCTTTTCGGCACCAGGTTAAGACTTTTTTCTTCTCCCAGGCAGTTAACGTATGCTGAGTTTTTAAGTGACCCCAGAATAGCTGTTTTAATATTGCTGTTTCTATGCTTTTAAATTTTTGTATATTTGTTTTTAATGTTCATTGTTTTTAACTTTTGTAAACCGCCTAGAGAGCTTTGGCTATGGGGTGGTATATAAATGAAATAAATAAATAAAAGCTCAAAACTAGATGGCACAAACAGATGAGGGAAATGAAAGGAGCAAGGGCATGTGGAGTAGCACATTGAGAAGGTCGTTCCAGGTATGCTCAGTGGCGTTACATGGAAAAGAGAACAAGGCTAAAGGGATAACAAATTATTTTCTGCAAGAGGGTGAAGAGAAATGAGCGAGGGTCATGCTTAGAGTTGCTAGCTTCCCAGGACTGATAGACAGTTCTGTTACTCTGGAAATACTTCAACTCTGGTTAACCACTTGGTTGCCAGGCCTTGTATATCATTGACATTGAAAATATATTTTCACTTTTAATATGGGAATGGCTCCTGTCTGGGTGATCTCTGGTATATGCATGCAGTGCAGCCTTTCTTTCAGATAGGAAGGTGCTCCTGGTAGATCGGAGAGGGAAGAAGTGAGGCATGGGCAGAAAGGCAACATGTGCTTTGGGAGGCTTACAAAGAAGGATGTCGTAGCAATGGAGTAGACCAACATCTCAGACCCAAGCAAGGCATACTTTTTACATAAGAACCTAAGAAGAGCCCTGCTGGATCAGACCAAGGGTCTGTCTAGCCCAGCGCTCTGTTCACGCAGTGGCCAACCAGCTGTTGACCAGGAAACTGCAAGCAGGATATGGTGCCAAAGCACCCTCCTACCCATGTTCCCCAACAACTAGTATATATAGGCTTACTGCCTCTGATACTAGAGGTTGAGCTTAGCCATCAGGGCTAGTAGCCATTGTTAGCCCTCCTCCAGGAATTTATCCAACCCCTTTTTAAAGCCATCCAAATTGGTGGCCATCACCACATCTTGTAGTATATCTCAGGAACGTGTTTTGACAAATCTCCAGCTCCTTGACATTGGTGAGCCTTAACCCCAAATCTGAGTTTCATGTTGGGATTTGAGCAACCACTTTCCCAATTTTGGGGCCACCAACCTACCTCCCCCGGAATAGACAAATTTCAAGATAGCTTGTGCTGTCTTCTGTGCCATAAGACACAAAGAATTCCTCTATCAAGGGGTCTCTCGTTTCTGATCGCTTTTGGGCTGAGCTGTGTTGCCTTTTCTCTCCCTCAGGAGTTCCACTCCTCTAGCCATGCGGATCGTGTCTCATTCCTGGCATTTGTCTCTCAAGTGGACGCCTCCCTCCTGCACCGTTACCACTCCATCCTAGAGCAGTTAAAGGTAATGTCAAGCACACTCTGTGTAGGAACACACCTCTCCCGACATGAACCTACCCATACACTACACTCAACATCTAAGGTCCACCTCCGGGTGCCTACTCCGAGGGAAGCTCGGAGGGTGGCAACAAGGGAGAGGGCCTTCTCAGTGGTGGCCCCCCAATTGTGGAACCATCTCCCCTACAAGGCTTGTCTGGCGCCAACATTGTTATCCTTTTGGCACCAGATCAAGACTTTTCTCTTCTCCCAGGCATTTAACAGCATATGCTGAGTTTTTTAACTGACCCCAGAATAGTTGTTTTAACTGGATACGGTATTGTCTGTTTTTATGCTTTTTACATTTTGTATACTTGTTTTTAATGTTCAGCGTTTTAATTTTTGTAAATTATCCAGAGAACTTCAGATATGGGGTGGTATATAAATGTAAATAATAATAATAATAATAATAATAATAATAATAATAATAATAATAATGTTTTTAATGAATTCTTCATCCAAATACAGAAGATGGGGAGGGGGTGGGAAACAGCTTGTGCTGGAACCTAGTAGGCGACGCTGTGATTAGCATTAATACACCCTTTTGTATAAGGCCAATAAAGTGACTAGCCTGACATTTACTTTTACTAAACAGCAACACCTTTTGCTACGGAGGGACAGAGTGATCAGTCCCTCCCCATCCTCGTCCAGTCCACTGACCCATTTGGTGTTTGTGGCATTCAGGCAAGTAGTTAAACACAATGCTGTATTAGTACTAACAGTTGTGCTAGTGTAATACCAGTGTTTATTTCTTCCCCTTCCAGGCTGTCTATTCACCTATTAATCCTGACCGGGACACCCTGCAGGAATTCTCTTTGACAGATGCGGAGCGGTTAACAAAAGAACAGGAAGTTTTCGCCAGGATGGAACCTCTGCTGGACCAAGCCAACTTTAACAACCTGTCAGAGGAAGCATTAGCCTATGCCCTTGTGATCCACCACCCTCACGATGAAGTCCAGGTATCGCTTGTGCTGGGGAGGGCCTCACCTTTTCCTCGCTATACAACACTCTGAGACTCGAATGAAGCTGCATCTACACATGACTGAGGTGGCAATAAGATGCAACAGTCCTGAGGTGGTAGAATGAACTGTACCATTCCAAGCTATAGATGGAGATTCCACTTTTGAATGCTTTCCTCACATCATCATCATCATCATCATCATCATCTGTAAATAAAAAACTAGCATATAAGGGAGTAAGCTTCTCTCTTTCCCAGCCTTTTGTCTGCCGTACTGGTTATTAATTCATAGAGAAGTTTGAACCTAGGAGAACGTTCATAGCTGGGATTCACAGAATCATAGAATAGTAGAGTTGGAAGGGGGCCTATAATGCCATCGAGTCCAACCCCCTGCTCCATGCAGGAATCCACCCTACATGCAGCCTGACATGGTGATGTCCTTTCTGCCACCTCATTTTGCTGCATGTGTAGACTAGGCAATCAATCCTGTAGGCCTGGTTTCCAGGGCAAGCCTGGATCAAAGGTTGGCGTTTGAAGCTCCTACAATTAAAATAGAATTCTTCCCGCCTTTCCTCCACCCTTAAGTGATTTGATAAATAGTGGGATTATCTATTGCTGAAAAGAACATACACCAAAATGTATGGACAGAGCTAAACCAGAGGCCCACCTGTTTACCTGGATCTATTCAAAGGTCGATAGCTCAACGCCAAAATAAAATTTAAAAACTATATGCCCAATACTAAAGTCTGGTTTAAAGCCCTTTGCTTAACTCTTAGGCTAACTTTCACTGTCCAACATGCTCACACTCTGTATGTGTTTCATATATGCCTTTTTTTAATATATAGTCCTTCTTGTAGACTTTGCTTTTCTTCTCATTTTTTCAGGTTTTCTGAGACATTAGTTAGTCAGTTGATTTTATTGTGCATAACCATAAGGTTCTTACAATTTTGCCACAGCAACAATAACAAAAAGAGGCAGTCACAGAAAGAAAAAGGTTGAACAAACCACTCAGATCAGTTCATCATGAGCACAATCTACAGCAACAGTTTTCAGGTCCTTTGCTGTAATGTTTTTAGCAGCTATATCGAATAAGGCTACTTGATTAGTTACATAAGAATTCATATCTACAAGTAGTTTACACATCTGCTCAGCCAAAGTTCTATCAGACAGTCCTGCCGCCAAAGGAACAAGAAATCTTTGCCTGGCATTGGCATACCGTTCAGAATATTATCCTTTATTTGTAGAGAACCACATATACAAAGGTGTTGAAATATGGAAACATTTATATATCTCCCATCCAGATATACAGAAAGTATAGTCAGGAACCGTAATGCCATAAAGGTCTTGTGCAGCTTATAATGGTATGCTGTATGTGATGGAATATCTTTATTTGAGGAAAAAAAATGAAATTTAAAAGCAAACAAACCCAAACTCCGAACATTTACACACAGCCTGGGATGCACCTTATAGAAGTAGTTCCAACTCTATGCCAGGCACCCCTGTCTTTAATAGGAATTGTATTTTCATGCCAAGTCTCACTTCCTTTCTGCAGGTGTCAGTGAATCTGGATCAGTATGAATACATGAGATTCTGGGCTCTCGGCCAACGGATAGGACCACTGCGTGTGATGACTACCATCAAGGCCCAGAGTAGGGGGTTCTTTGGCACATCTCGGATTCCAGAAAACAGGTAAGCAGAAAATGTCTCCCTAGTATCTATTACCAACCTGAGATTCTTTTGAGGACCAAGTCACTACATCAGAGGTGAACAACCTTGGCAAGGGATCAGTTCAGACCTCTGGCTAGAGCAATCTGTCCTTTCCCTGGCAGTCTGCTGGGTGGAATGAAGAGGATCAGAGAGAAAAGGGAGTGGCAGAAAGGGAGAGGAATAGAAGCGTCAGAAAGAGAAAAGACCTACATGGGTCTCCGGCCTTTCTCACTGCCAGAATGTAGCCACTGTCAGATTACTCAGGAGTGATGCGGCCTGCAAAAGAGAAAAGGCTGCCCATGTTTGATCTAATACAAGAAGCTGACTTATTTATTTATTTATTTATTATTTATTTATTACATTTTTATACCGCCCAATAGCCGAAGCTCTCTGGGCGGTTCACAAAAATTAAAACCATGAAAAGCATAAAAACAACCAACAAATTTAAAACACAAATACAAAATACAATATAAAAAGCACAACCAGAATAAAACCACACAGCAAAAATGAATATAGGTTAAAATATGAGATTAAAACAGCAAAGTTTAAATTTAAGTTAAATTACAGTAGGTGTTAAAATACTGAGAGAATAAAAAGGTCTTCAGCTGGCGACAGAAAGAAAACAATGTAGGCACCAGGCGGACCTCTCTGGGGAGCTCGTTCCACAGCCGGGGGGCCACAGCAGAGAAGGCCCTCCTCCTAGTAGCCACCTGCCTCACTTCCTTCAGCAGGGGCTCACGGAGAAGGGCCCCTGTGGGTGATCTTAAGGTCCGGGCCGGCACACACGGGAGGAGGCGTTCCTTCAAATAACCTGGTCCCAAACCATTTAGGGCTTTGTTAATACCAGCACTTTGAATCGGGCCCAGACCTGGACTGGCAGCCAGTGAAGGACTTCCACCCAGTCAGATTCCTGCACATCTCTCTTGGCATTGCCACTTTGGCATGAAAGCATAAGAAGAGCCCTGCTGGAGTAGAACAAAGGTCCGTCTACTTCAGCATCCTGTTTCCCACAGTGACCGGGGGGGCAAGCCCTGAAGCATGTGACCATGTTACTGACCATGTTACTCTGACCATGTCACTCCACTTCTGAAATCTCTTCATTGGCTTCCAATTCACCTCAGAATCCAATATAAACTTCTCCTGTTGACCTTCAAAGCTTTTCACGGTCTAGCTCCGCCCTATCTCTCCTCTCTCATCTCACACTATCGCCCCGCTCGTGCTCTTCGCTCCTCTGATGCCGTGTTTCTCACCTGCCCAAGGGTCTCCACTTCCCTTGCTCGGCTTCGTCCATTTTCTTCTGCTGCCCCTTATGCCTGGAACGCTCTTCCAGAACACTTGAGAACTACAAGTTCAATCGCAGCTTTTAAAGCTCAGCTAAAAACTTTTCTTTTACCTAAAGCTTTTAAAACTTGATTTTGTTCTGACTTTATACTGTTAGTTTTACCCTACCCAGTGCCTATTTACCCTACCCTGTGCCTGTTTACCCTACCCTGTGCCTGTTTACCCTACCCTGTGCCTATTTACCCTACCCTGTGCCTATTTACCCTACCCTGTGCCTGTTTACCCTACCCTGTGCCTGTTTACCCTACCCTGTGCCTGTTTGCATTCTCTTCCCCTCCTTATTGTTTTATTATGATTTTATTAGAATGTAAGCCTATGCGGCAGGGTCTTGCTATTTACTGTTTTACTCTGTACAGCACCATGTACATTGATGGTGCTATATAAATAATAATGATAATAATAATGATAATGTTAGGCATTATAAGAAAAGGAATTGAGAATAAAACGGCCAGCATCATACTGCCTTTATACAAACCTATGGTGCGGCCACACTTAGAATACTGTGTACAGTTCTGGTCACCACACCTAAAAAAGGATATTACGGAGCTGGAAAAAGTGCAGAAAAGGGCAATAAAAGGATTAAGGGGCTGGAGCATCTCCCCTACGAGGGAAGGTTATATCAATTGGGATTGTTTAGCTTGGAAAAAAGGAGGCTAAGGGGGGACATGATACAAAATTATGCATGGTATGGAGAATGGGGATAGGGAGACATTTTTCTCCCTCTCTCAAAATACTAGAACCTGGTACTCCCACCAATCCCATGAAGCTGATTGGTGGGAGATTCGGGACAGATAAAAGGAAGTCCTTCTTCACACAGCACATAGTTAAATTAGGGAACTCACTACCACAAGATGTAGTGATGGCCACCAGTTTGGATGGCTTTAAAAGGGGGTTGGATAAATTCGTGGAGAAGACTATTAATGGCTACTAGCCCTGATGGTTGTGTGCTATCTCCAGTATTCGAGGCAGTAAGCCTATATGCACCAGTTGCTGGGGAACATGGGTGGGAGGGTGCTGTTGCACCATGTCCTGCTTTGTTGGTCCCTGGCCGATGGCTGGTTGGCCACTGTGTGAACAGAGTGCTGGACTAGATGGACCCTTGGTCTGATCCAGCAGGGCTCTTCTTTCTTATGTTCTTATGTTCCCTAGCTATTGCCATTCAGAGGCGTGCTGCCTCTGATCCTAATCACGACTAGTAGCCATTTGATAGGCTTATCGTCCATGAATTTGCCTAATCCCCCTTGAAAGCAGTCTAATTGGCGGCCATCACCACAGCTTGAGGAAGCAAATCCCCACAGTTTGATTAATGCCATTGGATCTCTAGGGTCTCCTATCACCTCCTCCCTCCTTGTTTTAACTGAAGATGCCAGGGACTGAACCTGGAAGCTTCTGAATGAAAAATGGGTGCTCTGCCACTGAGCTATGGTCCCTCTGCCAGACCTAGCGTAATGTGACGAGCTTCTAGCTGAGCCCCTGCAGCAACAGCAGTCATTCATGGTGTTTGTGAGGATTAGTGAGGTTAAGGACATGAGATGCTTTAAATTGTGGGGAAAGTTCCCTTGTGAAAACTAAGTAAACTCTTCATTAAGAAAGTTCCAGGATTCTTCATAAGACCTGGAATCTCTATTGGTAGAAAACTCTGGATTGCCGGCTCCCAAGAGGGAAAAGAAAATGCTAGTTTCTAGGAACATGGGAAGCTGCCTTTTACTGAGTCAGATTCTTGGTCCATCTAGCCCAGTATTGTTGACACTGACTGGCAGCAGCTCTTGTAGGGTTTCAGGCAGGATTCTTTCCTTGCCCTCCCTGGAAAAGCCGGAAATCGAACCTGGTGCACCGTCCCACTGAGCTATACAAGAGAACGATTTCTCATTGCAGAATTCTGGAGCTTTTTGCATTGCGAGATTATTATTTTGGTAGCCTTTTATAACGGTGAATGGTGTGAATGTTTACTTGACCCCGTTGAAGTGTTCTGATGTTCTCAGCCCTTCTCCTCTCCCGATCCAGGCATTACTTCAAACGGGTGGTGGTGGCAGCCCGGATTAAGAACTCCCACCTGGTGCTGAAATGCTTTAAGGACATTCCCCTGGAAGGCCTGGAGCAGCTGCTGCCAGCCGTCAAAGTCCGCACCTCCATCTTCTACCGGGCCCTTCTCAACACCATGCTTGTAGTGAGCGGTTTGGCTCTCTTTGTCAATGTGGGGATGGTGGTGCTTTCCGACCTTAAGATCGGCACCACAACCCTGCTGATGTTCTTCGCTGCCTTAATGGCCTTCCGGGCTTGGAAGGTACGTATATCGCTGCAGTTTCCCGAAGATTGCAACTCCAACCAGGGCCTTGTAGCCAAATCGACATGCCTGTGAAACAGATTCCCAAACATATCTCCTTTAGGAACATGGCTGCTCCCTTTAGGGCAGCTTCCCCTAATCGGGTGCCTTCCAGATGTATTTTGGAGCACAACTCCCAGCAGCCCCAGCCAGCATGGCCAATGATCAGGAATGCTGGGAGTTGTAGTCTAGAACATCTGGAGGGCACCCGGTTGGGAGAGGATGCCGTTGGGTAAGGTCTGCTTTGCCAAGCATGTGAGGCAATGGAGTATGAATGAAGATGATGATGATTTATTACATTTCTTTACCACCCAATAGCTAAAGTCCTCTGGATGGTTCACAAAAATTAAAACCATCAAATACAACATAAGAATATACAACACAGAATCAAACCAGAATAAAAACCCAAAATTGATAGCTTTGTCCATTTCCAGCTGCACTGTGTCTCTGATGCATTGCACCCACAGGTTAAAATATAAAAACACAAATAGGGAGCAATCATATGGCCCCTAGAGAACATCTAAGTGGCCATACGATACCTTTTTTTAAAGTAACGTTTCCCCCTTCTTCTTTTTTTTTGCAAGTTTAACAGAAAAAACAAACCATGGAATGAAAGAAAAAAGAACAAGAAATTACATGCATAGAAATGTCAATATTCCATCAAATAAGATTTTCGGGAGTGGGGGGAAGGGAGATTATGCGTGAACTTTGAGAAAAGCAGACCAAATTGGATGCTTTTAGAGAAAAGTGTACATGAAAATGTATATATTTGTTGGGAAAATACTGTTCAAAGTAGCATTATATTAAGGGAAACGGCTTTCAAAAAACGTGTGTAGTAGGCAAAATTGCTTACGAAAAGCATATATTAGTAACATGTGCACTAAAATACTCATTTCTTTGCTTTCGTTAAGTTGATGTGGAAACAGGATGGAACAAACTTAAGACTGGAAAAACAAGACATCCAGAAAAGCCAAAATTGATGGCTTTGTCCATTTCCAGCTGCACTGTGTCTCTGATGCATTGTGCACACACAAACACCAATGTGATTCTTGCAGTGCCCAAGAAACCCACCACCACCACCAACTTTGGTCCCTCATATTGATGGGCCCTTAGCTAGGAAATCAAAATAAGCACATGACGTCGGCCCCACTTCAATGCATTCTGGTGTCCTCCCTCTACTCTAGCCCTGCCAATGGACCTAGGAGGCCTGGATTCCGGTTTCCTTCTAGTACGTCTCTGGTGCGTGTCCTCCCATCCCCGAGGTCTGGTTTCCTCAGGAGTCAGAATAATCCTTCCTTTCTTTTTAAAGGTCTTTGGCCAGCGCCGTAATATCCACTCCCTTGAGCTCGTGCACATGCTGTATTACCGCAGCACGTCCAACAACTCTGAGCTGCTGGATGCCCTCACTCTGCGGGCCCAGGAAGAGCATGCCAAGGAGGTCATCTTGGCCCACAGTTTCCTCCTCCAGCTGCAGCAGCAGCACCTCTTGCAGGGCGACACAGGTATTGCCTAGCCTTGGTTCTTTGGGTTTCGGGTAGGGCTGAAGGAAAGGAAACCGCGTCCTCTCCGCAAAGGGATTTTGGATCAAGCAGGTTCTCTGACCTGTCTTTCTCTATCCCCAGACTCGGAAACTGTCGAACAAGTGAGGCAAGCGGTTCAGGCTTGGTTGCACCTCCACTCTGGGCTGGACTTAACCTTCTGTGCCGAACGGGCCTGCAAGCATCTCAGGGAACTTGGAGCTGGGGGTGTAAGTCCTCCCGCAGCTGGGTCCCATCCTGGGACCGGGTAGGAGGAGCCATCTCCTATTACTCAAGCCAGCACATTTGGTTCTAAATGGTCAGACCCCCTGGCAAGTCCTCTAATGCTGAGCATGCTAAGTTTAGAAGGCACAAGTATGGATTGGCTTATTTCCCCCAGGGCATTATGGGAGCAGTGCCCAGGGGCCTGGTTGCTGATGCTGCATGGATACCCAGAAGCCACAAGATTTCTGCTACTGTTCTTGGGCTGCCTCTGTTTCGATGTGTTTCTTCCTCCAGAAATCATGTCAGGTGAAACACCAGCACGTAACGTCATGAGAGGTGCAAATAACTACGTGACATTCGTACAACGTTAGACCTCATTGGGGAGATGGGGAGCATGGATATTACACCTCAGAGTCAATTATCAGGGTCGAGGGTTGTCTTGCTTTTAAAATTCCCTTTTTTCGTTTCTGCAAAACATTTTTCATATACACACTGGTGCTTGTTTGGTTGTGGGTTTTTTTGAACTGCCTGTTCTTCTTTCTCTGAGGAATGAGGAGAAAGCAGTTCCTTTACGGGGTTGTTCACATTCGGAATGAGAATGGTGCAAAGCAATGAATCTCTTGCACTTAGGGCAAGATGGGTTTTTAATATCCTTTGTTCTCCTGCTTGGGGCTTTTTTTTTAAGTATTAAATCTCTTTTATAGCACTTTGAAATGCATAACATACATTTATGTGGAGCTTGAAGACCACACAGTACTCTAGGTTCTTGTTTTTCCTGTTTTATATATAGATTACCAAGATTCAGAGACCCACACTGTATAGTGTTGGACAAGTCAGTAAGTTCAGGTAGTGCTTTAGCTTGCTAGGGAAAAACACTCTTTGCATGCCCAGAGGCATTTTTATATATTATTGCATCTGCTATTCCAGGTTTCGCTCCTGATACTGAGAACAGATTCCAGAGTTGCAACAAATATAAGTCCTGACTTAATAGATGAATTGAGCCTTGAATCTAGGACTCCTGGGCATAAGTCTCGATATTGTATCCACTGGACCACATTGTCTTTTTCTGGACATCAGACCCTTCACCACAATGGTTTTTAGCCCAGGGACATGCACATGTGGTGGGAATTCCTGAGAGGGCTGTTGATAAATTTGAAGTGGAGGCAGCTTTGCTGCCTCGTCCTTCTGTGTGCAATAAGATCTTAACCTATCTTCACTGAAGAGGTACCAGCCTACCTGACGTCTGCCTTCCTGTGTCAATGAAGCACGCATGTTCAATGCAAGTGTGCGCGCACCTGAGGAAGCTAGTACTTTGCCCTTAAGAAAGTGATTGCAACTGTGCGCAGCTGTGGTATTGTTCACTGCTAGCTGTGTAAGACTGGGGTGTGTGTGTGTGAGTTGTATTGAAGGGGCCCACGCGCAAGGTGTGTGTGTGTTTTCCCCTCACAGTGGTGCGAGAAGCAGCACCTGCCAGAATTCTCTATTCTGTGTCTCTCCAGGAAAGCCTCAACCATAGGACTGAATAGGATGCAAAGATGAGGAGGTAGATGCTGTTTGCGTGTACTGCTGCTGCCTGCAATTTCGGTCTGTTACTAAATATCTGAATAGGGCAGTTACCTGTCGACTGGCACGTGTGGTGGCAGGAGGGGATGAGCCCTATATCAAGAGCCTGGCTTAAAGCCTCACCCAACCTGGCCTACCCAAAGTGAACACTGAGTCTTAAAATAGTCCTGATTGTTGTCTTCCACCCACACTGGAAGCTGCCATGGCTTGGGGACGGGGGAAGCATGAATGTCTACTGTATCTTGAGTGCAATAAAATATTTTCCCCACCTCCCCAAACTTTCTTCTACCTTCTTACGCGCGGTCTCATTTCGCACCACAGCAGAGGATAGCAACTTGTTTTGCTGGTGAGCCACTGGCCAAGGAAGGAATTGAGCCAAAGCTTTCTTCTCTTCCCACACTCTCAAAGTAGCCTGGGTCTAGTTCAGTTGCCATAGCCAGGGCACTTTTATACTGGTCCCGTTCAAACAACACGCTAAACCATGCTGCTTAACCGCAAAATGGTTAACGGAATGCAATGCATTCCGTTAACCATTTTGTGGTTAAGCAGCATGGTTTAGCGTGTTGTCTGAACAGGGGCATTGCTTCTCTAACTTTTGAGTTGGCAGCAGGTGTGTGTCAGATGCCCAACCAATCCCTATTTATATCTGATTCTGTACTAGCACGGGCAGCTGATTGGGGGGGGGGGGGCGCACAAAAAATGCCACGTATATAAAAGCTGAAGAGGGTTCCTGTACCCTCAAATGTTTATTGTAAGGGGAAAACGTCGGCGACATGCAGCTTCTGTTACTACAGTGGGTGATTTTAAAATAATAATAACCCGATGCTGCTGTTATACAGTGTTAAGTTGTGCTGCTTTGCATGTTTCTAACAGCTGGTGTTACTATTTATATTTTGAACATTGCTTTGGGTATAATTGTTTTTATAGAAAAGCAGGCTTCATAGTGAATGCCTGAAATACTGTGTTATCTGTACAGCACCATGTACATTGATGGTGCTATATAAATAATAATAATAATAATAATAATAATAATAATAATAATAACCCCAGCACCTCCCTAAGTGCATCCCTGGATACTGTAGTTCTTAAACAACAGGGAACTATTTCATTGCCTATTCTTGTAGGCCCTCTGGCCCTCTAAGTACCACGAGTACTTGAACCCGTAGCCATTAAGGGGGTGGGGTGGGGGTCAAAACACATTCTATTTAAATTCCAGGGGGGAGGATCTGTTGCCCTTCAAATGGACTCCCAACATCCATCAACCCCAGCCAGCATGGCCAGTAGTCAGGGATGAAGGGAGTTGTAGTCCAACACCATCTGGAAAGACACCGGTTGCCCGCTCCTGCTTTCAGTTAAGACTGCTTAAGGTCTGTTGCATGAAGCTTCTTTTTATAATGGAGACGGGCTGAAATTGAATGAACCCTGCAGAAATTTAACAAGGGATAGATTCAGGTAAGCTGCCTCCTGAGCTCCAATAACTCTGCCACTGTCAGCCACCAGAACTGAGTTGTCCGGACATGCTATGTTCACAGTACTCTCCAATGCCAGAGCAACCAAGATCGGGCCAGCATTCAACATTATGATTATGATTATTATCGCTGCACACATGTAGACCCCACAGCAAACACACCAACCGCGTCCAGTATTTGCTTTTCTTCTCTGCCCCCTCTAATACCTTATTTAAAGCAGAAGGTGTCTCTATTTCCCTCTTGCTCTTTGTCCATGTCTCCTAAGTCCACCTACTGCTCCCTCCACCATTAGCAGGAACTGAGCCCCAACCCCTTTATTATGCATTTAACCATCCCCTATGGTGACATTTGGCTGGAAGCCTTGAATTCTGTATGGGGCTTTTCAGTTGGGAAGGAGGAAGCTAGAAGTTTCAGTTCCTGCATCTGCTTAATTCAACCCTCCCCAAGTCAAGACACAAGTCTTTGCTGCTGCTTATTGACAGCACTGTTGGGTTTTGGTGATGTCCCATTTCAACTTCCTTGGAAATAGAAGGTGGAAGGAGAGGCATCTGAAAACTGGCCATATTGACTGGACAGCATTGCTGTTATCCCCTCCTATTATTGATTGATTGCATTTCTATTTCTATACCAACCAATAACTGAAGCTCTCTGAGTGGTTCACAAAAATCAAACTCATAAGTACAATTTAAAGTATAAAACTTAAAACACAATGTAAAAAAAATCCCACAATAGAAAAGTACACCCACAATAAAACTGAGCAGCAATGCAAAGGTTTAAAATACAGATTTTAAACAGGAAAGTTAAAAGACTAAAATAACAAAATGTTAAAATTCTGGGGAAATAAAAAGGTCGTCACCTGGTGTTAACAGAGTATAACGTAGGTACCAGGCGAACCTCTGATCCTAAACAGTGGGAGATCAGAGATAATCACATGTTCTTTCCTCATCAAGGCAAGGATGAATGGGAGAGTTTAAAATTCAGAAGGAAAACAGCCCCGCTCTTAAGGTTGACTGCTCATTTTTAAAATATTTTCAAAACTGCCTTGAGGACTAGAAGCGTGACTCCCAACAATGGTTGATGTTCTGCACCAGATGGATACCTGCTCAACAGCAACATTTTGTGCTTGAAGGAGACACACAGCACGCCCCCTACTGGTGTTTCTACTTTCTTCTCAATTTAATACAGTCCCCGTCCCCTCTTTCTCCAATTGTGTTCCCTCACTGGTACTGTTGCTTATACTGGTACAAGAAGGCATGCCTCCTAAGCAGCTGGTGGGCATTTAAATTCAGATTTCAATGAGATTAAATATGCGCTCATTCACATGCCCAAACCTGTGCATCACCAGATGGCAAATTAGCACCTTTAACAGGCCTTTAAGGAAAGGAAAGGAACCTCTCGTGCAAGCACTGAGTCATTACTGACTCTTGGAGGGATGCCAGCTTTCGCTGATGTTTTCTTGGCAGGCCTTATAGCGGGGTGGTTTGCCGTTGCCTTCCCTGGCCGTTATAACCTTTCCCCCAGCTAGCTGGGTACTCATTTTACCGACCTCGGGAGGATGGAAGGCAGAGTCGACCCGAGCCGGCTGCCTGAAACCAGCTTCCGCCGGGATCGAACTCATGCCGTGGGGAGAGTTTCAGCTGCAGAAACTGTTGCTTTACCACTCCCCCACAATCTGGAAGAGGCTACACCTAGAGGACCGGTGTGGTGTTTAGACTGGCATACCAAGACCACAGAAAAGCAGGTTCATAATGTATTTATTGCATTTATATCCCTCCTTTTTTCCTCCAAAGAACCCAAGATGGTGTACATAAGCCTCCTCTCCGTTTTATCCTCACAACAACAACCCTGTGAGGTGGGTTGGGCTGAGAGTTTGTGACTGGCCCAAAGTCACCCAGTGGGTTTCCATGGCCAAGTGGGGACTAAAACCCAGTTCTCCCGCCTCCCAGTCCAACACTGTAGTCACCACACCACAATCCCAACTTAGCCATGATGCTCACTTGTGGCCGATCAGAGAGCCACCATCGACACTGGGTTTTGGAGGACCGTTAGTCAGTGCACCTTTAATACCGCCCCTCCCTCAGTGAGTCTACCTCCTCACTACCATTGTCAGCAGTTGCTATTGTTTTCCTCAAAAGTTCTACCATTTTCTTGCTTGACAGGCAGAAAGCCAGTGAGCAAGTAGGCCGTGGCATCTGCTGCTGCTGCTCCTCCTCCTCCTCACCACCACTGTCTGGCCAGAATAAGAGGCAGGTGAACAAGCAGGTTGCCATGGTGAAGAGGAGGAGCAACTCCAGGGGGCTCTTGTCAGTGGGCCCCTGATGGAGTGTGGGCTCTGAGCAAGTGGCCAACCATGCCTACCCTTGATGCCGGCCCCAACCCTCTGTCTCCAGCTTAATCCACGTCACAGCTTGTGGTGAGAATATTTTCCTATCCACACAGCTTGTGGATAGGGAGACCTGCAGGTAGGGAGGCGTTTTTCTCCTTCTGCAATACTACTAGAACCCGGGGCGATCCCGTGAAGCTGATTGGTAGGAGATTCAGGACAGAGTAAAAGAAGTCCTTCTTCACACAGCACATATTAAACTATGGAATTCACCACCACAAGATGTGGTGATGGCCACCAATATGGATGGCTTTAAAAGGGGTTTGGATAAATTCCTGGAGAAGGCTATCAATAGCTACTAGCCCTGATGGCTATGTGCTACCTCCAGTATCCGAGGCAGTAAGCCTGTGTGCACCAGTTGCTGGGGAACATGGGTGGGAGTGTGCTTCTGCACCATGTCCTGCTTTGTTAGTTCCCTGACTGACAGCTGGTTGGCCACTACACCAGACTTTCCCCTGGGATCGTCCCAGTGCATCCAAATGACACACAGGGGATCCCAGGAGCAGGCAGAGATGATCCCTCCATTTAATCCTTAGGTGTAGAAAGGGCCTGTGTGAACAGAGTACTGGACTAGATGGACCCTTGGTCTTGATCCAGCGTGGCTTTTCTTATGTTCTTATTTACAGTGGCGCAGGAAGCTTGTATGAAGGGTGAGATCAAAATGTAATAATAATGCAGGTAGTTGGGGGCGAGGAAGGGCCGAATGAAAACCAGCAATTGGGAGTGTGGCTGGCAGAGATGCTAAGAACTTTTTTTTTTTTTTGCCAGGGGGAAGCGTTTTTTATTACTGTGGTTAGGATGTGGGGCTGGACCATCCCTACCCTCACTTGAGCAGAGTGAGGTGACTGCCTCGCAGCAAATGAGAGAAAGAGTGAAGTTTTGAAGGACAATGCTGTGTGAGCTCTGAACCCCCTTGTGCCCATAGATGCAGTGGTGGACCCTGTCCTGCCGCAAGTGATTCAACTGCCAGTCCGGTGGGCTTTTGTCCATGGACTGGGTCGAAGCGCCATCTTGTCCTTCGCTTCAGGCAGCAAAACGTCTTGGGCCAGCTTCGAGTTGTGGGGTGCTGTGAATTTAGCACAGCATGCATGTCCATGCCCAGCCAACCGATACCATTTGCAAACAGATTATTGTGAAGGTGCTGCAAGTCAGGGGTGGGCAACCTCATTGGTCTGAGGGCTGAATGCCCCTCCCCTGGATCATACTGGTAGTCTGGATGATGTAAAGGGGATGGGTATCCACCCCAAAAGCCCCACCCCCTCCCATGAGCCTGCAAATTTTTCCTTTGTGTGTACAGACAGAGACACAGGGAAAGGAACTTGTTCGGTGCTTGCAGGACCTGAGTTGGGCACAGCGCCGCCCCAGTTTGTGATCAGAGATAGCAAAGCTGTGCCCCTTCATGCCATTTGCCCTCCCGCTGAGAAGGCAGGAAGGAATCTCGTTATCTCCAATCACAGATCAGAGATAACATGGAGATTCTTCTTCAACTCCTCCCCAAGTCCCTGGTAGTCTCCGGGCTGGGGGGGGGGCAGAGCTTGGGGAGGGGCCTACAGAGGTGCTGAACCCTCTGAAGGATAAATTAGGAGCCTCCAGGTGTTGGATTATGCCGTAAACCAGAGGTTTTCCACCCCTGCCGCAAGTCTTCAGTGCCCTGTGTGGAGACTGCTGGAACTCCAAATTGCTTGGGGAACAGGAGAGCATAAAGTATAGGAGGCCAAGGCATGAAGGAAAACATGGCTCTGTTGAATTCTGATTATTACTATGTTTTATTCTTAAAATGCATATAAAATATAAAAAGGCCAGGTCGGGAAGATGAAAGGGGACTTTGGGGAAGTTGGCACATACAGTACAGAACGGTTACAGAAACGTTGTAGAAGGTACTGGGTTTCGATACTTGCAAGCAAGCTGCCCGGTAAGGCTATTGCAGGAATAAAATCAAAGTCAATTGCCCTTGTGTGCATAATTTCTAGGACAGACGGTGCCCAACTGGGCACCTTCTGGATGTATTGGACTGCACCTGTCATCATCCCCAGCCAGCATGGTCAGGGATGATGGGAGTTGTAATCCCAACTCATCCAGAGGATGCCAAGCTGGGCATAGCTGTACTAGGAGGTAGGCAGGGAAGATATATCACCCCCAGCTTTAGAAGTGGGGTGGACATATTAGCTTCATCCTCCCACCCTCTGCCACCATTTTTGGAAGTTCAGAGTCGCCATAAACTCATAGTTCGATGGGAGGGAGGGACTACTGCTTTAAAATGGTTGATAGTCGTGGAGGCAAAGAGGTAAGGGGTTATTGATGGTGATCATCCACATCTGAGTTCCTTGATTTAAAAAATAAAAAACAAAACTCATGCTTACAGGACCATTCCAAGCATTACGCAGAGGCAAACCTGGGTTTGCCACTGAGGGTTCACGCAACAGTGAGTTACAGCTAATTGTGGCTCCCTGATCAGTGAACATGATTAGCAAATGCTGTTGTCCCATTTACACTTGACACGTTTAGGCTGCCCCTTCAGATATCTTGGGTGAACACCTAAAAAACGTATTATTATTTTAAAGTGCTTGCAATATCACATGTAAAAATGTCGTTACATTGCAGGGTTGAAATTCAGGGGAATCTTGAATTTTGTACATAATTTCAAGGACAACATTTGAGCTGTGCTCCCGTCACATCTTCTGGTT
Source organism: Elgaria multicarinata webbii (assembly GCF_023053635.1). NCBI lineage: Eukaryota > Metazoa > Chordata > Lepidosauria > Squamata > Anguidae > Elgaria > Elgaria multicarinata. The sequence goes on along the minus strand of NC_086181.1, from coordinate 31,308,395 downwards.
ACCTAATATAACGCTCCAGTGGTGAGGAAGCAAGAGATAGTTTTAGATGTTCAGTTCATGAAAAACTTTTCTGAATAAACAAAGGAATTGTACATGTGCAACTTTCCAATTTCTGCCAATTTTGTTCTTAAAACCTCAAAAGGTTTCTGGACTTCCAATTGAAATTTATTAGGATTCTCCCTGCCCCCCTGCCATTGATATTTTAGATTCCAAGCTGCAAATGATTAAAACGTTCCAAGTCATACAAACATGTTAAGAAATAGATTAGTCAAACTTCAATTTTTAAAATGAGTTTTTAAAAAACACGCCGGGGGGGGGGGGGGAAACCAGCTTCTTTTTTTGCAAACTGGAGTTTTAATTTGGGGTTCTGTTTTGCCAAATCTGAAAATACAGAAATATTTTAGAAATAAACCAGTCAACCCACATGTTTTTCTTTAATAATAATAATAATAAAAAGCATTAAAATAAAGGTTGGTTTCTACAAAGAAAACATTGTTGACCACACTATAGAATATCAAAACATCTGAGATTATTATTTAAAAAAAAACCTAGAGGGGATGTGTGACTCCCCATTTTGGAAACGTAATTCTATTTGCACATGTATATAATTTTTTTAAAACAACCATTTCTAGCTGGGAAACCTAGACATATTCCCTGAATAGGCTTGTACCCTGGAATCATGACATATCATTTTGCCAGCAAAAAATTCATATGCTTAGTGCATGATAATATCTCAGAGGCCAAGGAAAAGCTCTGTGTAAGATGACACACCTTTAACTTGCCGAATCATGTGTAGTACATGATAACATGCAAAGGAGAGGTGATGTCCTCACAATGCAATAACCCCAATGTATCAAGCCACGCATCGTAGTTTGTGCCCATGATGGCCTTCGGAAACAGCAAAGAGTTAATACATAGCTAAATTCAGAGGAGAACAGGCCCCCTTTTTAGGGCAAATAGAGAGATCTCTTAGCTGAGGGTCACTCCTTTTTCCGAAGGTGGATGTAAATGATTCCGCTGATAAGAGCCAAGGGAAAGGAGAGCCACGCCAGCACAAAACAATAGCCAAAGTTGCCCCCCGGCATTCGCCCCTGCTGGAAGACATCCACTTGGGTGGTGTAGATCACGGAAGCTGTGAACACGGAGAGAGCTGGGAAGAGACCCAAACAGAAGAAATTAGCAGTGAGTCCGTCTTGCTGTCCAACGCTGCTTCAGCAGGCATCCTCGGAGCTGCTACATCCCATGACCCTTTGCAACATTATGCAAGATCCTGGGGCGCAAATCTCACCAGTACCAACACTGACATCGGCAGTGTGCATTCCCGCGTTCTTTATGACAGGGGCGCACAACCTTTCTGGCCCCCAGGGCCAAATCGAGTTTTGCCAGGAGTTCTGGGACGTGCACGTGTGGGCGTGCAGAGAAGCGCACATATACACACATACCGGCATGGGGCGGGAAACCCACACACATGTAAAGGGGAGAGGCAGAGACGCATGTATGCACACACCTGCTTTGGGGATGTTGGGGAAGGGAGGGAACTGAAGCGGTACCCTTAAGCAGTGGTAAAGCAGTGATCCTGGCTGGCTGTGGGTTGCTGGGGAAAGGAGATGCCTGCAACCTTCTCCCTTCCCGGCACCCCTGATGTAGGAAGGGATATCCCATCACTCATCCCTTGCTTATAGGGATAGGAAGGGCTGCCGTCATGACAGATGTAGGATGTGTGTGTGTGTCTGGTGGGCTGCCAGAAAAGGCTTGACGGGCCACAAACCGCTCATGGGCTGCACTTTCTGCACCCCTGCTTTATGACATAAAGGAGGATGGAATATAGAATCTTCCAGATTTTCCTGGTAGAGGCACCCTAAAAGTAATCATAGACTAGGTAAATTACTGTGACTGTGGCATGTGGTATACCTGGATGGCAAGGATGCAGAACCACCTGCCAGGGGGGCAAACCTCCTCTGCCAGGATTCCCCAAATGGCCACGCCCCTTTCCCCTGCCCCCATCCCCTTTCTCCCAACCACTTGAGTGTTTGGTTCCCCCCCCCCCTGCCACCCCCTTCTCTCTTGTTTGGTTCCCCGGCTTTCGTACTGTTTCCTCCCCTCCCTCCCGCCCCATTCTAACAGGTTGAAGTACTTCTCCTAAGACTTGGTTACTGCCCTTATATTGTAATATTTCCGCCACGGCTTTTGCCTTTGGACCTGCCCACTAGTGGAACGCAGCCCCTGAGAACTCTGAAATGGCGTTCGGCCCTCAGGCTGAAGAGGCTCTGCACCCTTGCTCTATGGCTTTCTATGTCTCCTCCCCCGTTTCTTCCTCACAAGGGCAGTTCGGATATTGTCTGTTTTTGTTTGTTTTTTATGGTTTAAAATGTTGTATATTTGTTTTTAATGTTCACTGTTTTTAACTTTTGTAAACCGCCCAGAGAGCTTCGGCTATGGGGTGGTATAGAAATGTAATAAATAAATAAATAAATAAATAATTACACTCCACCATAACTATTTTACCTCATGCCAAACTCATAGTTCCCCCTAACCCCAAGATTACGCCCCCTTTCTGGCTCCTACTCTCCGTCTCTCCCTGTGAGATGTTTAAACGTTCCACCACGAGGGACTTAAACCGGATTCTGAACAGAGAATCACCACAACAAGCCCTTACCAGTAAGTATCTGGCATATTCCAGTGGCGTAGAAGAGGCTTCCCCGCTTCATGGTATAGAGCTGCCACATGAAGATAATGAAGGCGAAGCTGGAGAAGAGAAGGCTTAGAACCATGAAGGCCTGGACTGCACGCAGCCACGCTGTGGAGGATCGGATTCAAACAAGAACAACAAGGTTAAGAGTCAGGACGAGACTCGTGTAAATCACGGGTGGGGAACTGTTAGGTCTGTAGGCCAAATCCAGACATCCTGGGGTGTCAGGATGACCATGGCCCCATCCCCTGCCTCTATGCCTTTCCCCCGGCTCCTGATAGTTTGTGGGTTTCCCAAGTTTCCCCCCAGAGTTACTGGCAGTAAGAGAATTAAAATATGATCTTTTTAGTGGTTTGGGCTCCTTTTGCCTTTGGTCCTGCCTGTCACTGGGACTCAGCCCCTGAGGGCTTCTTCAAAATTGAATCCAGCTGTCAGGCTGGAAGAGGTTCCGCACCAGTGGTGTAAACGCAGGCACACCTGTAGTAGGGACTAGGAGTTAATGCGGGGTTTATTCCCACGAGACGTATAGGAGCATCTTGGATACTCACCACTTTCAGAAACTGTGTGGCAGACCCATCCCTTGGTGGTGTTGTCCATCAAGCAGTCATACCAGATGTTAACTGTTTGCTGATCAGGCAGAACCCACCAAGACTGGAGTGGAGGGGAGGAGAGAAGAGGTAGGAGAGAGTTACACGAGAGATTTCGAGGCTGGAAAGCCTAGAAGGGCTCTTGAGCTGTTTTACCTCCTGGCTACAAATAGTCAGGGTATCTGTCTCATTCACATAATGCATTTTTAGTGTACACCAATTAATAATAATACTTAGCATCGATACAGCGCTTTTTAGAGTGTTCATAGCACCACAGAGGCATTATCCTGTTGCAGTCCTTACAACAACCTTGTAAGGTAGGTCAGCAGGGGCTGAGGCTGAGAGAAAGGGAGAGGCCTAAGTTCAGCTTAAAGAATTCATGGCAGGGGTGAGATGCGAATTGAAGACTTTCTGATATGTAGCTCAAGTCTGTTAGCCTCTATGCTACACCATCATTTATTTATTACATTTTTATACCGTCCAATAGCCAAAGCTCTCTGGGTGGTTCACAAAAATTAAAACCATAATAAAACTAACAGTTTAAAAACACACATACAAAATACAGTATAAAAAGCACAACCAGATAAAACCACGCAGCAAAAATTGATATAAGATTAAAATACAGAGTTAGAACAGTAAAATTTAAATTTAAGTTAAAATTAAGTGTTAAAATACTGAGAGAATAAAAAGGTCTTCAGCTGGCGACGAAAGGAGTACAGTGTATGCACCAGGAGGACCTTTCTGGGGAGCTCATTCCACAGCCGGGGTGCCACAGCAGAGAAAGCCCTCCTCCTAGTAGGGCTTGTGTTTTGCATTGCTTTTTGAACTTTTGAGTACTGAGTTCTGGTTCCACACAGGTGCTGGCCATGTAGCTGGTTTATTAAACAGGGTTCTATAAAGATCTCTGACAGGGTCCCTAACACAGGCCTGAGGCAGGGTGTCTCCTGGTTCAAGGAAAGGGCAGGAGGGAGGAGGCGCTGTACTTATGGGGAGGGTGCAGAGCTAACTCAGGGGGGCGTGTTCGAAATATCACAGGGGTAAAAGAAGCCATTGTGTGTTCTCCCCCTGCTCCGATTTGCATGATTACCTGCAATGCAGCACAGGTTGCCGTAACATCCAAACTTGGTGCGCTGCATGGCGGGCGGGCGGGCGGGCGGGCGGGCTTCTTACCACCGCCACAACCCCTACTATAAGCCATGGGTTGTAGTGTGGGTAAAAAGTCACCCCTGCCATGTTGAGTTCAGACATCACAGCAACCCATGCTGCACCGCGTGTAATTAGGCAAATAGCGGTCATGCATGTGTGGGGACAAGGGGAGAAGCCATAATGGCTTCTTTTATACCTGTGATTGTGTGAACTGGTCCACATGATCAAAACCTGGTTCATACAATCAAAACAAGCCATGGCGTTTAAGCCGCCATGGTATATGCCAGGTGTCATTAGCCTGATCACCTCCTGGGTGTGGCTTGTTATGTTATCCAAACTATGGCAACATGGCTTGTTTGAAAGGGGAAGAACCCTTAAATAACTCATGGCCTGTTGTTGGGTTATTTGAGGGATTCCACCTTAAACGAGGCACACTGCCCATGTCCGGATGACATGACAAAGCCATGCCTGAGCGGCTAATGGTGCCTGACACGTGCCACCGATTTAAACAGGTTACCGTGGCTTGTTTGATCGTGTGAACTGGCCCACCGTACCTAAATTCATCTTGGCAGCTAATCGTACTTCGCTTCTTTACGAAGTATTATTATGTCCATATTGCCAATGGGGAACTGAGGTGGAGAAGAGACGGCTTGCCTGACGCTGCCCAGTGAGTTGATGGCCAAGGTGAGATGCCAGGCACCTGGTCAGAGCTCTGCCTTTTAGCCTAAAATAATATAATGTATGAATTGGCCCTCAGAGTGGAACTTCACTTTATGCTGGCAACATGTTTCTCAATTATCAGTCATGCAGAGCTGACAAAAAAGAGAGAAACCAGCGAGTGGAAGGGTAAACATTTTAAACCTTTTCTCCATTCATTGATTCTCTTCTACAACTTCTTTCCTCCATCCCTTTCTTCTAAAATTGGATTCATTTCTAGTCCTGGGTGGGTGGAAAACATGGGGGGGGGGCAATAGCAAAGAGGAAGGGCCACAGGGGAGAGTTTACAGCAGGGGTGCAGAAACTTCTGAGGTCCCCATATGGCCCCACCCACTTTCTCCCAACCACCAATCATTTGGTTTTCCCCTCACTCTAAAATGTTGAAATGCTTCTGCTAAGATTTACTTACTGGCAATAAGAGATTTATTTATTTATTTATTTATTTATTTATTTATTTATTATTTATATCCCGCCTTTTTTCCTCCAAGGAACCCAAGGCGGCGTACATAATCCTCCTCCTCTCCATTTTATCCTCACAACAACCACCCTGTGAGGTAGGTTGGGCTGAGTGTCTGTGACTGGCCCAAAGTCACCCAGTGGGTTTAAGCTACAATATGCCGGTACTTTATGTATTTGGGCCCCACCCCTTTTGCCTCTGACTCCACCCCCTTTGCCTCTGACTCCACCCACCACTGGAATACAGTCCCTGAGGGATTCTCTGAAATAGAATTCAGCCATTGGGCTGAAAGACATTCAACATGCCTGGTTTACAGGTAATAGGAAGCATTAAGCACCCTGGCCAACAGATTTTCCTCTGACCCTAGATAAATTTTATGAAGCAAAAATGGGTACAGTGCAATATTTGGGGGCAATGTTTTCCTCATAACATATTGTTCTAGGCCCAGATACACACTAAAACATTGAAGAATTTCGATACATTTTGGTTTTAACTGTTGCTTGCGGGGTGAGGAGGGAATGTTAAGTATGGTGTCAAATCTGAAGCATTAACTGAATAAAAAAATAATAAATGTAAATTGTCTGTGCAAAGCGGAAGCAAAATTCATGCTTACGGTATAGCCCATAACTTATGTTAATAGGCATGCTGTTCCATTTTCATTTTCAGCAAGCTGTCAGCTTGCAGGGAAGGACTTGTCAGCGCTTAATGAAGACAAGGAGTGTACCCAGACAGGGATGCCAAGTAAATTACATATTTGCCCCCAGCACAGACTCAAGATGCCGCCTCTGGCACAGTTATCCATTCAAAACCAACCCCCAAAAACACCTTTCTTAAGTTGGGAAAGGGAGAGTCAAAAAGATTCCAAGGCTAAGGTTGCCAGATTGGATCGCAAAAATAAATTTATGACTTGAAGCTTTGTCTTAGGACCAGTACGAAGCAGTAGGGAACAGAAATCAATCCTCAGAGTAAAAAATAGATGGTAAAGAAAATTGCCTCCAATTTCTTGCCTAAAGTGTCTTAGGGTGTTTCATACTTCACGTCAGAGACCATCTCGTCTCGCCTGACAAAAAAAGAGGTTTGTTCATTATCTATTGGGAGAGCTCTCCCAAATGATAAACATTATGCCTGGAAAGGAAAAGATACTCCTTATTTGGAAGACGGCTGCCTCTGATGAAAAGTATGATATATGTGAAATGTGTGAGCCAAGAATTCCAGAACTTCTGTGAACAGTTTTCTTTAGCACCTTCCGAAGTTTGCCTCCTTTTTTTTTTACATGGTGGTGGGGAGGGAACAGTATGAAGCAGTCCAAGGCCTCATCTTGTGCCCTGGCCTGGTGGTTGAGGATGAAAGCAGGAAGGTCTAGTATCTGTATTTTCAGGGTGTTCTCTGTTCTCATGGGACTTGTCTATACGGCTTCTTTACCCTGACCTAAATGCGCATATTTGTGTTTTAGGTTACATGATGCAGCTGTCCATTCTCCTCAGCGCTGGATTTTAACTGCAGTAATGCGCATATTTGCATTCACGATTTACCACGACCTTTAGATCGGGTCCAAGTTTGCACTGCATTATGGCTGTGTGTTTTGGGGGGAGTTATGTTGGATTTTGACATGTGGGTGGAGCTTTGAGGGTAGGATAATGTGATTGGCCCGTTTCCCAATTTTGCACCAATCCGCTGCCTCCTTTGTTCGCGTCGATTTTAGTTTGAAGTCTATCTGCAGAGCTCTGCAGAGAAAGCTTCTTAAAACAAATTCATTCATATATATATATATATATATATATATATATATATATATATATATATATATATAATTTCTGGACCACCCAATATGCGAAGCTCTCTGGGCGGTTCACAAAAAGAAAGAGAGGGAAACGGGCAGCCAGATGATGAGACGTGTTCTGCTGCCTCCTTCCTTTCCCTCTGTAGCCTCGTCCGTCCTCCCCCACCCCCCGCCCCACTCCCAGTTCGTGGAGGCTGTTTCTTTGAATTTCCTTACGAGGAGCAATGGGAACAAACAGGAAACAGGCTGCCAGCCTCCTTCCTTTCCCTCTGTAGCCTCGTCCCACCCCCACTCCCGCTCGGTTTGTATGTTATATTAGTTTGCAGAGCTTTGCAGATAAGATTTATAGCTTTGTTGGCTTCTACTATTTATCGTCGTATATGGGACAATGTGATAATGCGCATGTGCGCATTAATAACTCATAATAATAATAATAATAATTCAGGAAATAAATCGCTGTTGCTGCTGCAGTGTGACGCTCTTTACCTACATTTGAATCAATGAAAACTTGGGTTTTTATTTAATGATGAGCTATCCCACTGTCGTATAGACGAGGGCATGACCAGGTCCAGGAGCTAGTACTATCTGAGATGGGAGGGCTCTGTAACAATTTGGCATCACACTGCTAGGTGAAAGATCCCTTTGAGACAGGTAGGCCGCCTTTCTCAAATGGGCCTGAGGTAACGAGGCAATCAAAAGTATATGACAAACACAGAAAGATGGGATGCTTCTTTTTCTTGCAAGTGAAACAGCAAGTAAAATTATTCACCGCACGTTGATTCACAATTTAGTAGGCCCAAAGAACATAGCTTCTGGGGGCCAGATCTGGCTCACAAGTCACTAGCTGAATGATCCTGAAACAAGAAGGTTCAAACAGGTGGGGCTGTGAGCTCAAACTTCTGGGCTCTCTCACCTTGTCCAATGTGGCTACGAAGAGTAAGATGAGGATGAGGACATGGAGAGCAGTGACTGCGAAGAGGAGGAAACTCATCCTGTCTCCTGAATGCTGGGGAGAGAAGGGAAGGCAATATTAAACATGCAAAGGAAACCCTTTGTTTTCCTCACTTAAGGTGCTTCCAGACGAGGCTTTTATGGCACCATCACTCACTCTACTTCATTCACAGAATTTTATGGGGGAATCCAAATGTCGTCAACTTCCACTCCTAGCCCTCCTGTGTTTTCCCACTGTTCTTCCATGTCTTTCCATACCATGGAAAATCCATTAAGAAAAAAAAGACGGAATTGCTGCACGATGCCTTCTGGATTGTTTTAGTGCTAGGAGCACTTTGTCTGAAACACCCATAATCTCAGAGCTCGGATTTACAAAATGCTTATTCTTTAACAAGGTGGTCTCCAAACCTATGTCTCCCACTTTTGTCTTCAACCAGAAATTCTTCCAAACCCCAGTCTAAGCAACAAGACACCACTGTCCTCCTGGAGAATGTAGGTCCCCTGGTTTCCAGCCGTTTCCCTGCCTCTGAAGCGTAAATCCCACATCCATCCCCAAATATCCTGACTTCCAGCAGCCCCCTCTCCCCTACCACAGCTCATGATCTGACTTAGAGAACCCAGGAGTCCTGTGCTTCAGAGACCCCCCCTGTTCTATCTCATTAATAACTATGTCCCTCCCAGAGGACCCCCGAGTCCCAAATCTTAAGTATATATCAAATATTTCTGTCCAAACCGTTACTCAGACCTCACTGAGTTTGTTCCAAATTGTCCCGGGATGTCCGGATCTCCAAGCCCCTCCTTGGACTCGACGTATTCCCTCCCACCTCCACACCAGAGAAGCCAGGATCTGGGCTCATCCACCCAGTTCACATTCCTGTGGGTTTAAGTCTTGCTTAATATGATCCAGATGTTGCAGAGTCATGTGAGCCCTGGGCAAGCCAGGGGTGGAGGAAGCAACAGCCGGGCTGCGTTGCCGCCACCACTGCCACCTCCCTCTCAGTCCTATACAGGAGGCCCCTCAAGTGGCCTGTCAAAAGAGCGAAGACGGAATCTGGGTGGTATAAAAAAAAAACTGAACTGCAGCCAAAGGCAAAAGACAAAAGAAAGTTGCAGTCCAGGAATATGGGGCCAACCCCCCCCCCCCCAAATCTTTACAGTTTCTCACTGGACTTTTCTGCCCGCCTTAATTTCTAAAATTAAAAAAGAAGAAGTGTCACAGGACTGAATCTCCCCTCATCGTGGAGTGGGGTGTGGCTACACAGCAGTCAAAGAAATAGATGTTGTTGCTCAGAGAGTCTTCGGGTTCTTTCACAGCAAACTCAAGTTTGCCACTACATATAAAATTGACAGGGAAGCTCAGCCAATTCTGCCTCTCCAAGGAGGATCCCTGTGTGATGTATGTGCTTGCAAATACATGTTTGTTGTATCCACATTAGCAATTTAAGATGTACACACAGCACACACACACACACACAGAGAGATATGCATATATATTTTGGGTTGGTCCAGATTGAAGCTTGGTCAAGCTTCAATATATTTCCATAATTGAAATTCTTTAATTCTTTAACTGCGCTGACAGAAGAGGACTTCCCCACCCTCTCCTTCCCAGGGCAGCTTCTCCAGGACCCTAAAAATCCTACACAGAAAGTCAGCAGACCCTGCTGATTTGGGTGTGCTGTGGTGAAGAGGAGACCCCCAGAAATAAGGTGGAGGGCAGTTCCAGGATGAAACTCAAGTGTACACATAAAAAAACCACATATGTGACAGCCCAATGTTTCATAGGCAAGCCCTGGCAATGAAACAGGTGCTGGGCCAAATCCTGGCTCAGATTAAGCCCTAACCATAGAATAGTAGAACTGGAAGGGGGCCTATAAGGCCGTTGAGTCCAACCCCCTGCAGGAAACCACCTTAAAGCATCCTTGACAGATGGCTGTCCAACTGCCTCTCGAATGCCTCTAGTGTGGGAGAGCCCACTACCTCCCTAGATCATTGGTTCCATTTTAGTACTACTCTAACAGTCTGGAAGTTTTTCCTGAGGTCCAGCCAGAATCTGGCTTCCTGTAACTTCAGCCCATTATTCCGTATCCGGCATTCTGGGATGATTGAGAAGAGATCTTGACCCTCCTCTATGTGACAACCTTTCAAGTATTTGAAGAGTGCTTCTCTTCTCAAGGCTAAACATGCCCAGTTCTGGCTGTTCTTTTTCTGGAAGATCCATTGAGTCTTTCATCCTCTTGAAAAAGATCTTATCTCAGGAAACTCAAGAATCTTGGCTCCCAGCTCTTCCAGAATCAACCCATTAAACCCCACTCTTCTCCCAGAGGATCCAAGAGTCCTTGATCTACTTAGCCTTCCCCAACCTGTTGCCCTCCAGATATATTGGGCTATCACTCCCAGCATCTCTGACCATTGGATATGCTGACTGGGGCTGATGGGAATTGCAGTCCAAAATATATAGAGGGCAACAAGCTTGGGAAGGCTGAATCTTATGCTCCTAACTGACAAGACTCATTCTGTCTAACTCAAGGCCATTCCTAGCCCTAAGAAACTAGGAACCCAGTTCACTCACAAGATGTGGGGGAGGGGGGGGAGAAGAAAGCCAACCCTTTCATTTTATTTTAGAATAATAAGGATAACCAACAAGATGGGCTCATAAGCTAAAAGATGACATAAGATATACCAATTCTGAGAAGCAGGGCTGCTATATTTGGGACTCTTATCATTCACCATGTGGTTGGTGTTCACTCTGTTCTGCTTCCTCTACAGTGCTCCAAATGCTGGTTATTATTAGTAATAGTTTGGGTGGTTTCATTTCCTTAAGGCCCTATGTATGTTTAGACAGAAAAAAGTCCTACAATTCCCAGCATGCCCTGGCTGGGGTATGCTGGGAATTGTAAGACCTTTTTTCTGTCTAACCATGCATAGGATTGCACCCCACATTTGTAAAATGCCCTGACCTGGAGTTGTGTGGGGCTACAACTCCTATCAGCCTCAGCCTGCACAGTCACATACCTTGCTGGCTGGGGGTGATAGGAGTTGTAGTCCAAAACATTTGGAGGGTGCCAGGTTGCAGAAGACTGGGCTAGGCAACCTAAAATTATATATGATTATTTCTGTTTCACATGAACAACATTTGGAAGTGATGCATTCCAGAGTAAAAAAGCATCCCCTCTCCTGTGAAATTATCCCCCTCCTTTCCATGAAGCTTCTTGACACTGACAATTAGCACCCTGCTCCTGTGCAAAAAGGGCCAAGAGGCTGCACGGATAGGCGATGTAAGCTGTGAAAGGGGTTGAGCTGCCGGATCAAAGCAGAGCTCAGTCACGAGATACTGCAAGGAGACTTAAAACAGCATAATTTTAAGCTAACATTCAGAAAACTTGGTGGAACTCAGAAAGCAACCTGCTTTCTGAGTTCTACCAAGTTTTCTGAATGTTAGCTTAAAATTATGCTGTTTTAAGTCTCCTTGCACTGCAGCCTTCCAGCACAATCCTGCACACGGATATTTACTGAGCAGTGTCTGGACTGGATCCACACTTCGGCGCGTAAGGCTAGGCTGGCGCAAGGGAACATCCCTGCCCCCTCCACCCCCGCACAAAAATACTATGCAGAGGAGCAAGCGAGGTAAGCTGTGGTGTAGGGGTAAAGGAGGAGGGATTCCCTGAAAACCGGGTAGAGGCATCTTCCGTGGGCAGAGCTCTACTCACGGAAGATGCCTCCGCCCAAATTCCAGGGAATCCCTCCTCTCCTTCTCCCCCTCCCCCGCTCAGCCTTTCCCATTCAGCAAGGCCACCTGTAACGGTATGTGTGCGGGGTGGGGGAGGGCTCCTGCGCAGAGGGGTGGGCGGGGAAGCCTGCTTCCGCCAGCTCAGTCACAACACGACTAAATCTGGATCCAGCCCTCCTGCGTTCAATGGGATTAACTTCTAAATACATGCGCACAGAATAGCAGCTCTATGCATTTTAACTGAAGGCATTAAAAATAATAATCTTAAACGTATTTTAGCTGCATCACTCAAGGGCTCTTCAAAAGCCTTTCAGCCCCTTCATTTCTGCCACGTGTGAATGTTGCCAATGGGCGTGAGGGTGGGGGGAGTTATACACAACAGACGAGACAAGGAATGGACGGTCTAGCCAAAAGCAGGTTTGACTTTTGCCTCATTTGTGAAAAACACCCTCAAAATGTATCTGGGGATTGACTTTTGTCAGCTGGGTAAGGGACGCCGGGTATGATAAAGGGGCTTGAGCTACATCTGGAGAAGAGGATGGCACCCCAGGAGGCACAGAGCCTATGAGGCAGGCTTTTCCAACCAGGGCCCTTTTAGATGTCTTAGATGACGACTTCCATCATCCCCAGCCAACAGGGGCCGGAGGTGCCCCCAGTTGGGTTAGGCAGCTGCTATAACGTTTCACTCAGTTTCCCCAGTGCGACTTCTGTGGGGTGGGGTCAGCATCTAAAGATCTGAGAAGTCCTCTTACTCCTGGGAACCCTGCTATTGAAGGCAGTGCTCTGTTGGGGAAAAGGGGTGCGGAGGAGGCCTGCCCCCTCCCCTCCCTGATCCCCCCAGCTCCTGTTTTAGAAGACTGTTGGGTGTGTGTGTCACGATTTGGCTACAAATGGGGGTGGGTTTGGATTTCATCAGAGGGGGCCCCCTACCCGCCCCCCGCCATAATTTGAGAACCCAGTGAAGGGTTGAGGGGGACGCCATAATTTGAGAACTCAGTGAGGGGGTTGTCCTATACATATATATAGTGCTAATATTAGCCAAACCTGGGAAGCAGTGAAAAAGCACAGCTTGAGAAAGCTGGCTGCGATCGGGGTCTGGGAAGCAGGAATGCTGGATTGTCTTGGAGGGAAATGGATTATCGGGGGGGGGGGGGCGATTGGGGAGAGAATGTGGGGTCTATTGGGTTAGGGCAGAAGGAGGGGCTGGCGAGCTGATAAAGCGATGGATTCGCTGCTTCTCTTCTTCGCCCCCCCCTCGCCCCAACAGCCTGATGCGTCAAACTGACGCCTCTCTCTCTCAAGCCTTCTTCTCTCCCCCAGGAAACCTGGCTGTCAGCTCTCCCAAATCTTGCTGAGCTTCGCTACAGGATCCCAGCACTCTGCTCTCAACCCCCCCAGGTTTCCCTTCCTAATCGCGCCCTCGGGGAACCCAGGAGTTCTGGCACGCGCCTCCCCCTCCCCGCTTTGGACGGATACCTGCTGGAAGTGGTGAGGGAGGATATGGCTGGGGTGCAGGCGATCTCCCTGCTCCTGAAGTTTCCTCTTCTGTCTCTCTCCCCCCACCTTCTTTCCTCCTCCTCGTCTTCTTCTTCCCTTTCCTTTTTTTAAACCAATTTAGTTGATCCACATCGCACCGCGCTCACCCAGGAGCCCTGCCCTTGGCATCTGGCCACGTGGGTGGGACCAGAGAGCGCGTGGCTGGCCTGATGCCCCAAAGAACGGAGGTGGGGGAAAGCTAGGTTTGTCATCGGGGAGAGGCCCGGCGGCGGCTTCGTGCACAGGATGGCGCGCCCCTCCTCCAGCTTGGCGTGTGCTCGCCTCTCTTTCTCGCCCCTTTGCTTCCTGGCAAGGCGCCACCCGCGCTTTCACAGCTGCACGGAAGGCAGAAACTTCAGACTTCCCCATGGTTTCGACTCCATGCCACAAAAACAAACAAAACTTCACCTGTCGGATTTCTGCCTGCTTATCTCAAGACACAGAAACACTGGCAGCAAAGCGGGGGTGAAAAGGATAAGCCCTAAGGTTGTTTCCCACGTTAGTCCTACTTACATGTTTATTATTTATTATGTTTCTATACCGCCCCATAGCTGAAGCTCTCAGGGCGGCTTACAAAAGTTAAAAACCATTAAAATACATTATACAAAGTGTAAAACCGTTTGCATAAAAACATTTAAATAGGTGACACATACACAGACTACAGATGTCTAAAGCAATTTTAAACAAACAACCATAAGAAATTCAGGACTTGATTTAAAAAATCATGATACGCTGCCAAATGCCTGGGAGAAAAGAAAGGTCTTAACCCGGCACCAAAAGGATAACAATGTAAGTGCTAGGCAGGCTTATCTGGGAGATCATTCCATAATTCAGGGGCTACCACCAAGAAGGCCCTCTCCCTTGTTGCTGCCTTCCAGAGCCTCCTTTGAAGGAGGCATGAGGAGGAGCTGGGTGGAAGAGAACATACCATACCTCCATCTGCTCCAGCATCCCGTTTCTGACAGAGGCAAGGCAGTTGCTTCTAAGAAGCTCATAACAGAGCATGAAGGCAAGAGCTTTCTCCTACTGTGGCCATCCAGGAAGTGGTACTAAGTGGCAAACTGCCTGTGAATATGAACGTTCCATTTAGCCACCATGTCTAATATGACCAGTTATGGGGCCCTAACTACATCTTGCGGCAGTGAATTTGATAAATTAATTCAGGTGCTTCCAGTAGGAGGGCTGCTAGGGCTACCAATCAGAAGACATTATGCAGCAATTCTGTCTATTCGTTTTCCTTAATAGATTTTCTACAGTAAGGAAAAAGATAAAGTGGTGGGAAAACACTGGAAAGATACGAGTCCAGCAAGGCGATGACCTCTAGATCCCCCATAAAATTCTGTGAATAAGGCAGGGTGATGGCAGAATAAAAGCCTCGTCTAGAAGCACGCTTGGACATTGAATAAAGAAGTGTTTTATTTAATCTGTCCTGAATTTAGGGCTATTTCATTTCATTGGGTGGTCCCAAGTTCTTGTATTCCTAGAACAACTTAAAATGCACCGGAAATGGAATTCCAGCAGAGCAGCAAGGGTTAAATTTAAATCAAGGCTCAACCACAGTTCATTCCCAGAACCTGAGTCCAATGATGGGGCCCCAAGCCCCAAAAGTCATAATTAAAAAGAGAGTGCCCCTACGTACATGTTGAGGGCCTTTCCCTCACCACTGGACCATCCTACCCAGACCCCACACTTCTGTGTCTCAAATTAACAACTTTTACAGGGGTGCACCAAAAGCAGGTGAGAGACACGAAAACTCTTTTATTGTCATGTGTGCTGCTGAGTGAAGAAGATGAGATAAAAGCTGCAGTCCTAAAATTGTAGGGAGAAAGCCCTATTTTATTCCTTCTGATTAAACATGCATAGGATTGTGCTGTGAGCCATTGTACACTGCCAAAAAATTCTTGGAGGCAGAAGACCAGATACAAATATGACAAATATTTATTTAGATTTCCTAGACTGCATATTTGCTATCGGGCTGTCTAAAGATTGGTAAAAAAAGAAGAAGATTTTATCCACTCTTTTAGTTCATGCTTGTGGATGAATTTGAAATTCATAGTTAAACTATGCGCATAGTTAAAAAATGGAATTTGCTACCACAAGACGTAGTGATGGCCAAAAATTTGGATGGCTTTAAAAGGGGGTTAGACAAATTCATGGAGGAGGAAGCTATCAAAGGCTACTAGTCCTGATGGCTATAAGCTGCCTCCCATATCAGGGGCAGTATGCCCATCGGCATCTTTGCATACCTTTACCAAGGTGTCTTCTTCTGGGCCCTCTTTTATCGTGCACTTAGGGGGCTCGAGGAACTGCTGTAGGAAGGGGGGCAGGGAAGTCCATTTCAGCCAGTGCAGTTGATCCAGCTTAAATCTGGATATAAACTGTTAACTGTGCTATTTACTTATTTGATTTCTATCATGCCTTTCCATCCAGAAGAATCCTAAAGGTGGCTTACATAAAAATTAAGTCTGTTTCCATCCATTTGGACACTTTAATAATATCTGACATTTTAAAAATATCCATCTTAACTTTCTACCGAGTAGGCAATCAAGACGGTTGTGAGTAAGGAACTACAGTGTGGCTGGTAGCTGCAACAGAATAATTAACCTGGAGTACAAGGGTGTGATTGTGTGTATGGTTTTTGTGAGAGAAGTGAGAAGTATTGAGAAAGTATTTCTTCACAAGAGAAGAAACCGAAAACTGAGTGCTGGATTAACTGAGTTCTCTTTGTAAGTATTTATTTATCCAGAAAGTAAAGACAAGCTCAAGGGCAGAAATGGAAATCGAAGTGTGGGTTTAAAAATAGTCTCAGAAGGATTCCTGCTAATTGCTAGCCTTACACTGGCAGCATAAGATGGTAGAATCCAGATGTGGACTGTACCACATCTGGCTACATGTGGGAGATACCATTTTTATGAATCCTCCACAATGACCAAACACCTCCCTGCAAGTAAAGAACAAGTACCTCAGGAAGAAACAGTCTAGCTCAGCCTGCTTCCTCCTATGCTATTTTTCTACTTGCAGGGATTTTTTTTCCAAACATAGCAGTAAAAATGTGATCCACCAGCTGCAGCCTGAAGTAATACAGGCCATTCTACATTTCAGGGCAGTTTATTTATTTATTTTTATTTATTTATTAATTACATTTCTATACCGCCCAATAGCCGGAGCTCTCCGGGCAGTTCACAAAAATTAAAACATTCAAAGTACAAAACAACAGTATAAAACCATAATATAAAATACAATATAAAAGCTCAACCAGATAAAAACAGCAGCAATGCAAAATTACAAATTTAAAACACCAAGTTAAAATTTATTTATAGACTGTTAAAATGCTGGGAGAATAAAAAGGTCTTCACCTGGCATCTAAAAGCATATAATGTAGGTGCCAAGCGAACCTCCTTAGGGAACTCATTCCACAGCCGGGGTGCCACAGCAGAGAAGGCCCTCCTCCTGGTAGCCACCAGGAGGAGGTGGCTACCAGGAGGTGGCTATCACTTCATTCTTCTGCATGTGTAGACTAGGTGTACCACAGTGCTCATCAAATGTTACCCCTAATTTCAACTGATCCCCTAAACAAAGCAGTTACTCCAAATTACCAAACCCAAACCTAATGTCTGAACACACAAAAAAGCCATGTCCAAAATAAACCAGAGCTTCAGATTTAGTCTCATTATAATAATGAGACTAAAAATTAGCATTGTGAGATTGATATGATGACAAATATATTTTGCTGCTTAACCTAAACCTAAAGGATTTACATTTAAAGTCATTTTAAAAACAATAAAGATACCATTTCATCATACTTTTTTAGAACCAAGGTTCAGACTTACCTCAGATTTCTGCTGAACCAGGGTTGAGCAATGGGAGCAAAAGGTCAGCAGATGAGATGTGCTACTCTGTACTCTGTCACCATAATTCAATCATACAACCTTTTAGGTCAACGTTGCAGGAGATGTATATACAAAGGATCTTTTATTTTAAAAGTCAAGGAGTTTATAAAGGACTGCCTCAGGGCCACAATACTGTAAGCTTGAGAACTTTCAATGTCATGAGCTTCCCCACAGCAGATCTCCCCGTTTAGGGACTCCAGTGCTCTATTCTATAACATACCCAGCTATATCCGCAGTCAAAAATTGCCCTCCTATGTTAAACTGATTCTGGAGGGCAGGCACAGGAAAAGGCTTGCTTATAAAGTTATGGGTGCAACTGTTATATCACCTCCTTGCTTTTAAAATGGCATGCATTTTCCTCAATTTTAATAATCCCCCCTTGCAACAGTGTGGATTAGAAACTATGTTTTAAGTTCAACCACCACTATTTTCTCCTTCCATAACAATGACGCCTGGAAACAAAAATGGAATCCAACTTTCTCTCAGGACTGTATCAAGAAGACTATATCTATCTACTATCTGAGATTTATATCTTGCCTTTGGAGTCTCAAGACACCTTCACCACAATAATATACCATTATAACACCATAATATTCTATGTAGGAATGGAAGGCAACGAAAGAGATGTCAGTGTAGTATATTTTGTCTGTCAAGATGAAAATCTAAATTTTTGGTCACTTCTCAAAATTTCCACTCAAAATCAAGGGCGGGGGGGCGGCTGGTGCTAAATCCCCCCTTCTCTATAGTATTCTTCCTGCCCCATTCACAGCCTATCATCTTTCCCTCTTGCAGCGCCCCATAAGCTCCCCCGCCTTGCTAGCTTCTTTTCTGCAAACCGTTTCCATGGTAACCATCGGCAATGGGACAAACTGAGAGAGGGATGTGGTTTTGCATGAGGCTTTCGTGATGGAAAGTTGCCATGGCAACGCTCCCGCGTCGTCGTTGTCGTTGTCGTCGTCCTCCACACACCCCTCCTTCTCTCGGCAGCTACGAAGACTCGCACTGCGCATGAACATAGAACTGACCGGGAAGGGTGGGGGGAGAAGAGAGGCTTGGAAGGGAGGGGGAAGGAAGGAACTGTTAGGCTCGCACATGCGCAGTGGTAATGCAGGCCTGTAAGTTAAGGGGAAGAGCTTACTGGAAGGGGTGGGGCTTAGGGGCTGCTGGGATCCTCAGTTGTGGTCTGAATAGCACAAGAGAGGTGGTGCTTTGGGGGCAGTTGTGAGTTGGTAGGACCTGTGAGCACACTCATGGTCACCTGACTGTGCAGGGCTTCAGTGTGGCCTTCCAGGACCCTGTGGGTTGACATGTTAAAAGGACTTTGGCATGACTTGTAGAGGCTGTGGTGTGCCTGAGCCCCAGGACGGTGTGGCTACTTGGGGCTTTGGCATGACCTGCCAGGACCTTGGGGGGCCAGGTGAGCTGGTTCGGCATTGGCATGAGGTGCAGAGCCACATGACCGCATAAGACTTTGGTGAGGTCAGGATTTGAGATCGCCTGCCAGGACTTTGGGATTAGTGTGAGCCCCCAAAGGTCTATTTGGGCCCTTGGTGCTGCTAAACTTTATGTGCCCTCCTGGGATCTTCCTTTGCCCAAACCATCTGACCCCCGTTTTCCAGCTTCGGCCCTCTGACTATCCCAGGCTGCTTCCAGATGAGATTTTCTACCGCGCAATCACTCGGTCTCATTCACAGAACCTTACAGGGAATCCAGACAACGTTGCCTTCCACTCGCAACCCTCTTCTGTTTTCCCACCACTTCTTCCCATTTTTATTTCCAGTACACAAATATCAGTTGAGGAGGGGAAAGTGCACCATGTCTTTTGATTGGTAATGCTAGCAGCTGCCTGTCTAGAAGCATCTCTGTTTTAACTGGCTTCTTAGGTTACCCTCTTGGAGAACCCAGGGGTCCCCCCTAATGCCTCTCTGTTGTGTGTAACCCGCTCTCGTTTTACTCCCTCCCTCCCCCGTCATCTTTCATCAGGATTGGTGGAGAGTGGATGCATTTCTTAGAGATGGTTGCTAACAACTGAGTTGACAAAGGCAACGGGTGATGTTGGCAAGAGAGGCCAGGAGGTTGCACCAGAGCATACCAAAAACGGACTGCCTAAACACTAATTGTATATCTGCCATAGCGATTCTCCAGTAGAGAGCAAGGTACTTTTAGTTTTTGCTTTTGTGGGGGCTGATCTAATTTAGGTTGTAGAAACTGATAAAGCTGAAGTTTTAAAAGATTTGGATATCAAGAGTTTTGCAGAAGGCTTGGGATGAGTTTGTGTAGAAAGTTTTTGGGGGCTGTAGTGAATGCATGGAGAAGGTTGTGGTTTAGAAGGAGAGGCATGGGTGCAAGTTTGCGGCAATAATTTAGGGATGGAATGAATTCTAATCTAATCTGCATGGCCCTTGGTGCCCAGCTAATGTCCTTCAGACGTTTACTATGGGGATGAAAGTCTTTGAAGATGTGGGACATTTATTTTTTATTTAAAAAAACAAAACATGTCTGTCTGCTAGGCACCAAGTTTTTCTTTTTTGGAAAGGGCGGTAGGACTAAGAAGTTAAAGTACTGATTTTTAAACTGTAGTCTTTGAACTACCTATGGACCTAGGTGGCCTTTCAGGTGGTCCATTAGACTGCAATGAAAGTAGGAAAGGAAAATGCTATGTTCAAACCACTTTTCAAGTTAAATCTTTAAACATGAAATGAAAAGTGGCTTGTTTCTTCAGCCACACAGTCAACCAGTTGAATTGTCAGAAACTGCCAGCTACATGTGTGATTTTTCAGCTAATCAAATGAACCTATTAGGAGATTTGAGCATGTTCTGTTTTGCTAAGACATTTACCAGTCAAGATAGCACTTTTCACAGCAGATTATTAGCTGACAGCTGTTGCATATGGTAGCTATAAAGTTTGAGAACCTTTTGAACAGGCAGTTCATCAACATCACATGGAGAATCTGTCAATCCTTGCATTGAGCAGCATTGCAAAAAAGAAAAGAAAAAAAGACTGGGTTCAGACAACACGATAACCAATGCTGGTTTAAATAGTCAATGGTTGGTTATTTAACCCACTATGCATTATCGTGTTGTGTGGAGGGAGGTTTTTTTTAACCAACAGTTGGTTATTTGGCCAAAATAACCATTGCAAATAACCAGTGCTGTGCAGAGTTGGCTATTTGAACCACCAATAATTATCGTGTTATGTGGAGGGGCACCGCTGGCTATTTCCTCAGTCACCATTGGTTATTTCGTCAGCCACAGAGTTGCAAGGCAAGAGCAGTCAAAGTGATGGCTGCCACTCTAGTCCAGCTGGCAGGATAGATTTTCAGCAGCAATGGCTGATGGGATACTAGAGGGAGGATTGAGGGGGGAAAGAGGGCGGGGGATGAGTCAGTCTACTCAGCATGGATTAATAGTCAACTCAATGCTGATCTTAATCCACACCACGGTTGATTATTACCATGTTGTGTGGAGAGTACCCCCTAGATAAACAACTGTTGAGCTGATTATTACCCCACCATTGACTATCATGTTGTCTGAATGCACAAGTTTCTAGTCCACAACATTTTTACTCTACCATCTGCCCACACTTAATTATCTTTTCACTGCTGCTGGCTTTTATCTTGCTCACTGCTTTGGTTTTATTACGTTTTAAACTACATTTTATTATGTTATTGTATTTTATAGTTTTAAGCTGCCCACAGGGCTTTTGCTAATGGGCAGCATAGAAATAAATAAGATGTGATGCTGACATGAAGACAGATGGGTGATTTCTAACCTTTGTAAAGCTACCCCTTCCTATTCACCTAGAGGTAATTGTTAGCCATCACAGGCAACCAGGGCAATTGTTATATTTACAAGCCTGGGCTGTTGAACATCATGGCTACCTGAGATGTCTTTCAAGAGACTGTCAATGGAAGAAGACGTGGTCTTTAATGCAACAAATAAAAGGAGTCAGTCATATAGCAAAGTGTACAGATTGCTGGGTTGGAATAAGGATTAGAAGCATTCAGCTGACTCCTTTTAGAATGTCAGAAACTGACATTCATCCCTTACAATAACCATTTCCCCAAATGTGTGCACTAAATAAGTCAGTTTCTGGGAGGAAAAGTTGAGGTTGTCATCTCATTCTTTTGTGTTTAAAATTTTCTTATTTACATTTTGACTTGCTTTTCCTTCTGGAACAGCCTTCCTCAACCTGGGGCACGCCAGATGTGTTGGACTGCATCTCCCAGAATGCCCCTGCCAGCTGTAGCTTAGGGCAGTGCACACAGGCCTCTTTCCCTGCTTTCTCCCCCTGTTCTTTTATACTCGCAACAAGCCTGTATGGTAGGTTAGGCTAAGAGATAGTGGGACTGTTCACTATCTGTTCACACAACTGTTCACACAACACACTAACCTACATTCAGTGATTGAGTGTGGGTTGTTGTTGAACCGTGAGTTAGTGTGTTGTCTGAACCCAGACCATTTTCTACAGGGTAGCTTATTAACCATGCAGTGTGGTTTGTTAACTATGCTGAAAATCCAACAACAAACCATGTATTCTCAGGGTGGCTTGTTTGAGAAAAATAAGCCACACTGCAGGGTTAACAAGCTACCCTGTGAAAAATAGCCTGGGTTCAGACACCAGCTTAACCCATGGTTCAACAAACAACCCACGGTTTAGCCACTGAGTGTGGGTTAGTATGTTGGGTGAAACCAGTTAGTGACTGGGCTGAGGTTACACTGAGAAATTTCATGACCAAGCAGAATTCGAGCTCAGGTCTCCCTGATCACAATCTCAAGATTTTATCCACAACATCACTCTGACTTTCTTGAAGCAGTTATTTCAGAAAGTGACACAAGGATTCTCACCTACTAGTTTTTCCCCTCTCTCTGTTTTCTGATTCTTTCCATCAGCACAAAGGAACTGAAGATGCCGTTCTTCAAATCTGCCTCAAGCCTCCGCTCAGATAGCAGTGATGTTGACTTGGACGGCCTCGGTAACTTCCTAGGGAGGGAGGGAAAAGGGATATTGCTTTAGGGACATTCACATTGCCAGAATCCACATCTGGGAAGAACAGCGGCTTGGGAAACTTATAATACAAGAGCCTCCGGATGGAGCTTGTGGTATGATCCCAGTGCCCACTTTCTGTATTCCACTTTGTACTTAGAATAGAAAACACACACACACACACACATACAGAGGATTGGACCAACTTTATCTAGTCCAGCTTTCTAACTGATAGCCAGATGCATCTGGAAGCTCACAGGCATAGCATGAAGTTCATGGCTTTTATTTGGCCCTCAGGTTCTGGCGTTCAGTGGTCCGAACTGCCTCTGAACATGGAACTATCACATTTAGCTGTTGTAGCTAATGCCTGGATTTGGTGAGAGTCTGTGGTAGTTTTGCCTAGCTCACTGTGATGTGGTTTCCTCCAATGAGACTGTTCTGGGCTAGAATCAAAGTGTCTACAGTTATATGGTTTTAGCATCTGCCGCTTTCTTCCACAGTTGTAAAAGCCATCATTCCTCTGCCTCAAACTTTGAGAGTGTTTCTGTTGTTTTGCAGAATAGTTACACTTCTGAAATTTAGGTTTAGTAACGGCTTCCCAGAATCAGTGTGTATTTTTATGCGTTGCCATCACGTGGGTATTCCACGGAGGGCGAGGCAAACTTTATTGTGGTAAGAGAACTTCCTGCGGCACCTCTCAGGCTAAATCTGCCTTAAAATACCCGTGTCATCAATTCAGTTGTACACCTTGAGAGTTTTGTAAAGTTATTTTGCAGGAAGTATTGCTGTGGTCTCGCTCCAGATGTGCTAATGTGGGAAGTTACGAAGCCAGCAGCAAGAGAAATTCTGGTCGAGAACATTTGTGCTGAATCTCTGCAGTGAAATGCATTTAACTAAATCAGACTCTCACTGAATCTAGGCCCAGTTGATGCAAACTGGAGGGCACAGGCCACACTGCAAAACTGACTGCACAAAATAAAAATAGAGCTAAGAGGTTTTTGGCTTCTTTGACAAATCCAATCCAACTTTTCCCTCAATTTTTGCCAGGAAGTGTTTGGGGGATATTTCTCAAGCCAAGCTAAAATGCTGCTAAGGGAGGCAGCTTTTGAAAGAGAACAGACAATCAAGAAACAAGGCCTTTGTCTCCAAAGAATGGGGCCAAAGAGACAGAGGCGCTTTGGCTATTTTCCGCATGCTTTGGTTAGCTTTTATGTGTTACTCTCTGAACCAGGCCTCTTCAGTGAATACTGGCTTTGAAATACAGCAGGGCCTGAATTAAAATTGCTGAGGTACAAATTGTCCAAATCCTTGCTAGCATACGGGGGACACATGCTGGTATGAGTCAGTAGCTCGGTGAGGATCCAAGGAGTGAGTCATTAAGTCTACTGGGACTGAGAAAATGTGGTAGTCCAGAAACTATTATAGAGCTGGAAAAAGTGCAGAAAAGGGCAACTAAAATGATTAAGGGGCTGGAGCATCTCTCCTACGAGGGAAGGTTACATCAACTGGGATTGTTTAGCTTGGAAAAAAGGAGGCTAAGGAGAGACATGATAGAGGTGTACAAACTTATGCATGGTATGAAGAATGGGGATAGGGAGACATTTTTCTCCCGCTCTCAAAATACTAGAACCCATTGGGGTCATCCCATGAAGCTGATGGGTGGGGGATCCAGGACAAATGAAAGGAAGTCCTTCTTCACACAGTGCATAGTTAAACTGTGGAACTCACTACCACAAGATGTAGTGATGGCCACCAGTCTGGATGGCTTTAAAAGGGGGTTGGATAAGTTCCTGGAGGCAAAGGCTATCAATGGCTACTAGCCCTGATGGCTGTGTGCTATCTCCAGTATTCGAGGCAATAAGCCTGTGTGCACCGGTTGCTGGGGAACATGGGTGGGAGGGTGCTGCCCACCCATGTTCCCGGCTGACGGCTGGTTGGCCACTGTGTGAACGGAGTGCCGGGCTAGATGGACCCTTGGTCTGATCCAGCATGGCTCTTCTTATGTTCTAATCTAAACCAAACGAACGGATGTCTGTTGCCAAGGACAGGAGTCCATGAGACAAGATGGAAGCAAGTTTAGGTGGGGAAAAGAAGGGAATGTCCAGACAGTAGCTTTGTGCCTTCTTGGTTTGGTGCTGTAGCACATGATCAGTAATTCAGAAAGCGTCCTGGGGAAAGTCAGGTATCATCCAATGGGATAAGGGAGCCAGGTCAAAGTTTTGATTCGCGCCCATGATGCCCGTCATCTGCGACGCTCTTCAGGCTTCCCTGTTCCCTCTGAGCTAGCTGCAGTCCTCACAGCAGCTGGGGAGAAATGGATTTTCCCAGCAACAGTATACAACAGTGAGCTATCGCTGTGGTAATGCAAACTATTTTGGCCTGGCTGAGTGGGCAATTAAGACCCATTAGCTTTATACTGCCCTTTGCCAGCTCCCTATTCTATCACTGTTGGCTGATCCTAAGAAACCCAGTATTATGCTATGTACTGCTGCTCTTTGGTTGTGTGTGTGTGTGTGTGTGTGTGTGTGTTGTGTATGTAATATATATATATATATAGCGAAAGAGAGAGAGAATGAATGTGTGTGTGTATTCTAGACATGCGCACAACACACACAGACATAGATCAATGCAGCTGCCTGCAGTTTTGGACTCTCCTTCAGGGCATGCCTGTAGGGGCATGATGAGCATCTGCACTTCAAAATGAATCACCTAGGGTGACCACATGAAAAGGAGGACAAGGCTCCTGTACCTTTAACTGTTGCGATGAAGAGGGAATCGCACCAAGTGCTGCATGCATACCAATGGCACCTGCTGAAATCCCCTTTTCTCTACAACTGTTAAAGATACAGGAGCCCTGTCCTCCTTTCCCTATGGTCACCCTAATCACTACCCCACTGGATATTGCTACCTCCTTGGCTGGCTCCTCTCTGAATGTGGGAAACCCAGCTGTGTCAGGTTAGCACACTTCTCCTGTTCCTCTCACAGTCAGTCTCTGGCAGCTGCCCTGACTGGCTGGCATCTGCATAGGCTAAATCACCCTACATGGTTGGGTTGCCTGGACTGGGAACACCGATTTCCCGCAAACTGCCCAAGACCTGGGTGCCACTTTAGACCAGGGGCGAGGAGCATCCTACAATATCTGGAGGGCTATAGTAGGCTCCACACACAGCCCTGCTCTAGCCACAGAAAACTGGACCGAAGGATGGCCTAGTCCAGAAACTTGGCCAAAGAAACCTATGATTTGGCTTCTACCCAGAGGTCAGAGGCGATGACAGGCTGGAGAAAGCCAAATAGTTCCCTCCCACCCCACCCTAGAACTGGAGGCTGTTTAAGAAGGGATGTTGTTCGTCACGTGTCCACTCAGCCTGCTTTCACCTCTGGCAAACTGGTTTTCGGGGACGGGGATGTTGCATCTTTGCAAAAAAAGAAAAAACCTGCACAACCTGTTTGATCAGAGGCGACCGCGGCACGAAAGAGAGATGTGCGCGTGCGTCGTGGGAACTGAAGCGTCTTCCCTACTCCCTTTGGGCTCTCTTAAAAACAAATGTCTGTCTCCTCCCTAGTGGTCAATTGGTGTTTATTACACAAACGGAATACCACTGGTGTCTGTTAAGTGGCCCTTGATTGTGTGCCACATACAATGGGAAGTTCCCTTCTTTCCTGGACGGTTGACTGTGATGGTCTCTACCGCAGTTTTTGCTGCAAGCGTGTTGGATGGGGTGTTCATCAGGGCCTCACACTCTGTCCTTCTGAGAAGAGGAAAAGCCCCCAGCTACAAGGCTGCCATGGTGGTCTTTCAAATCACCTTTCCCCCCCTCTGTCTCCCCAACCACCTTTGTTGACACTGCCTTTGTGTTCCACCAGTCGAAGGCGAGTTGGCCAAGCTCCAGCGCCAGTTCCGTCTCTTAGAAGGCAACCGCCATGCCTACGCCTTGGAATCCCGCGAAACCATCCGCAGACAGATGTACGTATTCTCCTGACACCCTTCACCAAAAATCTGCCTCCCTGGAAATTCGTCTTAAAGCACACGAAATGTGTGTGCTGGGGGGCGGCGGCGGGAGAAGATACATTTTCCTCCTTCGTTACACCATAAAGTTATAGTCTTACTGTCTTGCCTTTTACACCGGAAATAAACATAAGGGCATTGGTTCGGGTCCAGGTTATTTGAAAGAACGTATTCTCCCTTATGAGCCTGCCCGTGCTTTGAGATCTTCTGGAGAGGCCCTTCTTTCAGTCCCACCTTCTTCACAGGCACGCTTGGTGGGAACATGGGAGAGGGCCTTCTCGGTGGCTGCTCCGGTGCTCTGGAACTCTCTTCCTGGGGAAGCTAGGCTGGCTCCCTCCTTGATGGGCTTTCGGAAGCAGGCTAAAACTTTTTTGTTCCAGCAGGCCTTTGGAGAATAATCCAGCCCTCCATCTATGTTAATGTCTTATAATTTTGTTGTGTATTTTTTAATTGTTTATGGTTTTGTTTCCCTCCCCCCCCCCATGTATATTTTAAACTTTGTAAGGCCGCCTTGAGGCCCAGCATTGGGCAAAAGGCGGGATACAAATAAATATAATAATAATAATAATAATAATAATAATAATAATAATAATTGAGAGTGGTTTGGGAAAGACTTCACTTCTCTTGGTGTATGCGTGCGTTTCTTTTTGTCTTGCTCCAAAACTTTGTCCGACAAGTTTTGGAAACCATGCAAAAACCTGCCCAAAAGGTTCTTTTTAACCAGAGGCAGGAATCACAGACACACATACCAGAAGCAGTGATCCGTCTTTCAAATTGCCTTCAAATCTCTGCTGGGGGAAGGCAACAACACCCTGCTGTCTGTCTCCAGCCTTAATTTGCTTCAATTGGCTCAGTTCTCACCTTCTAGTTTTCACTCCCACCACAATTTCATGGGCACCTGGAATGCATCGCATTGACGAGTGGTATCTCCTGGCCATCTTTCTTGGCTCAGAGGTGGGGGCTGGTGCATATCCTTTGAATTCCATCTCTTGTTCTGAAATTCTCAGTTTGGGATTTGGCGAGGGTCTGGATATTGTTCCTCCTGCGGCAAGGAGACAGTTTTTAACTGAATATTGAGCAGGCCATCCATTTCCTCTCCCTCCTCTCCCCCCCCCCCCCCCCCCGGTAGCATGCTGGTGTTGCTCTTGACATAACACAAGTGCTCATGGCAACGGATAATGCTCCTGGCAATACACAGTTGGTCACCCCAGATGCACATGGAGTTGGGTGTGCATCGCAGCTGCCTTGCTTCAACGTGGGTGGCCATACGCCTCATCTCACCCTCTTGTTTTGCACATGAACCTGCATGTACAAGATGTCTGCAATTCAGTGCGCTTGCACACTGAGGCGGTTTCAGATGTGACATCCACGATTCTGTGCATCCAAGCCCTTATGGACCCTTCAATCCACTCCATCCCCTGAGAATCCAGGGCTCCAATCTTCTTTCTTCTTCTGGTCTATGCCACATAACGTTACTTGCCACCCGGAAAACCCTGAAGTCCTGGCCTTCTACCCTGACCCACAAACTTGCCTCCCCCCCCCCATACACACTTCGTAGGGAAATTAGGATTTTTTTGTTGCCAACCTTGCTTGTTTCACAGTGACAAAAGACTTGCACAGACTTGCAGACCCGGAAACAATTGGGCCCTGGCGTAGGGATTTCTTAATCCTCTTCCAGTGAACTGTTCAAGCCTGATTCTGTAGGGTCTGCCCTAATCCCCCCCTCCAGCCATCTCACCCCAGGCACCAGGCACCCCTGTAGCTGCGCTTCTAAAAAAGCGCCTCTGAGCTGGCACTGCCACCAATCCCAATCAAAACTCACCACTGCCATGACGCGCCCATCCCTGCCCGCCTGGCAGCATCCCGCCGTGTCATCCTGCCGCCCCTGAGAGCCTCCGAACCTCTTCTCTCGGGCAGAGCGGAGGTGAAACGCCTGGAGAAGGAGAACGAAGACCTGCTGCGCAGACAAGCGGTGGCCGAGGGCCGCGCCAACCTGAGGCAGGAAAAGCTCAGGGGCGACACACTCCGCTCCTTGCTGGGGCAGCGGGACGAAGTGAAGGAGCAGATCGTCCAGGAGAAAGAGCGGATAGCCCAGCTCGATAAAGAGGTGTGGAGAAGAGGGCTGGGAACCAAGATGCTTGGGGTGTTGAAAGGCAAAGTGGGTTGAAGCCCTGGGATTGGGATTGGGAGCCAAGGCCCCCTGAGGCTTTCTGGAAGGGGGGTGGGGCATCACAGGAAAGAAAAGCACAATGGCAAGTGAGGGCCTGGCAGCAGAATGGCAAGTGAGGGCCTGGCAGCAGAATAAAAACATCTAAGAATTATTGTCTCTTCCCCCCCCCCCCACATGCTTTCTTTTCCATATCCTGGTAAAACGAAATTGGAAATTGTTGGAAGAGAATCTGAGAGGGAAAGCAGGGTCTTCTAGATCCGAAATGGGGACACAGTTGGCAGCTAGAGCTCCAGGGTCAAATTTGTAATCCGTTAGGGCAGGAAATGGAGAACCAGGATTCTTCAGTCCTGCCCCCAATAATAGCTTTTCATATCAAGCCAGCTCCCCTCCCCTGCCCCCATGTCTTCTCTGACAGATCCAGACCTGGCAGAAACGTCTGGCCAACCGGAGACAGGTGACGGGCAGCGAGACCCTGATCCAGGAACAGAATGTCCACTTGTTGAGGAGGATACAGACTGTCGAGAACCAGCTAGATAAGGTAAAAATAAATAAAAATGGTTGTGAGTACCCAGGCTTGCTGAAACTAGGACTCCTGGGTTGTTTCCAAAAAGTGGGTTGTCACTCCACTTTTTATTTCCAGGCCTCCTCAGAATTCAATTCTCAGCTCGTCGTCAATTCACAGCTACGTGAGGATCTTGAAATTCTCCAGGTTGGACATGATCGCTTTGAACAGATTTACAAGAACCTGGAGAAGGTAGGTTCACACGGGGGGAAACCAGAGAGAGATGGTCAGGTGGGATTGGCCAGCAGAGTTTCTGAGAGAGACTGGAGTCACGATATCAGCAAATGAAGGTTCTGTTACAGAACTCTGGGATCTGGTTGCTTGGTGAGAACTCCAGCACAGAATGGAAGGATGTGATTGGCCGTTGAGGGTGGTGTTATAAAATCAAGCCTTTTTATAGGCCGAGAGAGTATCATGAATCTAAAATCAATCATGCAATGTGGGAAGATGTTTTTCTTGATAAATCTATGAATGTGAATTGGCCAGCTAGATTCTGACACAGAAATTATAATGCCGCTGCTGTATTTATATGCTGCTAAACTCAAGAGTGTCCGCTCAAAGGCCACTGAGCTGATCCACAAATCTGCAGACGTGCTAAACGGGACCCTGTTGATTCAAGTGATTTGTTCATAATTGGCCAGACTTTAAAAACAAACAAACTCCATACTGCTAAATTGGACAGGGCAGACGGGTTGTCTGAATCTGCAATTTTCCATGCCGTTGCAAACCACCCGTATGCATGAGCTGGGGGATTGCTTCAATCCAAGCCAAGGGGAAGTTAAAAAACAACAACAACCCTCTTGAATGAATGACCGATGTGACCGATTGAATACTTGCAGGTTCATGTGGGGTTGGGCGGAGAAGAGGTGAGGAGGAGAATGTTTGAATGGACTCTCTGCTGTGGAGTGAGTGATGGTGGTTTGGAGAGAAAGGAAGGGCGGTGATTGGGCTACAAAAAGCAGAACAGAACTTTGTGAACAGGATGGGGAGGATGTGTTGTAATAAGGATCTGAAGGCTTCCTCTTTCTCTCTCTCATTCCTCAGGAGCTGCTGGACACCCGCAAAGCTGTAGGAGCCGTTATCAGCACATCCTCCGCAGCCTACGATGCAAGGTTGGGGGAACAGGGGACCTTGCGCTGGGCATGGGGGCCCCAGATGCTGCCTGATGTTGCTGAGACCTCACTCACTCTTCTGGCTCCCCTTAATTCTGGATTGTTTCCTAAATGCCCTGCTGGCCCCACAGAAGCATTGTGGGCAGCACTCCTCCACCCAAGTCTTAACTTCCAACCTTGGCTCTGGCCTGTGGCTGCGTCTCTCCTGCATGTGGCAGAATGAATGTTCTGCTTCGAGGATACCCAAATTCCATGCCAAGAAACGCGGAATACTGCACGCAGTATACATTTACGCAAACTTAATTTCGTGTGCTTATTTTTGCATTGCTACCTTTGCTAAGGGTAGGCAGGGCCAAGGAGCTGCCCGGAGCGCTCAAGACCACTCCATGATCTCCCAAATCATAAAGTCTCCCCTTTAGCGACAGAGTCCCCCCCCAGACATCACTCATGGACATTTCTGCAAACATAAGGACTAGAAACTTGATTTAAGTATTCTCAGTATGCTCTTTTTTTGTTGTTATTTTGCCCAGTTGCACATTTGGTGCTCCCCTCCTCCCCCATGGGATGACTCACACGAGTTCACAAAACCCACCCGGTAAAATGGAGCAGCTAGGCTTTTGGATTCCTAGTTCTTTAGAAGTGGATTGGGATTTCATTTGACTTGAACACGTTCTCAGTGGAGGAGTGTGGTTCAGTCGCTTTGAAGAATGACACGTGTGGCAGCCTGGCTTTGGTTCTGAACAGGTGAGACGGTGTCCGGCCCTTGGTCTGTCTAGCACAGTGCTGTCTTCTTCCACCCAGTTAGGACTCTTTTCCACTCCTGCTAGTCGTAAGAACAGAAGAAGAAGAGCCACGCTGGATCAGACCAAGGCTCCATCTAGTTCAGCCTTCCTCAACCTGGGGCGCTCCAGATGTGTTGGACTACAACTCCCAGAATGCCCCAGCCAGCTCTGCTGGCTGGGGCATTCTGGGAGATGCAGTCCAACACATCTGGAGCACCCCAGGTTGAGGAAGGCTGATCTAGTTCATCTCTCTGTTCACACAGTGGCCGACCATGAACCCACAAGCAATAGCACCCTCTTGCCCATGTTCCCCAGCAACTGGTGTATATGATACTGGAGGTAGTTAGGAGCCTTTTCACTTGATATTGGGATTGAACTGGAGACCTTCCGGATGCAAGCTGTGCGCTCCGCCACCGAACAGTGGCTCTTTCCCATAACAGCTTCTACTTATATTGAACCATCTACTAGCTCTATATTTCCTATTCTGACTTGCAGCAGCTCCCCAAGGCCCCGGGTGTCAGTCCTGGTACCTGAGATCCCAACTGGAAATTAAACTTGGGACCCTTCTGCATGCAAAGCATGTGCTCGACCCAGTGAGATGAGGCATTCTCCAAATGCCGGGGTGAACTTTGAACCCAGGACCTGCAGCTTACAGCTGCCATAGATTTCCAGGGGGAAATGGAAGGAGTGCGGCTTGGAGTGTGGAGAAAAGTTTAGAATTGGGAATCCTGGTTTCTCTCTCTCTCTCTCTCTCTCTCTCTCTCTCTCATATTGCCTGTACTGGGGTAACTGCAGGGATGAGGCCCAGACCCGCCTGAGCCAGCTGAGGGACAAGGCAGAGAAGGATGTACGACAGTACGAATCCGAGACGAAAGAGCTGGACCGGATTCTAGAGAATGACCGCCGTATGACAGAGTTCATCGCCATCAAGCTGCAGGAGAGGACGCTCACCGAGGAGGCGTTGCAGGCCAAGAAAAAGAAAGGTACACGGATGGCGGGGGTGCGATGGGGAGCCAGCAGGCCCTTTGCCTTTGGCAGGGGAATGTCTCTCGTGGCTGAGAGCGGGGGAGACTTGAGCCAGGACTGCTGGCTCCTCCGGGAGGAACTTCATGATTTCAAGCCCAGGAGATTCTGGGAGCTCACATGCCCAGATCCTGTGTAACGAATCCCTTTTAAGTAATCATAGAATAGTAGAGTTGAAAGGGGCCTATAAGGCCATCGTGTCCAACCCCCTGCTCAACACAGGAATTCACCTTAAAGCCTACCTGGCAGATGGCTATCCAGCTGCCTCTTGAAAGCCTCAAGTGTGGAAGAGCCCACAACATCCCTAGGTCATTGGTTCCATTGTCGTACTGCTCTAACAGTCAGGACATTTTTCCTGATGTCCAGCCGGAATCTGGCTTCCTGTAACTTGAGCCCATTATTCCGTGTTCTGCACTCTGGGAGGATCGAGAAGAGATCCTGGCCCTCCTCTATGTGACAACCTTTCAAGTACTTGAGTGCTATCATGTCTCCCCTTTAAATTATCTCACTAGCTATTCTCCAATACGTTTTAATTAACCCTTTTGTACTCCTAATACAAGTAGCCAAAGGAGAGGGCTGCAGCCCAGTTAAAACCTTTTGAATTGATCACGGCATGCGTGTTCTGTCTATGAACTCTTGATTGAAATTTGCCTGTGGCAGGGCTTACAGCCGGTCTGCCACTGTGCAGGCACAATGCTGGAGTAGGTGGACCCTTGGTCTGATCCAGCGTGGCTCTTCTTACATTCTCTTCCAGCCCGGGGACTGAGTTCCATTTCAGAGAAGTTCTCGTGTGTGTGTGTGGGGGGGGGGCATTCCAGTGGTGGGTGGGGCTGAAGGTCAATGGGGTGGAGCCCACAACACCAACCTGTTTTCGCTTAAAGCAGTTACTGCTAGTAATTCGGCCTTAGGAGGGGCATTTCAACCTTTTTGAATGGGGGGAAAACTTCACAGAAGCCAGGAAACCACTAACCAAGAGGTGGTTGTAGGAAAAGGCTTAGGGCCCAGTCAGGGGAATCCATAGGCATAGAGCCAGATTTGGCCCCCAGGTCTGAAGCTCAACACCCTTGGCGTATGGCTAAAAACAATATTTCTGAAGCAAGAAGCATATTTCATTTGCTTCTAGCGGTGATGGGTGCATGTTTTCGTAGGCATTGCTTTAGAAAATGCCTCTCCTCCCTCTCCAGCCCCCTCTACCCTCATGTGAGAGAAAAGGCCGAGGGCCTCTTCAAAGACGAGGCTCACCATCTGTGGGTTGTGTCAAAAAATAAATGCTAGTATTAAATATTAATAATGATCAAGCTTGGCTGCCCGATGAATTGTGGGGGCACCTTTTGAATGGCTTTGGCTGGTTTGCCAACTGGAGCCGTTCCTGGGCAAAAGGATAGTTTGGCTACAGCGATCTGCCCTCTGGAAACCTCCCGACTGGATTACTAGGGTCGTGCACTATACACGGATCCACCCTTGAAGATGACGCGGAAGCTTCGGGCAGTTCAGAATTCAGCTGTTTTAGCCAGCTGGACCCACGTTATACCAATCCTTAAGGAACTGCACCGGTTGCCGAGTTCAACTGAAGGTGTTGGTGCTTACCTTTAAAGCCCTAAATGGCTTGGGACCCAAATTCTCCTTCTGTACCATCCTGCCTGTATATTAAGATCTTCACAGGAGGCCCTTCTCTGAGGAATATCAATCAGTGAAGTACGCTGTGCTTGTACAAAGGAGAAGAGCATATATATATATATATATATATATAATTATTTTTTATCAAATAAAGCAATAAGACAACTTGGGAATGCATTGACTACCATCTGTCACCAACGAGGAGAGGGCCTTTTCTGTGGTGTCACCCAGACTTTGAAACTCTCTCTCTAAGGAACCGAAACCAACGTTTCAAATATTTTTGCGGCAGGTTCTTACTTGCCAAAGCATTTAAAATTGGTTTTTATTGCCTCTGTCTTATGTTTTACGGCTGTGTTGCCTCCGCGCTTTATGAAGGGTGATGATATATGGTCTTGATTATATTATTGTATGCTGCCCTGGAATCCGTTAGGATGAAAGGCGTTTTCAACATTAAAAAAATAAAATAGTTGGTTAAAAGTTGGGTTTTTTTTTCTTCAATCAGTTGATCTAATCATACACTGCAGCTTTGCTGAAGAAAGATGAAAAGTATGGGGTTGTCTTTGCACTCGTTTTAAAGCATGAAAACGGATTCACATGATTTTGAATACAGCATAGTTGGGAATAACATGGGAAGGAAGTGTGAGGTTGTGGGAGGTATTGGGGCTCCTAGACGCTCTTGCTTCCTCCCCTCAGAGGAAGAGCGCAAAAGGAAAGACCCTGAGGAGGAGCTGATTGAATCGTACAGCTGCGCCTTGAATAAAATCCTGGAGCAAACCGGCTCAGCAGACCTGGATGTCTCATTGGAGAAATACGTTAAAGGTAATGTACATGGCAGGGGCCTGCTTGGAGGAAGGGACTATACCTCTTGAGAGCAGGGATGAGGAACCTTTTCCCTGCTGAGGGCCCTAATAGGTTACCTTGGTCAAAACCTATCAGGGTCCATATTCCTGGTGGGGCTTCTGGAGTGGACATGGCTTCTGGACTGGGCTGGGATCCACATGAAACTAGGCCGAGGCCTGCCTGTGGCCTTCCAGCCGCCAGTTCCCCACCACAGCTCTAGAATGTAGTTGGGTCTGCTTGACTCAAGGAGAGCATCACAGAATGGGAACTGGGTCTTTCTCCTCCAGGGCCTTGAACCAATTTGGGCACTGGCTGGTTCAGGCGATTGGATGTGAATCGAAATAGGCCACTGACTCTTTTCTTTCCCACCTCAGATGAGGAATGGAACTTTGCTCAATTCAACTATGTGAATGAGCAAAACAGTCAGAAGGAGCTGCTATGGGACCAAATCATTGAGGTGAGTGAAGAGGATCAGAGGACCTTTGCTTGTTCATTTTTCTTTCTTTTCTTTTTTTTTAAGAGTGGAGGCCGTTTTTGTGTGTGCAGCTGCCCCTGTGGCATCAGCACACACACAAAAAACCAGCATACAGTTTCTGCAACTAGGAAAACGGGCCTCTGTGTTGGGGAAGGAGCAGGGCAGGGCAAGGTGGAGCAGACAGTAGATTTGATCATTGAAATATATGCTTATTAGCTGAACTGTGCCACTTTGTGCAGAATGCATGTCAGCCTGATGGCAGAATTTGACCTAACTCTTAGGCTTCCCCCACCTCCGGATGAGGCACATCAACCCAGGAAAATGAGCTTTGTCAAGGATTTCAAGGAGGGGGACAAATGGATGCCATGCTTTTTACTTGGGGCATTAGGTTAGCATATGGCAAATCGTAGCTTTCATGTAAAAACAAAACACCATGTTACTAGCCCTTAAGGCAGTGAAGTCATGCATAGGCAATGCCTGAGAAGGCCGTCCAGCAGACATGGGTTGGGGCACTCCATGTGATCTTCCCATCTTCCTAATCATGACTTTGACCTGAAAACTTCTCCCTAGTTTTGTTCCTTGGCCGTACTCTCAGACGTCTGCAGTTGTTGCGAAAACGGGGGATGGCTGCTGCGTCCCGCTGAACGAAGCCAAAGTTGACTTCCCAGTTCCTTATTCATCAGATTCATGCAGAAGCAGACTGCATCAGGAACTGCCCTTTCCACACCTCCGCTCCTCAAATTGCACGCGCCCGCTATGGGGACTCTGCCCTCTTTCAAGATGTCCCCGCTGGGTCTGACCCGAAGTGCGGCTTTTGTGCAAGCTCCTGCTGACCTCCTGGAGGAAGTTCCAGGGCCCATAGAATGGGGGGGGGGGGCAGCACACACACACCCCTTTCTCTCTCACACACATCCTTGCCTTCTTTACCCATCCTTGCCCTCTTTACTTCCAGCTGCGCCGTGAGATAGAGGAGGCTCAAAAGCAGGACAGCCAGAAGGAGGCGGAGCAGTTGTCGCAGCTACAGGAGGCCGAAGCGCAGGATGAGGCTGCTGTGCAAGAGGCGAACCAGGCGGAGCTGACACTGAAGGGCCTCTGCAAAATTTGGGAGCAGCTCAAAAACGGTAAGCAAAGCAGCAAGAGAAGAGGTTTCCCTCCCCCAGGAAAGGCACCATCACGGAAACCTCGACAGCTGAGAAGGGAGAGCCACAAACACGTTCCGAAGCGGTTTTCCTCCGCAACCTTGAGGTCTAGGGACTTGTTGTCTTAAAGTGAAAGCTGAGATTCTTAGGATGCCTCATTCCATGACAGAAGTTGAGGTTTCACAGCAAACTTGCAGATGTGGGGGGGGGGGGAATCCGACAGCACATCTTGAATGGCTGGCCAGCGCTCTTCAGATGGTGGGATGTCCCCTGAGCTACCGTCCTGGGGTGGGCGGGCCTTGACTTACGCTATGCCATGCCTCTTCCGCTGACTGTGAATGCTGGTGCCCAAACCCTGTCCATGCCATACTGTTGGGTTCACCGTAAGACAGGGGTGGGTAACTTTGACCCTCCAGATGTTTTTGCCTGCAAGTCTCTGTTGAGTTATGGCATAAAAGTTGATTAGTTATGGCTCAGACTTGGATTCTGGCACATAACCTTTTTGTATTAAGTCTCTGTCTGGGCATCCTAGAGACTAGCAGAGGATGCAGTGGTTCTCAGCCAAG
Organism: Elgaria multicarinata webbii; assembly: GCF_023053635.1. Classification (NCBI taxonomy): domain Eukaryota; kingdom Metazoa; phylum Chordata; class Lepidosauria; order Squamata; family Anguidae; genus Elgaria; species Elgaria multicarinata. The sequence goes on along the minus strand of NC_086181.1, from coordinate 31,271,636 downwards.
AGACAGCAAAGACATAAATTAAGTCAAAGGATTCTTGTAGGTTAAAACAAACCCTTTGCTGGCAGATACATATAATTTAGTTATGGCAGTACAGATACAAATACTTACAAACGGTCAGTCAATACAGCACACATCAAGTGGATGGAATGAAGGAAGGAATGATAAGAACATGCAAAACACATTTACTTTTATAGACAACCTGTACAATGATGCAACTCTTTGCAACCTTTAATTGATGACAATCACTTAGACAATAATTCAATTATTACACTTAATGTCCAGTTGGAAAGTTGACCTTTAAGTTTCTGCTGAGTCCTCTGTTCTTCCAGATCCTCAGAAATTAGCAAAGCAATGGAAAAACAAAACCAAGATCCATTCCAGGATCCAACAGTCCCATCAGCCCAAGCCAGCAGAGTCAATCATGAGGGATCATGGGACTTGTAGGTTTAAATATTTGGAGGGCTGCAAGTTGCCCACTCGTGCCGAAAAGAAACGAAAAGTGATGGTTGCTCGGCAATAATAGCTACTGGAGCAGCCTGGACAATGGTGATGAAAGGGGTGGGGGAGCCCTCATAGGCTGGAAGTAGCCAGGGGACTATCTGTTGAGGAGCAGAGTGATTGGCCACTGACACAGCTGGTCACACAGACCAGCACAGATCCTGACTATATGGACAGGGAGCGGAGAGAGGCAGATGGATGGGCTTGCAGGGATAGGGCAACCTGTAACCCTCCAGGTACTGGTGGACTCCAGATCCCATCAGCCCTAGCCAACATGGCCAATGTTCCAGGGATGACTGGAACTGTAGTCCAACAATGCCCAGAGGGCCACAGCTTTCTCACCCCTAGTCTGAAGGTCACAGGGGCAGAGAGAGAGAAAATATGTTCTTTTTTCAAAATGGGAGAATTTGGCCCAGTGCAATGGAATTGATTAGCAAGAGGCTTGGGACAAAACAAAGGAAGTCTCCCCACCCCCTTCGCCCCAGCCTCCCCCACCCCGCTGCCATGAAACATGTAATTAAGGCTGGAGACAGACAGCATTTAAGAGCGCTGAGGGTTTCAAAGAGACTTTGCTTCCTTTGGTGTCTCCTTCTTTCAAACTGCTTTCATCTCTCTGGGAAAACAAACCAACAAAACGATCACCTGACTCCAGCCTGTCTTTTGGAATTGCTAGTCGCAAGATGGGCTGATGGATGACCAGCGGAAGATGGTGTTAAAAGGGGATTAGGCAAACCCACAGACCTTTTGCTGATCAGGGGCTCTTCCCCATCAGGGTGGATGGAGGTTGGACTCGAGATCTCTGGGTTCTCGGGGAGCGGAAATTAATGTTCAGAGTCTGGAGCTTTGTGGTCCAGGATTCATTCATTTTGCTTTCCCTCCTCCTCCTCCTCCTCCAAGCCATCGAGTCCCTCTTTTGGAAACTACAGTGCGACCACTCAGTGCTGGAAAAAGTGCTGGGAGGAACGACAACAGCCCGGGATGAGAACGTTGCCGTCTACCTGGGCTTGATTGAGCAAAAGACGAACGAACTATTGGTCATGTATTCCTACTCCATTGCTGAGGTACGCAGGGTTTCATATTTCCAGCCTGTCCGTTGTGGAGAAAGTATTTGTTTTTCCCCCCTCAAAGCCCTAGAGGACAGGAAGAGGCAGCCTCCTACTGACTTTTCCCAAGCTGCCCAGCCCAGTCTTGCTGTTGTAATTCACATGTGGAAAAAAGTTTTATTGGACCTGAAAACACATGTCGACTTCGCAGGGAAAGTGTGGATCTTTCCTGCAAAACATTGGTGTAGATTTTTCCATTCCAATCTAACTGTTCATGCGTGGCCTGAGTAAATGCCCCAATGTGTGTGTGTGTGTGTGTGTGGGGAATCCAATTCTTTGAAACTATACCCTGAGACCCACAATACTTTAAAGCATAGCGTTATTTTTGGCTTTTCTTGTGTCATTTCCAACCCCTGAACAGTTTACATGTGTTTTTTTTTCAAATGCAATTTCTGCAACCATGAGAGTTAGAAACTTTCCTTTTAATTGAGAGGCAAATTTCTCATAATAGCTGCACCCGTATTTGCCATTCTGTTTCGATCTAGTAGAATGGATTGATCTGGATTAATAGATGGGGCAGAGTAGTTAACCTCTACAGGATTAGGGCTGTTTTGTTTTAAATCTCAACAGGGAGGGTGAACAATTGATCTCTGGCCTCTAACTTTAAACTCTGTCCCTTCTCAGGAAAAAGACCAGCCCTACGACACTGTGGAGACAGCGCAGCTGCTCCTAGGGCAGACACCTGAGGTTCGGCCACTTCCGGTCAACCTCCGGCCGCCCACTACTGGGTAAGAGAGTGGCCTACGCCCACATGAACCGGTCCATATGTTAAGATCTCCTACTGAGCCTCTGTTCTGTGTGCCCTTCAATATTAAATAGATTTGGTATTAAAGTGGGGAGCCATGGAGGGCAGGACCTTTTCTGTGGTGGACCCTGGACATTAGGAAATGTAATGATACATTTATATTATTAATTATAATAATTAATTAAATATAATAAGTAATTAGGATACCTGAGAAAGCGCCTTCTCCCTTACCAACCTGCCCGGTCACTGAGGTCATCCGAGGGCCTGCTCCTGGTGGTTCCACCTAGATCCATCCTCCGATTGGAATCCACCAGGGGAAGAGCCTTCAGCGTGGTGGCGCCCCTCCTGTGGAATTCCCTGCCTCTGGAGGTCAGGCAGGCTCCGACCTTGTACTCCTTTCGGCGCCTCCTGAAAACATCTTTATTCCAAGAAGCCTTTCTTTAACATGCAGCCTTGGATTTCTGTGTTGTTGTTGTTTTGCTTCTTTTTAAATTTTGTTTTAACTGTTTTATTCTGTTTTTATTTTCATTTTACATTGTACACCGCTCCGAAATTTTTTCAATGAGGAGCGGTATATAAATATTCTAAATAAATAAATAAATAAATAAATAAAGAGCATAAGTTACAAGTGGGTAGATTTAGGAGAAATGTTTTGGTGCTACGAGCAATTGAACAAAAGAACCAGTTACCTGGCAGGTAAGTTCTTCCATGCTCGAAATCTTCAAGTAGAGTCTGAACAGTCATCTATTTGAGTTTTTTCTAGCTCTAGATTTTCCGCAGTGAGCACGGAGTTGAATTAGTTGGCCTACAACAAGGGTGTGGAACCTTAGGCCTAGGGCCCAAATCCAGCCCACCAAAGGACACCCCCTTCCCCTAGCCCATCTCCTTTTCCCCAACCTAGGGTGACCATATGGAAAGGAGGACAGGGCTCCTGTATCTTTAACAGTTGTAGAGAGAAAAAGGAATTTCAGCAGGTGTCATTTGTATGCATACAGCCCCTGGTGAAATTCCCTTTTCATCGCAGCAGTTATAGCTGCAGGAGCTATACTAGAGTGACTGGATACAAAAGAGGGCAGGGCTCCTGCAGCTTTAACTGTTGTGATGGAGAGGGCATTTCACCAGGTGCTACATGCATACAAATGACACCTGCTGAAATCCCCTTTTCTCTACAACTGTTAAAGATACAGGAGCCCTGTCCTCCTTTCCATATGGTCACTCTGCCCCCACCACGGATTGTTTGGAGGTTTCCTGACTTGTGTGCAGTGGTTTTCCCATTCTAAAAGGTTGCAAAGCCTCTTGTAAGGCTTAACTACTGGCAGTGAAAGTGTTAAGCTAGCATTGGCCCCACCCTATTTTGCTGTTGGCTCCGCCCATCACTGGAATGTGGCCTCTGAGATCTTCTCTGGAATGGAATTTGGCCCTCCAGCTGAAAGAGATCCCTCCCTCCTGGCCTACCAGGTTCCCTCCAACTCTATGATTCTATAAAACACCCTATCTAGATTTAGAGTGTCATCAGACGAGGGTTTTATTGCATGCTCATTACTGGCCGCTCACGGCTCCTTTTCATGATGCTGTCTGCCTCCCACGTGTCTCCTACTAATTTTACTGTAAAAAAAAAAAAAGACCCGGAAAATCTGGTTTTGGGGGGCTGTAATGAATCTTGCTTCCCTTTCCTGCTGTGTGAAGGAGAAGCAGTGTGATAAAAATGCCCACTGAATGGGCCATGTGGTCGTTGCTTTTCCCCTCTTTCTTCCCTATGTGAAGAAAGAGGAAGTTGTTCGTCCCTAATGAGGGACAGCAGCAAGCGGCAAAGCAACGGTAGGGAAACGCGATTTCCCCCCATCTGATGATGCTCGTATTCATCAGCTACCTACATGATTACATATCAGGTACCCATTATAAACATTCTTGTTTGCTCAGGTTTTGGGAGGCATTTGGACCAATTCCCTGGTTTCTTTGTCATTGTTCTTTGCGGACAGGCTGCTGTGTGTATAAACAATTTAAAAATTAATACAGCGAGAGAGAGAGAGAGAGAGAGTGTTATGGTGTAATATTTTTAATTGTTTTATGGAAGTAGGCTGTTTTCAATTATATTTTAAGACCTCCTTGTATGCCTGTTTGAGCTAGAAAGCCAGGATTAAAATGTTTAAAATTAATAAGGGGTGGGGTAAAGCAAAATGCAACCACAAGCAGCTTGGTTTTGCCCACACACAGTCATGGGGTGGAGATATCAAGTAGGTTTGGGATTCAAGGAAGTCGGGATCCTTAGGAGCAGAATGGGGCCTACTGGATTAAAGAAGGGTGACCATATTTGGGAAACCAAAAAAGAGGACACCTAGCGTGTGTGTGGGGGAAGCAGCTTTCTGAGTCCTGCAGAAAGTACATTATTCCCCCGCCACCTTAAAGAACCCGATTGGAGTGGAGGAGGGGAAAGGATTTCATTCCGCACCACCACCATCCACTCCAATTGGGGCCTTTTCTATAATGCCCACGAATGACCCACTTTCCCCTTTAAGACCTCAATTGTAGCTCGGTGTGGGGGAATGATGTGCCTCAAGAAAGCATGTCATTCCCTCCTGCCATGCTAATGGCAGCCTTAAAGGGGAAGGTGTGTCATTCCAGGACATTATTGAAAATTATAGAAAATCCCCCCTGACACCATGGAAAGAACAAAAACCAGGACAAATCTGGGGAAATCCTGACAGTTGGTCACCCTAATTAAAGACGTAGAAGACTGTTAAGGAAGGGAGTGGGACGTAATGGGTTAAACCCATCCCCCATCCCCGGAAGGTCTCTGTTAATTCTACAACAGGCAGAACATTCATCAGGTGCAGCTTCCCTACTATTCCATCTGCGTGCCAAGAAGTGTCGTCTTTGGCTCTCAGAAGCTGCTGTTCATTCAATGCAGGGGTTAAGGGATCCCCCTGCCCCGCTGCACTGCCAAATTTGCCAGAGAAATTTGATGGTGCAGCGGCCGGGGGCGGGGAATCTCTCCTTTTAAAAAGGAAAAGCTGCATTTTGCCGCTGAGCGTTTCTCTTTTAAAAGGAGCCCCTTTTAAAAAAACTCTGGCGTGGAGGCAGCGGGTACAAAAAGGGACAGGGGTGCCACACATGGGCCAGAGATTACCCCAACCCTGATTTAATGTTATTTATAGAACTCCATCAGTGTGCACAGCATTTTACAGAGGACAGGTTGGAAATAACCAAGGGAAGTAGAGGCAGGGGTAAACGGGGCAAAAAAAATAATGGGATTGTTCAAATTACACCTGCTTAGGCTGGGTTACAGACTGCTGCAGTGAGAGCTGAGCCAAAGGCTTTTCCAGGAAAGGTGGGTTTTGAGGAGGGGTTTGAATGAAGTATGGAAGGAAGCCTCCAGAGCAGCTTCAGTCCTTTCCCCTGAGAGCGTTTCAGGAACAGGAGACCTTCAGCTGGCAGAGGGTGGTGGAGGTGGAGGAGGCCAGGTTAACGGAAAGGGTGTATTGCAGGGACGTGGGATCTCCAGCCCGCGGGCCTAATCTTCCTGTGGCGGTTCTGAATCCGGCATGCAGAACCTCCTTCAGGTTCTTCCAGGGGGCCAAGCCCCACCCCTGGAGGAGTCCCTGCTGTTATCTCCGATCAGAAATACGAGCTCACGGGACGAACGTGGATGGCGGAAGACCCAGCCGACATCGGGAGGAGCAGCTGCTCTTCCCAGCGCCGCCTGAGTAGCGTTGTGTGGGGTTTGCTGGCTGGAGCCTGAGGATCTCTTCGAGCAGCAGCCAAGCCCTCAGTGCCAGCTGCTCCTCCCAATGCTCACCAAGCCAAAATGGGCAGTGGAGGGGCAAAGGATGATGTCAGTGGGTGTGGCCACCCCATTGATGTCATCTGGCCTGTAGAGGGCTTTGTGGGGGGTGGGGGGGTGGTATTCCTGCATCCCTGATATAAGTGCAGAGAAAGAAGGGGGAGTGGATGAGGCAAGTCATGGAGGGCTTTGAAGATAAAGCCAAGGAGCTTGGAATGGATCTGGGAGCAGAGAAGAAGCCGGACGGTGTAGGGGTTTAAGGAGGGCATCGCAGGAACAGGGTGACGAGGGAGATGAATCATTGTGGCAGCAGGCTCTTGGCAGCAGAATCGACATGAGGGGACCTATTAAGGGGTGCGATCCTATGCATGTTTAGACGTCCTACAACTCCCAGCATTCCACAGCCAGCATGCTGGGAGGTGTAGGATGTCTTTCTGTCTTAACATCCATAGGATTGTGCCCTAAAGGGCACAGAGGTGGTTATAGATGAATTGGAATCTAGGACTTTTGGGATTTTTGAGGAGAAATCCTACTTAGTTTTCTTTCTAAAACCCCCTTCATTTATATTCAAATCTTTGACTCAAAATGGGTCCACAAAACAGCCCACCTACTCAAAACAAAGCAATGTCCACAATTTCAGAGCAAAACAGGAAAAGTACAGAATCTCTGACTAGAGTGAGTTCAATTAGAGAAAGAGAAGGATTAGAAACTTGAACTCCTAGGAGGAACATGGAATTAGCATTCCTGCGTTCTCCAGCATTTCAAAGGGATCACTGGGTTTTAGAACAACAGGAAACAGAGTCATTCTGCTTTTGAAAGGACTGGTTCTTCATCGTGGTCTCTATGCATCACACATATGGGCTTTGCGCCTGCGCAGAGACCAGACCGGAATCTCCAATAGCTTAGGGAAACGCTTTTGGGCGGGAACCCCTCCCCCACGCTACCGCGCATGTCCACGGGGTTCCCGCCCTTCCCTCAGTTTTTTCGTCGTCCGCCATCGTGCACAGACGTAGAAACCGTGTTCTCTCCAACTTGTGTAGTACTTACCTTTTTTTGCTTCGCTATCTGACTCTTTTTTCTGCGCTGTTCTTCTTTTTCTTGTCTATCTGAAAAAAAAAAAATATATATATATATTATTGTTGTTTCATACTCTTTTTCCAGCGATCTTTGATCGCTTTCGGCGCCTGAGGCGCATGGCCGTAAGGGCCCCCTTCAGGAAGTGCGTTAAATGTGGCGCTAAATTGCCACCTAAGGACGGCCATTCCCTGTGTGTGTTGTGTTTGGGTGAAGCGCACAAGGTTCAACAGTGCCACCACTGTATGGCATTTACCAAACAAACACGGAAAAATAGATCAGATAGACTGCGGTCTATACTGTGGGAAAAAGCTCTGCGAGCAACTGAACCTTCGCCTCATAAGCGTAAGGAGCAACACTCCTCAAGGGCAATGGAAAAACCTCTTAGCCCAGAAGTCCAATCAGTCGTTATTGGTGAGGAGTTGATGGCGGATAACAGGGCCATACCCCTGACGCCAGGCCGATCCCTAGCGGTTTCCGCAGCCAAGAAGATTTCAAAAAAGGCTCGGACCCCTAAATCGGCGGAACAGCTAAAGAAAAAGAAGAAAAAGAGGAAGGACGCAGAAAAATGCTCCACCTCGAGGGTCGATACCCTATCTTCGATACCCACCGAGCCTGCCAGGTCGGCGCCGACCTCGGTATCGACGCAATTGCCGACGCAATTGCCGATACCAACACCTTTACCGACTGCGAGGAGTTCGATGTCGGAGGGTGAAATTCGGGACTCCGTATCGGTTGCGTCCATACCATCGGCTCAGGTACCGTGCACGACTGAGTTGGAAGAGCCGACTAGGCTTGTTCCACATCGGCGGCACCGATCTCCTGGCCCGGACTTCGATCGAGTGTCTCAATACTCTGAATATCAACGGGACTACCCTTATGATTGGGAGTATTATCGGCCTCAGGACTATTATCCTTCTGAGCGCAGACGTATTGAGCATTTTGCACAGCCTCCTCCGAATTCAAGAGTCTTGCAAATTCCTCCAGATCCTCGATCCTATACACCTCGCAGCCGTGATAGCAGGACTGAGCGTATTGAACACCGATCGATACCGACTGCAACTGTCGTTGCGCCCTCACCTCAACAAGCTCTGCAGCCAGTGCATCAAACGGTGCGGGCGGTTCAAGAGTCTCCTGATGAGGACTATAGGTCTGATTCAGACTCTATTGTGTCCGTAACCCCATCTATGCCTTCACCTGACGATATTGTAAATAGTAATGAACCGGTCTCCGCCTCAGAAGATGTGGGGAAATTCTCTGACCAGGTACTCCGAATGGCCAAGTCCCTAGGTCTCGACATCGATCAACCAACAGAGATCGATGATGACCCAATCTACGATGTGACTCGAACGGAATCTAGCTCGACCATCGCGATTCCCTTCCCTCCTACACTACGGAGGACTGCACAGATCTCCTGGAAAAACCCGTGTGCAGCACAGTCGACATCAAAAAGATTGGAGTCAATGTATAAAGTCAAGGAGGCCAATGCCGAGTTTCTATTCCAGCACCCGAAACCTAATTCGATAATTGTGGAATCTGCCCAGGGAAGATCTCAGAAAGTGCATTCAGCTCCTACCGATAGAGAAGGCAGAAAATTAGACTACCTCGGCAGAAAGGTGTATGCCTCGTCTTCTTTAGGAATAAGAACCTCTGCGTACGAGGCAACTATGGCCAGGTACCAAATATTCATTCTAGAAAAATTAAACTCTCTCTCTGACCATCTGCCCGAAGATAAGAGGGAGTTGGCGAGGATTTTCCATACCGAGGCAACTGCAATAGCCCATCTGCAGCTCAATTCTGCAAAACATCAGACGGATTCCCACTCCAAGTCGATGATGGGTTCTATAGCCCTTCGACGTCATGCTTGGCTGAGATCAGCCAACTTGACAAATGAGACGAAGACTAGAATAGAAAGTCTGCCGTTCGACGGAGAGGGGCTATTCAACAATAAGACCGACGAGTCCTTAGATTCGATATACAAGGCTCGCACGACTGCCAAGAAGATGGGTTTCTCACAACCCCAACCACAATTTAAGCAAAGGCGCTGGACTAGACAACCGTACCAGCAGATCCAACAGCGTCCTCAGTTTGACAAGCAACCTCCAAAACAACAACAACAGATGCAGAGAAAGAGACCTTATCAAGGTCGATACCAGCAAAGCAGACATCAGCCGGATTTCTCAAAGAGGCAGCGGCTTTGACTTCTCCGTACCAGGCCTACTACCCTTTACAGACCGTCTAGCACCCAAGTACCATCAATGGGAGTTCATAACATCCGACTCCTGGGTGCTCACTATCATCAAGACGGGTTACGCCATCGAATTCGATGCCCTTCCTTTCTCTTCGGGAGTGAAGATAACAGCACCATCCCCTCCTCTGCTGCTCGAGGTACAGACCTTACTATCGAAGGGAGCCATCTCTCCCGTACCTACAGAGGAGCTCAACCAGGGATTTTTCTCCCGTTACTTCACGGTCCCGAAGAGAGATGGAGGTCTTCGACCGATCATGGACTTAAGACAACTGAACAAATATATCACCCCAAGGAAGTTTCGTATGACAACAGTCACTTCTATTCTCCAACTGTTGCATACAGGGGTTTGGTTCGCGGTAGTAGACCTGAAGGATGCGTATTTCCACATCGCCATCAGGAAGTCGCATCGAACTTACCTACGTTTCTCCATCGGCGTCGAGCAGTTCCAATTCAACGTCCTCCCTTTCGGCCTCGCGACGGCACCGAGGGTCTTCACGAAGGTGATGGCTGTTGTGTGTGCCCACCTGCGAAAGAAGGAAATACATGTTTATCCATACATAGACGACTGGCTCCTGGTTGCGGAGGACAGTCACACGCTCCAGGAGAATATAACCACGACTCTAGAACTTTTAGAATCCCTTGGCCTGTGGGTCAATCAGGAAAAATCTATACTGACTCCTCAGCGAACGATAGACTTCATAGGAGTGACTCTGTCGTCTCGAGATGGAAGAGCTTACCTCCCGTTAGCAAGGGCAAAAACACTTCGAGACCTGATTCTCGATGTCGAAACCCAAGCAAGACCTTCGGCATGGACAATCCAACGATTGCTGGGGTTGATGGCGGCGACTACCGCTGTCATCAGATTCGCCCGATTGCGAATGAGGATTCTTCAAGGGTGGTTCTTGAAGACCTTCGATCTTCGACGCAACGCTCGCAGGACTTACCTTTCGATACCGAGTCAGGTTCGGGCGTCGTTGAAATGGTGGCTCTCGATGGGAAACCTCCTGGAAGGGATTCCTTTTCAGCAAGGAGCACCGTCGCTTACCATCACGACAGATGCTTCTCTCGATGGATGGGGAGCTCACTGCAATTCGCTCACCGTCCAAGGTCGATGGTCCCCTCGGCAGAAAGGGGATCATATCAATCATCTGGAACTCTTGGCTGTGGAAAATGCTTTGAAAGCGTTTGCCCAGATCATCGAGGGCAAGGACGTTCTGATTGCAACAGACAACACCACTGTTGTCTGTTACATAAACAGGCAAGGGGGAACGAGGTCATACCCCTTAACCCGCTCTGCACTCAGGATTTGGAATTGGTGCATAAAGAGACAAACTTACCTGACTGCGATCCATGTAGCGGGGAAGGAGAACATCGTAGCGGACTCCCTAAGCAGGTCCTTCCACGTCGATCACGAATGGGAGCTCGATATCGAAGTAAGAAGCAACCTCTTTCGATATTGGGGCGATCCGTCTGTCGATGTCTTTGCCACTGCAGAAAACGCAGTTTGTACCAACTTCTGCAGCAGAGCAGGAAGCGGAAGGAACTCGCTAGGAGACGCCTTCGCAAGAACCTGGACAGGGGGACTACTATACATTTTCCCACCGTTCCCACTACTGACAAAAGTCGTGGCCAAGATAAGAACAGACGGCACAAACTGTATTCTGATCGCGCCGTGGTGGCCTCGACAACCATGGTTCCCTCATGCTCTTCGACTGTCGAAAGGGGATTACATCGAGCTACCATCGATACCGAACCTTCTGTCTCGACACCAAGGCAGAGTTCGACACCCAGACCTTTCGACTCTCAAGATGACGGCATGGAGAATACTGCCATAACCTCCGGCATCGAACAGTTGACGGTACAGAGTGTTTTGACTGCATCGAGAAAACCTTCGACAAGGAAATCATATGCGGCTAAGTGGCAGAGGTTTTCTAAATTTGCGGTGCAAATGAATCACATCGCTGAGGCTTGTCCCATGTCTGTGATTCTAGAATACCTACTCTCACTGTTCCAAGGAGGCTTAGGACTTTCGTCCATCAGAGTCCATTTGGCTGCCATCACGTTTTTTCATGAAGGTGTAGAAGGGTTCTCGCCTTTCACCCATCCTACATCCAAGGAATTTTTAAAGGGTTTGAAAAACACCATACCGACTACTAGAAACATTGTACCATCATGGAGCTTGTCGGTGGTGCTCCATGCATTGATAAAGAAACCTTTTGAGCCCATGGCTACAACGGACTTAAGACTCTTGACTCTCAAGACTGTGTTTCTGGTAGCCATAACTTCAGCAAGGCGTGCAAGTGAGCTTAGAGCTCTAAGAATTGATGCGCCATATACAATTTTCCATAACAACAAGGTCGTGTTGCGAACAGACCCATCCTTTTTACCCAAGGTCGTGACACCCTTTCACTTGGCTCAGGACATTATTTTGCCAGCCTTCTTTCCAAACCCTACAACGTCTGCAGACACTGCTCTCCACATGCTGGACGTCAGAAGAGCTCTTTCTTTCTATAGAGCTAGAACTGAAGGATTTAGAAAATCCAAACAACTATTCGTATGTTATGGGGAGCCTTATAAGGGACTCCCGGTGTCATGCCAGCGATTGTCACGCTGGATAGTAGAGACAATTGAACTTGCCTACTCTATCTCTAAACTAGAGGTACATCGACCTGTGACAGCTCATTCAACCAGAGCGATGTCGACGTCGGTGGCCTTCAGCAGGGGTGTTCCACTTCAGGACGTTTGTAAGGCTGCGACTTGGTCCACCCCTTCTACATTTGTCAAGCATTATAGCTTGGACACTCGATCCAGACATGACTGTTCATTTGGAAGGGCGGTGCTCTCGGAAGTGTTGAAATAGTACACCAACCCACCTCCAAAGGTATGTGAGCTTGTTACTCGCCCATATGTGTGATGCATAGAGACCACGATGAAGAAATGCAGGTTGCTTACCTGTAACTGTAGTTCTTCGAGTGGTCATCTATGCATTCACACAACCCACCCACCATCCCCTCTTGGTGGTGTGATATTTAATAATGACATGATTGGCTATACATTATATTTTATCTTATTTATTGAATTACACTCATGTTTATGGGGGCACGATGTCGGACTCCTGTAAACTGAGGGAAGGGCGGGAACCCCGTGGACATGCGCGGTAGCGTGGGGGAGGGGTTCCCGCCCAAAAGCGTTTCCCTAAGCTATTGGAGATTCCGGTCTGGTCTCTGCGCAGGCGCAAAGCCCATATGTGTGAATGCATAGATGACCACTCGAAGAACTACAGTTACAGGTAAGCAACCTGCATTTTATAGTGATTAATGCAAGGGAGTCTCTCTTTCCCTCCTCACCTTATCAGATTTTTTGCCCTCCACAGACCTGGCCACGAGCCAATAACAGAAGAAGACCAGAGACCCTTAACTCATGAAGAGCTCAAAGAAAAAATAATGAATGATGTGAGTTCAAGAGATTGGGCAGACTCCCGGGCTCTTGGGTGGGTAGGTGGTGTTGAAGTAGAGCTTATATGTTGGGTTAACAAGGGAGATGAAGAGCTCCATCACACCAGCAATTTATTGCACAATCGCCATTCCTGGTATGTGGTTTTGCAGCATGGTACTCACATGGCATCGTCCCTGTCCTGCACTCATCTCACCCCTTCTCCCCCTTGCATTTTATTTGGTGCGGGGAAAGTCTGGATTATTTTCCCCTCGTTTTTTCCTTTGTTGGGGGGCATGTGCTAATGGAGCCTTGCTGACGGAAGGGGAGGGTGGGGTGGTTCTCCTCCTCCAGCACGGTCATCGAAGGGACTTGTTAGTCGGTTGAATGGACTTTTTACTGCTCCAACCCCCCCTCATTGCCCGCAGAAATGGAGCCCAGAAATCATAAAAGTAATCACTAGATAACAAAGCCAGAGCTTTGGGAAGTGTGGGAAGAGCCCACGCTCATCAGAGTACCAGAACCAATGAACTGGAGGAGGAAGGAGAAGGGGCGGGGTGGAGTGGAGTGGAAGAGCAAACTAGCGAAAACCCACATGAAAGGGACCGTGTGTGATGGAGCCCTTGACGCGCTTATGAAATGGAGGTAAAAAAAAAAGCAGAGACAAATCAGAGGAAAAAATAGGTGTGATGGAGCCCAAAAGCTTGTGCTCCTGGATGCTTTGAAAAATGCGGGGAAGGTCTTTTGGAGTATGCGCTTCATTGGTATACTCTGCATACACACACGTGCATGACAAGAAGGATCTTGTTCAGTAAAGTCATGCAGCGTTCCCAAAATTCTCTTCTTTGCTTTCCACAGAGGAAGGAATTCCCTCCTCCTCCCCCTTGAAATGGGTGGATCAGGGCCCCTCCTCTGCAAACGTTTTCAGGAACGAGCAGTGTGAGAGTAGGAGTGTGTATTCCTCAAAGCAGTGTGCATATTTTCTCTCCAGCTCCCTGTTTTGACTCCTTCTCTCGGCACATATATCAGTTTATCTGTCTCTGCTAAAGGTCATTGCGGAATGCAAGTGCTTGAGCCATAAATTAGATCCATAGACAAGAAATCCATCCTCCCTGTCGCCCCACCTCTGCAGCAGCTAAGAGGGAGAACAAGGCGAGTGTGAAGGATGGTGGCTCCTTCTCACACATGTCATTACACGTGTGCTCAAAGAGGGCAAATGACCAGACCACAGCGGGGAGCAGCATGGCCAGGAGGCACCTCTGGGCCTCAGCAAGCACCCATCAATGCCAGCCCTTGATGTCAGCCCTGCATACAGTAACTGATTCAAGTATTTTGATCTCAGGGATACACACGCACACATAATTTTACATATAAACCTGCACACGCATGACCAAATAGTGTTCTGACACTTATTATTTACTTACTTACTTATTTGTTTATGTAGCACCATCAATACACATGGCACCGTACGGAGTAAATCTATAAAACAAGAAGGCCCTGCCACAAAGGCTTACATTTCGATAAAATCACAAAATGTAGCCAAAAGGAAGGGGAGGGAATGCACCAAACGGGCACAGGAATTGCTGCAGAAATAAATCGATGACTGGTTTTGTTGCACGGAAGTGACACGATGGCTTTCTCTTCTCCCACATCCAGGTCCTAAGCAAGGCGGCAGCTCTTTCCCTAAAGAAAAACACCCCGACTGATGTGGTGGCTGGGCGTTCCGGGTCAAACGCGAACAAGAAACAAGTTCCGGCCTCTTGACTTGAGCAGGAATATATTCGCAGTCTGGCAAAAGGCAGAAGCCAGGATGTCACTGGCAGGGTTGCCGTACGGTATGGTCCCTGCATCGCTGCTCTTGACACTGGTGCCCTCTGCAGCTTTGCTCACGTTGGGGGTGACTGGCATGCCTGGACTTACCCTCCGCCCTGCAGGAACGTTGCTGCCCTGTCATTCCTAGAAGATCTCTCTCCTCCTGGGGAATTGTCCCTCTTTTTGGCTGCTCACTCAATCAAGACAGACGTACTGTGTCAATGACGCATAACACAGAAGCCCAAATCTTAACAAAGCTCTTCGCTCCTTTCCTGCCTATTTGCATAAATTCCTTGATTTGACTCCAGATCCTCTTGCAGAGAGAGAATGCCTCTTTAAAAGAAACTTTGCCTATAGTCATGGTATGTCTGGCTGCAACTTCTTGTATAAAGGAAACTGTCCCATGGTTCTCCGGTTTAGTGAACTGGTACTTCTGGAAGCTTTCTGGGCAAAAACGCCCAGCTCTAAATGCCTTAAAAAAGCCTGCCGTTGTACTTGAAACAGATGCCTGAATTACCCTCTGACCCACTAGCAGCCATCTTGTGCCAGAAAACCGGCATGTTCGCTCCCCTGTGCTATGATATTTGCTGGTGTCTTCAGAATAGGAAACTCACATTAGCTCTCAGACAGAGCAGATGAGGCCCGAAAGGGGGCACACAGCATATTTTCTGATGTGCGAGTGTGTGAGGGAATTGGGCGTGTTTTAAAACACTTGGCCACTCTTTTTAACTGACTTTTTTTTTATATAAAACCAAACGACCGGCATGTTCCTCAAGAAAGAGTGTGGTTTTGACCACGTGGGCATCTAATATGAGGCTTCGTCGGTTCTGCTCGGAGCTCCTGTTAACAGTTCCAGCTGTAGGCCTCGTGACTGGTGTACGCGAGAGTTTTGAAGACGACGCGTGAAAATGTACATGGAATCTGTACTCTCCGTGGTGCATGCATGGGGGGCACTTTTCCCACTGTGGTTTTTATCCTGTTCTCTTTTAGCTCTGATTTTAGCATGATTCCCCTCCCAAATCCTCAATTATTTCATCAGAGATGATACCCCTTTCATCGCCTCCTTGCCCAGAACCTCCTCTGTAGTGTCCCTATTTCATCCTTCCCTGACCTGGTGTCCTCCAGATGGCTGGGAATGATGGATGTTGTAGTCCAACACATCTGGAGGACACTAGGTTGGGGAAGGTTGCACTGTTTTATTCTTCCTACGATGTCCCAGGGAAGAATCTTGGGGAATACGTTCTTCTCCTGAAGAACAATCATCATGGTTTTTTTTAAAAAAGATCTCGATAGTTTCACTGAAGGAAAATGGATGCGTCTCCCAATTCCACCATTCCCGTGGGCATGGAAACGTGTGCGTGGGAGGGGTACAGATGGGGCGGCCTGGTGCCAGTTGAGGCGACACATGCACAGTCCCCGCGACAGGTGAAAAAGGCTATTGCGTTGTTTTTTTATTATCAGTGTAAATTGGAAACTTGATTATTAAAAATGTTTAATTGCCAAATATCATGGCTGGCTTGGAGTTTTGTGGGGGAAAGGGAAGAGCCCCCCAAATGTTGGACATTTCTGAGGATTGGGCAGAAGATTATCGATCCTCCACATTTGTAGAAGTGTGTGTCTCTGATGCGAGAATGGGGACGTTCCTTTCTGCCAAAAGGTTCTGCAGGTCAGAGGGAAAGAGCAGCAAGATTATTTGGTCCTCGTACGCATGTCCATTACTTGTAGGAACACAGGAAGATTCTGGCTGGACATCAGGAAAAACTTCCTGACTGTTAGAGCAGTACGACAATGGAACCAATGACCTTGGGAGGTCATGGGCTCTCCCACACTAGAGGCATTCAAGAGGCAGCTGGACAGCCATCTGTCAGGGATGCTTTAAGGAGGATTCCTGCATTGAGTAGGGGGTTGGACTCAATGGCCTTATAGGTCCCTTCCAACTCTACTATTCTATAATTCTATGACAGTATTGTTGACATTGGCTGGCAGCAGCTCCCCAGGGTTTCAGGCAGGAGCCTCTCCCAGCCCTACTTGGGGATGCCAGGGAGGGATTGAGCCTGAGACCCTCTGCATGCAAAGCATGTGCTCTATCACTGAGCTATGGCCCTTCCTGGTAGTATTGTGTTATGGGTTATTGAACAAAGGAGACAACTTGTTTCCATACTAGCCCTTTTATCTGGAATTTTATTCTTTGTTCACTCCTATCTTTGTTTCTATAAAATAAAAGAATAATGCAAAGAAACCACCATTTAAGGCACGCCTCCCACACAACTGGGAAACGAGCTGCTCTATAAGGGGCAATTCAGGGGCAATTCACCACTAATCTCTCTGCTGTGTTAAAACAGGAAGCAGTAGAATAGCAGCGCTTACAAAAGGAAGACACTTTTATTTAACATTGCAGGCCACCTGTGATGAACGGGACTTACTTATGGGTAGATGTTATGGAAGGCACATGGCCATGGCAGAGAGCTTTATTGGATAATGCATCACTATATTAAGAGTTGCACAGAACATCCGTTTTAATTCTACTGCCAACTTCATTGCAGAAAAGCAGCCCGTCATCAGTGTGAAAGAGCTTTAGTGTGGAAGCTGCCATATAGTTGTGGGGACATGCCTTGACACATTGTGGAGAAAGATTCAACCATGGAAGTACTGCCCAAGCTACTGGCAGAGCCATTTGTTAGCCACAAGGTGTCAGCAGTGTCCTAAAAAGAGAATAAGTGTACAATTAGAGGAAACCGCAGAGTTGGGTGGAAAGTAGGGTGCTGTAGACTGGAACTGGGGAGGTAGGAGGACTTTGATTAGTGGGAAAACAGCAGTGTGCAATGGCTTAGAAAGCAACCAATGGCCAGTAGTTAAGATTCGTGAATTTTCAGTGACAAAATCACCTGACATTAATCTGGAGCAAGTATTACCTCTGTATATTCTGCGCTATTGCAGATTAGAATTCTTGAAACATGCTCATAAGCAAGTCTGGGGAAGGGTGGAAAAAACAACCCTGTTCTGCCGTGAGATGAATAAGGCTGCTATGGGGTAATTAATCTGTGTTTTACATAAACTTAGAGTGGGTGTTGCACCCTCCAGTATTCGAGGCAGTCAGCCTGTGTGCACCAGTTGCTGGGGAACATGGGTGGGAGGGTGCTGTTGCACCATGTCCTGCTTTGTTGGTTCCCTGGCTGAGGCCGCTGTGAACAGAGTGCTGGACTAGATGGACCCATGACACTTCTTACATTCTTATGTTCCCATCTTGGTGCCCTCTAGATCTTTTGGACTACAGTTCCCATTAGCCCCAGCCAGCCTAGCCAATGGTCAGGGGAGTTGCCTCCAAAACATCTGGAGGGCATCGGGTTGGAAAGGGCTGCTGTACTGCATCTGTAATATTTAGAGAAGAGACAGCTTTTCGGATCCTTGGGTTGCTCATAATGGAGCCAAGCATCCCCCCCCCCAGAGATGCCCACCCCCTGAGAGGCCTCCTGAGCCTTTAAGAATGTAAGGAATGGGGAATTGTGTCCAGACACTTCCAATACTTCGATGGAAGAGGAGGCGTAGTGACAGCATTAAGGTGCACCAGAATAATATACTTCACCTTTGTATAGCGTTTTCAGGTATAAAAAGTGCTTCACATGCAGTAGCTACTAGTTGCAACCCTTACACCAAACGTGTGCAACTTGAGACCCTAGATGTTTCGGCCTACAACTTCCATAAACCGTAGCCAGCATTGCGGATGGCAATGGATTATGGGAGTTGTAGGTCAAAACCTCTTTGGTGCCCATCGGTGCCTTACACGAACCCTTTAAGTTAACAATTTCTTGTGGGGTAGCTATGTTAGTCTGTCCTAGCAGAAGCAACAAATCTTGTGACATCCTAAAGACCAGCACCTTTACTATAACATGTAGTGTGTCTGTCACACACGTCTGGAAGGCCCAAAATTGGGGAAGGCTTGCTGTCTTATGCTATAATAAATGTGCCAGTCTTTAGGGTGCCACAAAACTCTTGCTGGTTTTTGCTTGTAAATATTTATTTATTTGTTACATTTATATACCACCCCATAACCGAAGCTCTCTGGGCGGTTTACAAATATTCTCCGGTGTGAGAGGCAGTGTGGTGTAGTGACTAGAGTATTGGACTGGGAGCCGGGAGATCTGGGTTCTAGTCCCCACTCGGCCATGGAAGCTCATTGGGTGATTTTGGGCCAGTCACAGACTCGCAGCCCAGCCTACCTCACAGGGTTGTTGTGAGGATAAAAATAGAGAGGAGGATTATGTAGGCTGCCTTGAGTTCCTTGGAGGAGGAAAAAGGCGGGTATAAATGCAATAAATAATAAATAATATTGCAGTTTGTACAGGTAGGGTCAGGAAGGGAGGAGACCAAGGCCAAAAGAGAGGGGTCTACTTGCCAAAGGCCACCTAGTTGAGTTCATGCCAGTTTGCTGAACCTGGACTTCCTCGATTCGTGGTAGCTCAATCTCTAAACCACTATGTTAGACCAGTCTTTAAAAAGGACTTCTGTTTGGTTCCTTGTTCTCGTATTTATAAGAAGAGGCCATCTAGTTTTAGTTCACACACACACACACACACACACACACACACACACACACACACACACATATATATATATATATATATGAATGAGAGGGGCGAGGCTGAGCATGAAAGCACCCTCTGTTCTTCAGAGAGGGACAGTGGGAATAATGCAGGAAGTGGAGGAGGAGACAGGTTTGCTGTAAAGGAATCAAAACAGTGGGGTGGGTGGGAGGCTAGCCAGGGTTTCAGTCTGGGCAAGGCCGTCTGTGTACTCTGGAAGCAAAGAGTACACAGACACAAAGGGCAGGCCGTTTTTCTTTAGGAAAAAAGACCAAAGCTGGAAAAGGTGCCGAAAATGCCAGCCAAAATGATCGAAGGGTGGCAGAGGTTGGAGAACATTCCCTGAGAGGGAAAGGCAGAACATTTATGTGGATTTTCTAATTTAGAGGGAAAAGGTTACCAAAGTAGGAGTTGGTTATAAATGTTAATAAAATAATGAGTCATGTGTGGAGAGACTGAAGGGCTGGGTAGGGAGGGATCATTTCTCACTCTCTCTCGTAATATAGTGTGTATTTATTTTTAAAAAATTATATCCTGCCTCTTCCTCAGAAAGGGAACTCAAGGCAGTGAACAAAGTCAGCAATATTTAAAACCTCTTAAAACCACAAATAAACAACAACAAAAATAAGTTTCTAAAAACAGGAAGAGTTTAAAAACACGCACACACACACCCAAAAAAATCAGTCAAGGGCTGGTAAATGTGTAAACTAAATGCCTTCTTAAAGAGCCATGTTTTTACAATGCAGCCTAAAAGAGTCCAGTGTCAGGGCCAAATGACACTTTGTTGGCAGAAAATTCCGGAAGATGGGTGCAACTCTAGAACAGTGGTTTAAAAACTGGGGCCTGCCAGGCCATTTTTGGTGGCCCACAAGATCCCCGATTTTTCTGCCCCTCTGGCATTGTGGCTTTCCTTGCTAGCCCCAGCATGGGAAGCCCTGCCTTATTTTTGATCTCTGATGAGAGATTGGAAATTAGGAAGGAAACTCTTTCCCTTATCCCTTTCCCTCACAGAGTTCAGAGATAAGGGAAGGGGTTCCCATGGCAGCACTAGCCAGAGAAATCTCAGGCTTTTATGCCGACCGATGCGTCCCTTGGGGCCGAAAAGTTTGTGCACCCCCACTCTAGAAGGCTTTGTGGCTATTCGCTTCATAAGGCTGGGGATGGGGTCTGAAGTCGTGCCCCAGATGACTACTGGCGCATGTAGGGAGGCACATATGGAAAGCAGAGCCTTTCCCTGGACCAGAAAGGTTTTGGAGTCTGCTGATGCCCAGTGCCAGGCAGTGCTAGCATCCCTCATTAAGAGGGGAAGTGGCACAAAAAATAGAGAAAGCTTGGGCTGTTAACCTGAGTTGCCCAATCAGAGATTATTCCTTCCCATCACAAGGGAGGGGACTTTTTGGACAATGGG
This sequence comes from Elgaria multicarinata webbii, assembly GCF_023053635.1. Lineage (NCBI taxonomy): Eukaryota > Metazoa > Chordata > Lepidosauria > Squamata > Anguidae > Elgaria > Elgaria multicarinata. Next base: position 31,250,952 of record NC_086181.1, on the reverse strand, counting down.
AGGAGGTGGGTCTCACAGAGGGGGAAGGCTAGCTGACTGAGCGGCAAATAAATGGAGTAGGTGGGCTCTGCTGGCCAGCTGGCAAGTCAGTGGCCCATTAGAGCCACTTCTAGGCCAGTTGAGCAGTCCAAGCCCAGTTGAAGGGAGTGAGTTGAGTGACTGATGCACACTGGCTGCTTCATTTCCACTCCATTCTTCTTCATGTGTAGAAAGGGGGAGGAGAGAAGACTCAGAATCATAGAATAGCAGAGTTGGAAGGGGCCTACAAGGCCATCGAGTCCAACCCCCTGCTCAATGCAGGAATCCACCCTAAAGCATCCCTGACAGATGGTTGTCCAGCTGCCTCTTGAATGCCTCTAGTGTGGGAGAGCCCACAACCTCCCTAGGTAGCTGATTCCACCGTCGCACTGCTCTAACAGTCAGGAAGTTTTTCCTGATGTCCAGCCAGAATCTGGCTTCCTGTAACTTGAGCCCATTATTCCGTGTCCTGCACTCTGGGAGGATCGAGAAGAGATCCTGGCCCTCCTCTGTGTGACAACCTTTTAAGTACTTGAAGAGTGCTATCATGTCTCCCCTCAATCTTCTCTTCTCCAGGCTAAACATGCCCAGTTCTTTCAGTCTCTCTTCATAGGGCTTTGTTTCTAGACCTCTGATCATCCTGGTTGCCCTCTTCTGAACACGCTCCTGAACAGAGACGGTGACGATTTATTCATATTTATACTGGTATGTTTAAAAATCCTTCCTTTCTCTGTTTTGGATGTCTGGAGAAATGTATGGGTGGTGCTGGGGTGTAAAGCGTAACAAAATTCTTTGTTCCCATCTTGCTTAAAACATCTCTCTCCTCCTCCCCCCCCCCCCCCAATATTGGGAAAAATGCAGTATTTAAAATGATGGCAGCCTAGTGCTACAGTTTTGCCATTAAACGGCGCTGTTCGGTTAAACATAATAGCATTGCCAAGAGGGGAAGTTTTCAATTCAAAATCACGTGGTCACTATCTAAATAAGCCAATCCTAAATACAGAAAGACTCCATAAGAAGAAAACCTGTTAAGGATGGGGTGGGGTTTTTTTTCTTCAACGAAGAGACGCCCGAAGACTTTGTATAGGAAGAGATTTGTGTAGCAATTTAGGTGTCTTTAGCACCGCCTGTAGTTACCCCCTTGGTTCCGCCCCACCTGTGGGATTGCCCTCTAGCCTCCACTGGTGACATAGATTATTATTATTATTATTATTATTATTATTATTATTTATTTATTTATATAGCACCATCAATGTACATGGTGCTGTACAGAGTAAAACAGTAAAAAGCAAGACCCTGCCGCATAGGCTTACAATCTAATAAAATCATAGTAAAACAATAAGGAGGGGAAGAGAAGGCAAACAGGCACAGGGTAGGGTAAGCAGGCACAGGGTAGGGTAAAACTAACAGTATAAAGTCTGCACATAGAGCAGGGTGGAGTAGGCTTATAGCCATAGAGAGGCTATAAGCCTACTGCTTTCCAGTGCTGCAGCTAGTTTAGACCCTGGGCGTAATGCTCTTAGGCTGCAATCCTATACATATTTAGACAGGCAAAAAAGTCCTAAGAGTTGGAGGACTTTTTCTGCCTAAACATGCATAGGATTGTGGCATTATGGGGACTTCCTTTAGATGGCTGCGTATATTGCTTCTTCAGTTATGAAGCGCGCAACCAAAATCTCTCTTCCACTCCATGCTTTGTTATAACGTCAACCCGGATTTAAAATCGTCGTCATCGTCTGAAGGTGTGCTGCTTTGCATTTTCAGCGCCGTCACGGCTGCAGGAATCAACTGGAGTTTGCTGCTGCTGGCCTCATCACTTGGCGCCAGTCTCTGGCTGGCCGTTTGGAGGGGGCCCCTGGGCTGCAGGGCCCTGAATTTAGGCCCCAAGGTCCAGTTTTAGGGCTGCACCTCAAGGTCTCGGAAGCATCCGCTTGTCCAGCGTGGGCAAGTTGAATGCTGGACTCTTTTGGAGGAAAGCCCTGTTCTGATTCAGCAGGGCTCTCCTTACGGGAAGGAGGGGGTGGGTGGGTGGGGGGCTGTTGTGTATTTTTCGCGCCGGGCAACGGCAATAACAAAGCCCCACTCAGCCCCCGCTCATATCCTCCTCCTCGTCCGCCTCCCTGTCCCCGCCCACGTCCCACCCTTTCCCTCCTCCGGCCCGAGGGTTTCCCCCCTCCCTTCTCAAGTACCACACCCAGCTCCCCTCCGGCCCCAGCCCCGAGCTCCTCTGCAGCCTGAACGTCTTCCCTTGGTCGGAGCATCACTCTCTGCTCCCCTCGCCTCGGGGGTCTCCGTTGCCGCAGCGTGCCTGCCCCTCCCCTGGAAGTAAGTCACTTTAAGGAGAAAACCTGGGGGTGGGTGATGGGGGTCGGAGGCACGCTCTGCTGGACAAGAGGGCTCTGGGGACGAAGGGGTTAAAAGAGCAGGCGCAGTTTTTATTCCTCTGTTGGGTATTGCGTTCCTACTTTGGCCGTTTTACTGGAGATATACCAAAAGTAGATCGGTTATAGACTTAAGAATTACAGTTAGTGCATTCCTTTGTTTCTTTAGTGTTCTTGATTAATTATTACGCGTGATCTTCTTTTTGTCGCCTGCAGTTTGTTAACTTTGTTTTTTCAGAATAAAATAAAATTTCATAGGTGGGGGGGGGAGAATTCCTGGGTTCTTTCGGAGAGAGAGGAAAGAGTTAAAAAAATGCCGAGAAAGTGGAAATCAGGAAATTAACACGGGTGTGTGTGTGTGTGTGTGTGTGTGTGTGTGTGTGTGTGTGTGTGATTAAGTTGTCCCGACACCTGAGGCTGGGGATGTCGGAGAAGAGCGTGTCCCGATTTAGGTCTGTTTGCAGCGCTCCTGTGGCATCGCGCCTCTGGTGTGTCACACCCCCTTGATAAGTTGTTTCTCTCTCCCCCCTCGTTCCCATTTTTTTTAAAAGAATGTGCTACGTAATGTTGAATTGCTTTCCTGGGGTAGATGTGGGGGGCTTTAGAAGTCGCTGGGATTGAGCTGCTGTCTGCTCCCAACTCCACCCCACCCACGCGCCTGCCCCTATATACTCCCCTTTTAAAAATGGAGGCAACGGAATGTATTGCGAATATAATTTTGGCAGCGCTTGCGGGGGTGGGGGTTGAGAGTGAGCGAGCGAGTGTTTGTGTGTACGTGCCGATGCTCGCCAATGAGATGCATATCTATAGTAAGCAGGTGTGTTAGTGGAATAACAACACCACGAGGAAAGTAAAAACAACCAAGGCTTTTAAGGTGCCTCCAGACTTGGAACCTGTGATCCTATTAATATGAAGTGAAACCCCCATTGAATATGGTGAGACTTAGGTTAAATTAACACTCGGAGGAGTGCACTTTAATAGGTTTATTGTAGCAGAAAAAGTTGCATCAGATGGAGTAGACCCATTGAAATGAATGCGGTTAAGTTAGTCTTGGCTAATTTGTCCCACTAGTTTCTCTAAGTAGGAATAACATTGGATACAGTTGTTAGGTTTGCAGACAAGCATGCAGAACAAGAGATGAAATGGTCAGTAATCCATGAAAGCCCATTTAGTGATGGCTAAATAGAAAAGATCTCCATCATCAGAGGCATTTTGCCTTTGAATACCAGCTCCTGGGCAGCAACAGCAGAGAGGAGCAATTGCTTTCATTCCCTGCATTGGGACCTTTGCAGAACCACGTTGTTGACCAGTGTGGGAAATACACGCAAGTTCTTAAATCTTTCAGATTTTAGGGTGCTACAAGGCTTTGAGTTGATCATAGCAACAACAACAATAAAAAAGAACACGTGGCTGTCTTACTCATAGATGAAAGTATGCAAGAGAGGCTGCAATCGCCTGTAGTTTTAGTTAGGACTAACTAATTTGTTAGTTAGGACTAACTAATTTGACTTTTCTCTGTGTGAATTTGCATCAGATCAGACTGTGCATCTCTTTGGTTTGTTGGATCGGATGTAGTATGTACAATAGCGCACATTTGTGACAATAGTGCATGTGTTCTGACCTGGGAGGCATGGCTTTGAGAGTGTGATGCGTTTTTGAAAGGGAGAGAAGTCTGTAATATGGGGGAATGTGTGCATGTGTGAAGTGGTGGACATCTCCATGGATATGTGTTATCATATAATCGTGTATGTATGTGGCACGTGCACACAATGGACTAGATGCTTAATGGGAGGAAGTAGCATGTGCAATAACAGTACTTTGGTATTTCCCTAGAATACTCTGTACTTCTCTTAGATACGTTTTTTTTATATACCATTGGCACACGCCCTGAATCTCTGGCAGCCTTCTCAAAAGCCAGCACAAGATACTCATACACAGTGATTTTTACTACTCCTGGGGTCTCCAACATGGTGCCCACCAGGCCCATTTAGTGCCCACCAGGCTCTCTGCCCCTCCTGGCTTTAATTTTATTATGTTTTTTAAAAAACACATGCGTTATGCAAAGCAAAGTGTTGCTCTCCAGTGCCATCTTTATTTGAGTTCCAAACAGTGATTTTGTGTTCTGAAGTTCAGACCCCCACCTCTGTGTTCTGCTTAGGTTCTTGGGCAAATTGCTTTTCTTTTTGTCTTCCCAGTTTGCCTTCTGGGAAATGAGTGATTTGTGACTAGCCATGCCCCCCAGGGCAGCCATTTTATCAATGGCCAAGCCCCCAAGGGCAGCCATTTTGCAGAGTGCCAATGAAACACTGAAAATTCCAGATGTGCTGATGAATCTAAGGTGGTCTATACCGTTGTTATTTATTCATGGCATAATAACTTCGGGTGGGTGGATGGGAAGGACCGGGGTTTTTTTTGGCTATTCATTATACTGTCCCTGGGCAACTGGAAAAGATTCTTACTCACCAGAGGTGACAGAGGATACTGTTATTTGGAAGACCAGGCTTTCAGATGAATTGGCACTTAAAAGAACAAACAGCAACTGCAATGTCATTCAAATATTTAGTTCCACAGTGCAGTACTGACGAATTTTGCCTCAAATGTTATAAAACGTCAACCCTTACTTTCTTCTCCCCCCCCCCCACGCCCCCCCTAAAGTATCCAGTTGCCCAGACAGGTCCCTTTTTCAAATCCATCACCATGTTTTGCAAATTGAGTTTAAAAATAATATATTTTTGTATTTTATTTGTTCACCGCTCCAAAATCCTCGGATAGGGAGGTGTATATATAAATATTGTAAATAAATAAATTAATTTAGTTTCAGCAGTTATGGTATGAAATGTTCAGACTATTTCATGGCTGTTAGAGAAGGGGAGTTAATATGCAAACCTACAGAGATTCCAGGATTCCCCAAATCTTATGAGCCCTGAACAATCCAAATGCGCCAGAACACTCGGAGAATCCCAAAACGTTGACTCCCAGGTTTACCCTGTTGTTATAGCAGGGGTGTGGAACTTCTTCCAGCCCACGGGCCGAGTTCCATTACACAGCAGCTCTCTGGGGCTGCATTCCAGTCATGGTTGGGGCCAAAAAAACAAACCCAAATACCAGCTTAATGTAGTGTAATGTAAGTAAGTTTGCCTTAGGAGAGGCATTTCGATCTGTTAGAAAGCAGAGGAAATGCACAAAAGCCAGGGAACAACTGGACAGGGGTGAGACCAGATGGCGTGGCCATCCTAGTGAACCCCGGAGGTCCAGGTAGGGATCTCAGTTGGTCTTGGTTTGTCCCCCAAGCCTGAGGTTCTGCATTCTTGCGTTTTTATGCAATGGGTTTTTCTCTGCATCATATATTTTGAGGCCCCAAACCTGGGTGGCTTTGGCCGAGAAGGGAGGGAGAGAGACAACCAGGTCTCCTAGCAGTCCTGCCTCTTGCACCCCTCTGTATTTGAAGCAGGGCTGTCCTTCTGCCCTGTAGTCTAGCTACATCATCTCAGCGCTGTCTCTGTGCCCTGGGCGTTTCCACGTCTTGTGCGCTCAAGGTTTCATGCTAAAATGGGGGACGTTTCACTGACTGATCTCTTGATAATGATCTGTCTTGCTTGCGGGAGCTGCACAACTTTTTCTTCCTTCTTCCAGAGAGTGTCTCTCTGATTGCTTAAGCTAGACAAGGTTGCTTAATCTAGACAAGGTTAACTTTACATCATGCTTTTAATTGTCACCACTTTGAATGATAAATTTCCCTTTAAATCTTGCTTCGTTTGTGAATTTGCTAGGCCTCTTTCAGTAAGCAGCTATCCTCTCCGTCTTGGATTCTTAATTTTCACATGGAGAGTAATTCTGTTGTGCCTTACACCATCCTTGCAGAACAGGGTGCCCTCCAGATGTCTTAGACTACAACTCCTAGTAGGGTGACCATATGAAAAGGAGGACAGGGCTCCTGTATCTTTAACAGTTGCATAGAAAAGGGAATTTCAGCAGGTGTCATTTGTATATATGGAGAACCTGGAGAAATTCCCTCTTCATCACAGCAGTTAAAGGTGCAGGAGCTATACTAGAGTCACCAGATTTCAAAGAGGGCAGGGCACCTGCAGCTTTAATTGTTGTGATGAAGAGGAAATTTTACCAGGTGTTGCATGAATAGCAATGACGCCTGCTGAAATTCCCTTTTCTATACAACTGTTAAAGATACAGGAGCCCTGTCCTCCTTTTCATATGGTCACCCTAACTCCTAGCATCCCCCAACCAGCCTGGAGGGCACTGATCTGCCTTACAGTGTTCTCATGATTACTGCAATAAAGTTATGTGAAGAGATTTGAAGGCTTCCGTTTCCTTTTTCAAACTCTTAAAGACTGAAGTGATGGAGTTTAATCATGTTAAAACCCACACTGTAAATGATTGTGAAGTGCTCTTGGGAGCATGCTAGTTAATTTAGGATTGTAAATCATTGGTCGTGCAATTCATGTGTTCAGCAGAATCAAGGAGAAACTGCCTTTTTCCTTGATTGTTCCACTTCAGAGTGCAGAGGGGGGAAGAGTTACTGCCTCATGGAAAAGGTTCTTGCACACAGAAAAGCAGTGTGCCAGTAAGAAGGGCAGGTTAAACTCTTCTCTTTGTGGTGTTAGTTTTCTAAATGCAAGGATTTAGAAAATGGGGAGGAGCAGAGGAGCATTCAGACATGCAGGTCATCTCCTGCAGTCTGAAGTGGTAGTAACTGTCTAGGAAAGCCAAAATAACTAACACAGCGATATGAGTCTGGGCAGGTCCCTTTTACTAGCAACTAACTCTTGGGGTTTGACTGGCAAAACTGCTTTAATTACCCTTTTGCAGTTGCACAATCAATCAGTGTAGTGACCACAATGCAAAGAAGGTAGATACCTCACGGGGGTGGGGGTTGTAGGACGCACGATAGGCAGGGTTTGAAGCCTGCCGTTTTATGATCCTCTCCCCTTTCCGCAGCCTCTTCCCTCCGTCTTTATCTCGCCCCCTTTTTTCTTCTTCTCCGCTCCCTCCTCATCTTAGCACAGCTAGTCCTGAGGGCCGGGGCTGCAGGGCTAACTCTTAAAGCGAGTTGAGCAAGGAGAGGAAGTTGTAGCTCCTCAATCCTTTTGGTGGGGTAACTGGCCTGGAGGGTTTACAAGAGAGAGGAGGGGGGAAAGACGCTGTGACTGTTTGGGCGGTGGCCCAGAAGGAAGACAGTGCGGCTGGCTGTGAGCCCAGGAGGAGCGTTTCTCTCCCACCCACCTCAGCTCCGAAGTGGAACATGATTGAAACCAAATGTCCAACTTTGGATAAAGAGGGGTTTTCTCCTGGCCATATATGGGTAACAGTGCAAAAGAGCTCTCACCCCTCCCACGTCCATATCTCCGCCTTTCCCAGCTCTCACCGCTGTCTCTGCAGGAAATCCAGAGGAGGAAGCGTCTTCTAGCAATAAAGGCCGACAGCTCTTTTGCTCCAGAGTTCCTGGCGCATGTTGCCCGTAACCAAATTTTAACGCACTGGAAACGCTTTTCAGAGCCCCATGTGTTCCGCCCCCAGGAACTCCCATCTGCCCACCCAGCGCACTGTAATCACTTATGTCTAGGTATATGGAGATGTTGTTATGGCTCAGTGGTGGAGCATGTGCTTTTCATCCAGAAAGTCACAGGTTCGATTTCCAGCGTATCCACATAGGGCTGGTAATACGCTGTCAATCGTTGTCAACAATAGAGGGCTTGATGGTTTGCATAAGGCAGCTTATGTTCCTATGAAGTGATACTAGCAGTTGTGGTTAGACACCGTGCCGACTGTGGCAAGGGTGGGTGAAATACCCAGCACAGAAAGGAAACTGCCACAAAGCCAACCTTTGCAACAGTTCTTGTGATCTCTGTTTATATAAAAGATGTATATGCACACACTCTTATTATGTATGCAAATCCGAAAAACAAGTAGTTCAATCAAAGCAAACGTAACGCCAGTATGCTGCCCAGAGAGCTTTGGTAATGGGGCAGCGTAGAAATATGGTAAACAAACCAAAATGGATAAAACACCAGAAAAAAACCACCTTGATAGGACATTAACATGTTTGAAGAAGTAAGACATGTTTTGCCTGGTATTTAAAAGATCATGGTGTTGATGCCAGAGTGCTATATAACATTTTTCACTGAGTAGGGAGGGGGAAAATCATACACATCCTTTCAGCAACATTCTGCCTCTTGGTCCCATCTTGGTTTTTAAAACCCACGTTTATATTTTATTCCTAAAACTGAGGAAGAACTGCTCAGAAATCCTGAATCCTTCCGGTGAGCTCAAGCAGATGCAGGTATCTTATGGTTACCTCTATGGATGTTTTGCTCTCCCTCGGTCTAGTGCAATAACCCAGACGTCACCAACGTGGTGAATTCTAGCTACATTGGGCTTCAACTACCATCATCCCCAGCCAAACTACTGGCTGGAGAAGATCAGAGTTGAAGTCAAATGTATCTGGAGGGGACCAGGTTGGAGAAGGCTGTTCTAAGGTGATGTCTCCCAGCGTTGGGTCTCATCATCCCCAGGTCCCATCATCCCCAACCAGTATTCAAAGTATGAAGAGCAATGTTGTTGCCACCGTGTGGGCCTTTTTTTCTAGTCTTGGGATGCTCTGGAGCCATACCTGTTCCGCCTTACCCATCTTTTAAGATCAGCAAGAGGGGCCCTTCTCATTTGCCCATCTGTGAGAGCAATTTAGGTGAGTCATCACACATGAGAGGGCCTTCTCTGCAGCGGCCCCACACTTTTGGAACAAGCTCCCATCGGTGGTCCGCCATACTCCGAAATAGCAGGCTCTTTAGAAGGCCTTGAAACATATTATTTTACCATGGCCTTCTCTTGATGTGACTGCTGTTGTTTCTGCTATTGCCATTCTTCCTGTTTTTATTGCTGTTTTTTATTGGGGGAAGGTTATTGCCATTTTATTGTGTTAATGTTTTTACTGCTTTTAATCTTTTAACTGTTTTAATCTATTTTATTGCTGTCAGACGCATTTGGAGGGCTTCTGCCCTGAAAGGCGGCCAAGAAATGTTTTAAATAAATAAATATGTTCCCCAGTCTGGTGCCCTCCAGCTGTGTTGGATTGCAACTCCCATCATCCCCAGCTAGCAAGCTCTGTGGTAATGGGAGTTCCAGTCCAGTACATCTGGAGCATGGCAGGTCGTGGAAGACTGCACCAGCCCCATGTGGAAGGATGAATTATTTCTTTGACTCACTTCCTGCTTCATTTCCTGTGGTTATATTCCGGATGGCCTCCGGCAGTCGTCCCCCATCCCCACCCCCGAACAAGCTTCCTGGTAACAGCCTTGCCAATAAACAAACCGTTGCTGTCCCCAATCATATATTTGCCATTTTATATTTTGGTAGGCTGCAGGCTAATACTGTTCAAATGTGCACCTCTCTTTTTGATGTTTATTTCACGCCGAGAGCAAAGTTGATACCCGACTCTGTCTCTGGTCATTCTGATAGATGCCCCGTTGTGGGACATTGTTAATACTCCCAAGTTTGACAGATGAGGAAATTTGAAGTGGAGAGGATTTGAGTGACATGCCCAAGGCCACCTGCTGCATTTGTGGCTGAGCAAGAATTTGAATCCAGATCCAAGTGAGAGTGTCTACCCACTGATTCAGAATATGTGGCCTCTACCACATTGGGACTCTTTTTGATGGTTTCCGTATTGATTACTTGAAGTATTTTTATCCTGCTTCTCAGCCAAAAAGTCTCCTGGAGAGGGTTCATTGCAATCAGTAAAAACAGGATAGACCCCACCTGCTGTCTTACAATTAAAGGAGACCCGACACGGAAGGAAAAAAGTGGGGAGGAAAACTTCCAAGTCCTCTTTCAGCAGGGCTGGTGAAATCACCCTACTTCCTGTCTCATCTCCCTCTGTAGCCCGTTCAGACAACACGCTAAACCATGCTGCTTAACCACAAAATGGTTCCGTTAACCATTTTGTGGTTAAGCAGCATGGTTTAGCGTGTTGTCTGAACGGGGCCACAGAGGGAAACTGAGACGGGAAGTAGGGTCATTCCACCAGCCCTGGAATGAATGGAAGTAGGGACAAAGAAAATAATTGCCTTGCTGGATCAGACTGTGTTCCAGCAGCCTGTTTCCAACAGAGGCTAGTCAAATTAGAACACCAACATGGCAGCCTTTACCTGTGCTTTGTTCCTAACCCTGTTTTTCTGAGATATACTGCCTCTTGAGATAGAAGCCCCATTGAGCTGTGCTGGCTAATGGGTATTAGTTGGCCAGACCTCCACAGGAATTGTTGAATTGTTCTAAAGAAAAATATGCCATTCTAAGCTGTCACCACATCCTTGTGGTATCAAATTCTGTTCTTATTATCGGGAATGAGGCTCAAGACAGTCAGCTTTGCTGGACGACCTCAGTTTCTTTGATGGTGTGTGTGTGTGTGTGTGTGTGTGTGTGTGTGTGTGTGTGTGTGTGAGAGAGAGAGAGAGAGAGAGAGAGAGAGAGAGAGAACAGTCCTGTTAGGTTAAAGTATGCCACAGACGGGGGGGGGGCTTGCATATATGCCCTGTAGATTCCATGGTGGCTGCACAGTGGCACTGCATTGGTTATGTGGCACAGCCACCACAGGCTTCCCCCCCCCCCCAAACAGCCCTCTTAAAAAGTCACTGACTTGCCTCGACTTTTTCCTTTACTCCGAGGTCACCACCATCTTTGCTGTGTCTGTTACTGGTGACCTCGCTCCGGATTGAGGCTGGGAGCAGTCAAGGGTGAATCGAGGTCCGGGGTAGCTCAGGGGATGTGCAAGAAGGCCGGGCAGAGGGAGGGCTCGATGAGCCGAAGGCAGCTTTGCACTGCCTGCAAAGCTGTGGAGATTTGCCGCTTCCATGCAGCTGCAATGCTGTGGGATTTTGAGGGAATGAGCAGCAAAGCGATGTCATCAAGACACTCCCTGGGTAAATAGGTTGTTAGACTTACTACATTTTTATCTTCCTCCAAGTACCTCAGAATGGTGTACATCAGGGTGAGGAATCTTCCCCCCCGCCCCCAAGAGGTCATGTTCTCTTGCGGGGTCATCTGTTGAGGTGGGTGCGGGCCAGTGGTGGGTGGGCTGGGTGGGGTTCCTTTCTTCCATTTTTATACTCATCAGAGCCCTATGAGGTAACTTTGGTTGACTGACGGTGACTGGTCCAAGTTCACCCAATAAGTTTCATGGATGATTTAGGGATTTGAATCTGGGTCTACTCTGACCACTAACTCAGGGGTGGAGAACTTCTGGGCCTTCAGTTGATGTTGGACTATGGCTCCCATTATCCCTGACCACTGGTCATGCTGGTTGGGGATGATAGGGGTTGGAGTCCAACAACAACAACTGGAGGGCCACACAGATTCCCCATCCCTGCTCTGTACACCACACTGCCATTCTAAGAGGCAGTCACATGTGAGACAGCCTTTTCCAAACTGGTGCCCTCCAGGTGTGTTGGGATACAACTCCCATCACCCCCAGTTGGCATGTCCATTGACCTGCTGGCTGGGGACAATGGGCATTGTGGTTCAACACAACTGGAGGGCACTAGGGTGGAGAAGGCTGATATAAGGTGAACCAGTGAGTGAGATGAGGGTCCTGTCCCCCTTCCCCAGAGCCATGTACAACTTGGATCTTAATGATGTATCTTCATTCTTCTCCCTAGATCTTTCCACGATGCCGGTTACTCGCTCCAAATCCGTGGGCAACACCAGTGCCCTGACTTCTCAGCTGGGCATCGTCCGCCTGTTGGAAGTCCTTTTCACGTGCGTTGCTTTCAGCCTGGTGGTCCACCGGCGTGCCTGGAGTGGGCATGACGGCGACTGGTGCCTGTTCTCATGGTGCATTTGCTTCGCCATCACTATCGTCGTCTTGATAGTGGAGTTTGCCGGCCTTCAGCACCGCATCCCCGTCTCCTGGAAGAACTTCCCCATCACTTTTGCCATGTACGCCACCTTGATGTGTCTCTCTGCTTCCATTATCTACCCAGTATCCCATATCAAGAACCAACCCTACCTTAGCAGAGAAGAGCGTGGATACCGCATTTCTGCCACTGTGTTTTCTTGCCTTGCCTGCTTGGCTTACTCCACTGAGGTCACCATCACCAAAGCCAAACCAGGAGAAGTCACTGGCTACATGGCCACAGTCCCTGGGCTGCTCAAAGTGGTGGAGACCTTTGTTGCCTGCATCATCTTTGTCTTCATCAGCGATCCCGTTTCTTACAACAGCCAGGAAGCTCTCCAGTGGTGCATGGCCGTCTACTGCATCTGTTTCATCCTCTCACTGGTGGTCATCATCCTTTGCATCGGCGAATGCACCGGCTGGCTGCCGTGTCCATTCAACAAGTTCCTCAGTGGCTACACTCTTTTGGCAGTGCTCATGTACGCAACAGCCACAATCATCTGGCCCATCTATAAGTTTGACAGAAAACACAGTGGAACTCCATCTCGACCCAGCTACTGTCAAAACCAATTCTGCCCGTGGGACAAGTTGGTGGCCATTGCCGTGCTGACAGCTTTCAATCTGCTGGTGTACCTTGCTGACCTGGTGTATTCCGCCCGGCTCATATTCATCCAAGGGTAGACGGTTGTTGTCAAGAGAGAGGAAAGAAGGAAGTAGGCAACAGAAGGGGAAGGAAATAGATACCGTATTTCAAATTGCCTTTCCCTCTTCCCTTTCCATTGTCCTTTTTCTTTCTTTTTTGCTTTTGTCCTTTCACCTCTTCTTCCCTCCTTTCATTTCCACTCTCTTCTCTCCCTCTCTTTCTCTCTCTCAAACATTCCTTTTTGCCAGGCTTCCCAATAACCCTCAACGCCATCTCTTCCTTTCTCGTTCCACCTCGCACGCTTCATGTACTGCATGCCTGTTCTCTGCGCCCCCGTTCCGTGCCCATTGCACGAGCGCTCTTTCCTTCTGCGCATTGCTCGGGGGTCTTTCCTATTTGAGTTGTGCGCTTGTTCTTTGCTCTCCCTGTACATTTGCAAGGTGTAGCTACATGAGAGCTCCCAAGATTCCAGGGCACGAGGGTGGCACTATTTAAATGGGTGGTAATTGGAGGTCCATGTACCAGTAGGGAGAGAAGTATGTAGGGGGTGCTATCCTTGAATGAAATAGAATGCTGCCATCCGCCATTTGTTACAAGCCAGGACATTCTCATCTGACATACACCTCCCTGAATTCTTCTTGAATATCTGTTGCCTAGTTCACAGACCTCTCTTTCTCTACCATTGCATGTACACTCCTTCCATATCCCATGTTCTTCATCACCTTCTGGTCCTCATGTCCCAGTCACCACTGTCTTACAGTTGTTAGTTGCTTCAGGGCTGGAGAGTCGAAGTGGGAAGAAATCAAGCTTATTCATATGTATCTTTCCAGCGGACAGGTAACCCTGCCGGAGCTCTGCTCTGTTCGCAGGAAGGAAGAGTCCCCTTTAAAGAACATATTAGTCTGGCAGTTAAAAATAAAACCAAAAATCCAGCTCCCTTGTCAAGAACCTTAAAGTCAATGGGATTATTTTCTCACTTTCTAAAAGAACACTGTACTTTCTGGGGCTTTCCTAAATGCACTTCTTAGTCATCAATTAATTTCCTAGATGCAGCTCCCATTGAAATGAATGGGGGCTGCATAGGAGCAGTGCTACATTGGGTAGTTTAATTTGGTACTTCAGTGAAGAGTTTATTCTGTTTTAAGAAGACGCCATTCAAAATACTGTATGGAAAGTAAAAAATAATAATCATGCCTTCTTGCTGAAAGAACCGCCCAGAGAGCTTCAGTTATTGGGCGGTATAAAAATGTAATAAAATAAACAAATAAATAAATAAATAAAGATTAAAGGTAATGTGTTTACTTCTGGCTAACAGCTTTTTGTGAGAGAAAGCTATGCAATTCCCAAAACGATTTACGTGGGAGCTGCTGATTCTGGCAGCGCCAGAGGTAGCTTCCAATTGGGTTTAGGAAAATAAACAGTATTTTCTTGGAGGTTAAAAACAAAATGATTAAACTTAGCGGCTTTAAATGGTACACCATTGCCATGCCAAAAAACAGTATCTGCATTGGAGCAGCACTTTAATTATTACCCTAAGGATTAAAAAATCCTTGCCTGCAATGTTCTAAAAGGCAGTGCCTTATACAAAAGGCAGCTTCATTCATAAAAAAAGTACCTTGCCTTTTAAAATTTGGCACTTAAAAAAAAAAAAAAGCCTGCCGTTGAGCGTCTTTAAGACAGCTGCTTTAGTTTTTCTTGCTGAAAAAAATAACATCACGAAACTATTCCGTGAAGTGTTAAATGTGTAACTTTGCCCTTTTTTTGGTTGCTGATCCAGTATTTAAATACAAAAATATTCCAGGGGAGATGACTTAGACAACATTACTTCCCCACTTGATGGTGTTAATGATGGCAACGTTCTCTTCCCATCAGTTCAGTGCTAGAACTTTGTTTTATGTATTTTTTAAAAAAATGAATTTATCATACTGTTCTTTTCATTTGCCTTTTTATACTTCTAAACATGATGTAACATAGACAGAAATAGAGGCTTTCTCCCCTGCTTCAGTTATCCTTAAGTCAATTTTACCTTAACTGCAATGCTGTTTGTGAGTGTATTTTTTAAATAAAGATACGTGTATAAAATAAAGGAGCAATGATACAATAAAGTGCTGTGATGCCCTTTTGTTTTAGTTTCTGCTAAGGCACGCAGAAGAAATCCAGCCATTGAGAAGGCTGGGTGGTTACAATAAGAACAGAGCTTCTGTCTTTGCTAGCCTTACACGGATAAGGCATATCTAAAGCTTGCAGCTCTATAATGCAACAAGCTACACCCATGTGCTAAATTTTTCTCTTCTACAGGAGCTGATGTCTTATTTTGCATCTCTTCACTCTAAGCAAAGTGATTTGTCTTCTGTAATTTTGAATATACAACTTTATGTAGGGCTGGTGTTGGTACCTGGCGTCTTTGGGCAGGTGCCAGGACACTGACAGGCCAGCTGCTGATCCATAACCTCAAACCCCTTTACTCTTTTTTTTCTAGCTCAGCACTTGAAGCATTGCCATGTTGCTGAATCTGTCCACCCTTTCAATTTCCTACAATGCCCCTGAGCATCGTTCTGAGGCATTCTGGGAAATTCAAAGGGTGGATAGCCACAGTGGCTCAACGCTGCATGGAGGGCTGCCACCATAGCTAGATAAGCCTCCAGGGCCCACTGACTGAAGACTGAGTCCTACAGAAAGCCTTGGTCTTTCTATGTGGAGTCGACCCTGCTTTTGTGTATGAAATCTAGTACCTGGTATCAATGTGTATGTGGGATAGGGGTGTGCCTTAGTTTTGTAGTAAAGGAGAAGTTGAAATGAAAGGAGCTCATTTGTTACTATTAAAGAAATAAATGCTGCAGAGTTCCAAATTCTGTATTGGCTCCGTTCAGAAGACACCTTAAACCACGGTGGTTAAGCCAGAAAGCCGGGCTGTGTTCAGAAGACACCTTAAACCATGGCTTTAACCACGGTTAAGCCAGAAAGCCTTATTCACCGTGGTTAAAGCCATGGTTTAAGGTGTCTTCTGAACACAACCTGGCTTTCTGGCTTAACCACCGTGGTTAAAGCGTCTTCTGAACGGGTAGAAGAAAGAGAGGCGACCTCTGGTGTGTGTAAATAAACAATGAAAGTTTTATTTTTGTAACGACATAAAAATGCTCAACGTTTTGGATTCAGAAGAATCCTTCCTCAGGAGCTAAAACAAATAGGTTACAAAACCGTTATTTAATATAAAAGAAAAAGAAAACCTATCGGTTTTGTATCCTAGAGTAATGAAGGAGCTAGCAGAAGAACTCTCAGAACCTTTGTCTATTATCTTTGCAAAATCATGGATGATGGGTGAGGTGCCGGATGACTGGAGGAGGGCTAACGTTGTCCCTATCTTCAAAAAGGGCAAAAAGGAGGAACCTGGGAACTACAGACCAGTCAGTCTGACATCCATCCCTGGGAAAATTCTGGAGCAATTATAAAGAAGTCAATCTGTAAACACCTTGAAATCAATGCAGTGATTACTAGAAGCCAACATGGATTTGTCAGGAACAAATCCTGTCAGACTAATTTGATTTCATTTTTTGATAGGATAACCTCCCTTGTGGACCATGGGAAGGCTGTGGACGTCATATATCTTGACTTCAGCAAAGCTTTTGACAAATTACCACATGACATTCTGATTAACAAACTAGCTAAAAGTGGGCTAGATGGAACAACTATTAGGTGGATTCACAGTTGGCTACAGAATCGGACTCAAAGTGTACTTTTCAATGGAACCTTCTCAAACTGGGGAGAGGCAACGAGTGGGGTGCCGCAGTGCTCAGTCCTGGGCCCAGTGCTCTTCAACATTTTTATTAATGATTTGGACGAGGAGGTGCAGGGAACACTGATCAAATTTGCAGATAACGCAAAATTGAGTGGGATAGCTAATACCCTGGAAGACAGAAACAAACTTCAAAGTGATCTTGATAGGCTGGAGTGCTGGGCTGAAAACAACAGAATGAAATTTAATAGGGATAAATGCCAAGTTCTACATTTAGGGAATAGAAACCAAATGCACAGTTACGAGATGGGGGACACTTGGCTCAGCAATACTACAAACGAGAAAGATCTTGGAATTATTGTATATCGCAAGCTGAATATGAGACAACAGTGCGATATGGCTGCAAGAAAGGCAAATGCTATTTTGGGCTGCATTAATAGAAGTATAGCTTCCAAATCACGTGAGGTACTGGTTCCTCTCTATTCGGCCCTGGTTAGGCCTCATCTAGAGTATTGTGTCCAGTTCTGGGCTCCACAATTCAAGAAGGATGCAGACAAGCTGGAGCGTGTTCAGAGGAGGGCGACCAGGATGATCAGGGGTCTAGAAACAAAGCCCTATGAAGAGAGACTGAAAGAACTGGGCATGTTTAGCCTGGAGAAGAGAAGATTGAGGGGAGACATGATAGCACTCTTCAAATACTTAAAAGGTTGTCACACAGAGGAGGGCCAGGATCTCTTCTCGATCCTCCCAGAGTGCAGGACACGGAATAACGGGCTCAAGTTAGAGGAAGCCAGATTCCAGCTGGACATCAGGAAAAACTTCCTGACTGTTAGAGCAGTGTGACGGTGAAATCAGTTACCTAGGGAGGTTGTGGGCTCTCCCACACTAGAGGCCTTCAAGAGGCAGCTGGACAACCATCTGTCAGGGATACTTTAGGGTGGATTCCTGCATTGAGCAGGGGGTTGGACTCGATGGCCTTGTAGGCCCCTTCCAACTCTGCTATTCTATGATTCTATGAATCCGAAACGTCAAGCGTTTTTATATCATTACAAAAATAAAACGTTCATTGTTTATTTACACACAGCACCAGAGCTCACCTCTCTTTGTTCTACCTCCTAACTGGTGCCGACTCCCTTCACCTACCACAGTCTTCTGAACGGGCCATTGATTCATTCTTCACCTCCATTTTGGCATTTATCTCCCCCTGAACAGGTCCGGTGGATGGTACAGGGAGATGGAAGAAGTGTTAGGGGAGAGCTACAAGTGGAAGACAACGTCTGGACCTACCATAGCATTCCAGGAATGAGGCAGTACGATTGCACAGTAAAAGCCTCATCTGGAAGCACCTTCAGTCTGGTCACAGGCAAGCTACATCTGTCAAATCACTCTGTGCTCAACTCTTTATGGGCCTGTTCAGACAACACACTTTGCCATGGTTCGGCTGCCAACTTCGCAGCAAATGATTAGTGTGTGTGTTTAAACTGGTTATATAGCCACCATGGTTAGGAATGGTTCACATGACATGCTAAGCCATAATGTTTAGCTCAAAGTGCTTAACCACCATGGTTTAGCATGTCATCTGAACAGAGTTGTCATGTTCAATAGAAACTAGAGGTATAACTTTTCCTGGGCTAACACTGTTTTGTGAGGCGATGGGAGTTGCATGTCATCAATGCTGCTTCATATACCTTGTACATTCTATTTTCCTGTTGGCCTGGAGTCCCTCATCCCTGCTCCTTAAAAGATAATTCAGCATACAACTCTGAATCAGAACACTGAAGTCCCAAATCACACCATTTGATTTATTTTTCAGTGGTGCAGGTAAGTAATTTTAGACCCTAGACTTAATAGTCTTTCAGGGGCTCCCCTGTAGTGTTACTTACTTCAGCTTCAGAGCACACAGCTAACATTGATCTTCTCTTCGCAACACTGCAGTTCCACGCTTTAGAACTGCATTCCTGATAGGTTAGGCCAAAACCAAACAAAAAACAGTTTGCTAACCCTGATAAGAAAAAGAAATATTTGGAGGATGTGCAACTTTGAGCTCACTTCAGTCATGATACCATTATGATTGCAGGAATAACGGAATTTGCTCCTGCCGCTTGACACATTTACTTAAGAATAAGCACTGTT
Organism: Elgaria multicarinata webbii; assembly: GCF_023053635.1. Taxonomy (NCBI): domain Eukaryota; kingdom Metazoa; phylum Chordata; class Lepidosauria; order Squamata; family Anguidae; genus Elgaria; species Elgaria multicarinata. The sequence goes on along the minus strand of NC_086181.1, from coordinate 31,232,143 downwards.
TTGTTGCAAAAATGGATTATATATATTGAAAGTAAAAGCAATAAAATTAACTGTGAACAAGCACATGCCCAGCCAGCCCCCCCCCCCCAAGTTTTAAAAGAGAAACAATGCTGCGGTGTGCAGCATCAGCTGTGTTGGGCCTCAGCCTACCTGTGAAGGCTCAGGTATTTCGCACCACCCCATCACCTGCTGCTATGGGCAGTTATTTCTAGGGGTGGTGGTTCAGGGTGGGCCATGAGGTCCTGGAGTTCAGTCTCTGTCCTAGCTGCACTACTGCGGTTCTTGTCTAAATAGTTGCTGTTTTGATCCAGATTGGAATTGCAGCCTGTGTGGCTAACTTGTTAGCTGAGGAGGGCTGAGGAAAAGGGAACAGCCTCACATGGTCAGAGAGAAAAACAGTCTTTCTTCCTCTCTCTCTCTCCCCCCTGCCTGGAGCTTGTGGTTAGGGCAGAGTTTGGCTAAAGAGAAGGGCGGCTTCACGCGATGGAAATTCTCGCTCACTTGCTGAGGAGTTTCCGCCTCAGAGAGCCGACTGAACGCAGCTGCTGTTCGTGGGACGTGCCGGGCACATGTACAAGTTATTAGGAGATGGGGAAAAGCCTTGGCGTAGTGGGGTGGGGACATACGCGCATGTGTACTTGTGTGTGGAAAAAAAAGCTTTTAGCATACCCACATCTGGATCTTCTTTGTGTAAACCGGGCCTGTCAGTTTTGTGGCCCTGGGCAAAACAGTGACAGCCCCTCCCTTCCCAGATGCTTCTATAAGCTATTACTGTGACACAGCATCAGGCCTAAGACCCTGGTCTATCAGCAACAACCAGGAGGCAGTGCCATCTCCAGCCTGACCAGTGATCTCTGGAGAATCAGCTGGTTACCATCCCATCCCAGAGAACTGCCTGGAGGATCCCTTCAGCCTAGACAGCTGCTTCCTCTCCCGCGGAGGCTCTGGCTGCACCTCAGCTTTGGGATGAGGTCATGACTATATATATTTCTATATCTGGCAGGAATGTGTTTTCCCGTCTCTGGTGCTCAAAGTGGCTCATCCTGAAACCAGGCCCACACCCCAGGCTGAGAGCTGGCTTTCAGGTCTCTGGGTGTGCGTATAGGAGAGAGAGGGACTCTTTCCTCATCGCTCCCATTGTTGATTATATAAACAGCTGCCTGTGTTTAGCCCCTGGCCTTGAGGTGGCTTGGCTTCCCTAGAAGGCATTAAAACTTGGGACCAGGATACCTGAGAGAGCGCCTTCTCCCTTACCAACCTCCCGGGTCACTCAGGTCATCAGAGGGCATCTTCCTGGTGGTTCCACATGGATCTATGGGTCGATTGAAGTCCACCAGAAGAGGTCCACCAGTGTGCTGGCCTCATTCCTATGGAATTCCTTATCTTTGGAGGTCAGGCAGACACCAATGTTGTGTTGCTTCTGGTGCCTCCTGAAAACCATTTTGGGAAGCTTTCCTTGAGTGACCAATCACGGTTTTACCAGCATTCCATTTTATCAGAACTCTGTTTCTTTTTTTAAATGGTACTTTTTAATATGGTGTTTTTATTCTTCATCCTCTCTGTTGTTCACTGCTCTGAAATTCTTTGGATGTGGAGTGGTATATAAATAAATTATTTTTAACTCGCCATATCGATTGATTGATTGATTGATTGATTAGCTTTAGATATACACTAGTGAACGGACCTGCTTTTGTACAGGTTGGAGTAGCCCTTAGTTTGATACAGCAAAGCCTTCAAGTAAACTTGCACAGCTGTCAGAGTTGGACATATTCTGGTCACGCCCCCTGGGGCTGTGATCTGTCCAGTTTATTCCTCTGAGAGGAGTCTGCCCCAGAGTTATGGCGAGGGAGAAGCCATATAACATTATCTCTAGGTCTACTAATCTCACCTGACCACAAACAGTATGGACTGTAAAGCTAAGTGCTGGTTAAGTTTGCCACCTAGTGACTGACAATGGAACTGCAAGCTTCAAGCACATGGACACATTAAAATTAATTAAAATTAATGTGTTTTAAAAACAAACTAATACAACATGTAGACCCCCCTAAACTCGCCTTACTATGCATTCCAAATTTCAGGCATCTAGGTTTCACAGGTCTGGTGCTATGGCACTTATGGATGGACAGACAGACAGATATACATCCTCTTTTTTATATACCGTATTTCTCAAAGCCTATTTGCTACTGGGCCAGGTTTAAGATTTTGTTATTGGCATATAACATCATAAACAATTTGGGCCCAGGATATTTGTGAGAATGCCTTCTCCTTTACCAGCCTGCCTATTTATTTATTTATTACATTTTTATACCGCCCAATAGCCAAAGCTCTCTGGGCGGTTCACAGTGTCTAGGCACAGATGTCATCAGATGAAATGCTCCTGGTGGTTCTACATGGACCTATAGTCTTGTTTGGAGTAGAGCCTTCAGAGTGTTGGCTGGTCCCTCCCTGCAGAACTCCCTGCTTGTTAATCTCAAGCAGGCACCAACATTGTTTTATATTCGGTGCCTTCTGAAGACACTTTTGTTTAAACAAGCCTTCCCTGACTGATTTTATTAGCATAATCTGATTAAATAGTTCTGTATTTTTATTCTTTTACTTTCTTTGTTTTTACTGCTCAGGAATCTTGCCAGACACAGAGTGGTATTTAAATCCTGCAAATAAATCAATAAATAAAGCAGCTGGCAAAGTTAAACCAGATGAAAACTTCACTAGATTTTCACATGCTCTCTCCTTTGAATCTTGTAGGCCTCATTGGGAAGATGGTATTAATGCTCAGGGGCTGCATTCTAGTGGCGGGTGGGACTGAAGGCAAAATGGGGTGTGGTCAAAGCTCCAGCCTATTTCATCTTAAAGTTTACTGCCAGTAAATCAGCCTCCAGAGAGACACTTCAACCTTTTAGAATGGGAAAGTCCCAGAGGGCTATGGGATCCTCAGATGGTTCTCCACCCTGCTATTAATGTATTAATTAGGGGGTTGTTGGCTGTCAGGGGAAACAGTGGGGTAAAATCTCCTCTCCCAGTTCTTCTGATTGCTTTGCCAGGCCTACAACGGCCCCTGGAGAATAACCTCTCTGCCTTAGAAATGCAGTATGGAGCATCAGGCCCAGGTAATAAAATATGTTAGGGGGCAAAGTAGATGTGGTGGTTAATATGCCAACTAGAAGCACATCAGTTATTAAAAATAAAAATAATAGCAGGTGGGGGGCAGTTTTCATCAGATGTGCTTTGGCCCTTCCCTTGCACTCCCATGATCCCAACATGGTGACCCTATGAAAAGGAGGACAGGGCTCCTGTACCTTTAACAGTTGTATAGAAAAGGGAATTTCAGCAGGTGTCATTTGTATGCATACAGTATCTGGTGAAAATTTCTCTCCAACACAACAGTTAAAAGTGCAGGAGCCCTGCCCTCTTCTGTATCTGATCACTGGGCAGGGCTCCTGCAGCTTTAACTGTTGTGATGGAGAGGGAATTTCACAAATCACCTGCTGAAATTCCCTTTTCTAGACAACTGTTAGAGATACAGGAGCCTTGTCCTCCTTTCCTAGATCTGCCTGACCAAGCTGTGTTCTGACCAAAGGCACTTTAAAAAAAAAAGAAAAAGAGAGATGCAGTGGATGAAGATGGTTTCAAAGCGACACCCTTTGATCTACCATCATCTGTTTTCCATGAAGAGAGCCAAAGGGAACCTCCATATACAGGAGCAGTTGATCTCTAAATCAAAGTTAGGGAACCTGTTGGGAACAGTTGTGGAAAGCCACCAACTTTGTGCCCAGCTTCTGGGTACCCAGATGTCTTTGGATGGCTGCAACTGGAACTGGGATGTTCCGCTAGATAGGCCTTTGGTGCATCTAGACTCTAGGTTCCAGAGCTAGTGTAATATAGTGGTTAGAGCAACTTCCACTGACCTGGTGCTCTCCACTGGCCATGCTGACTGCAGATTATGGAGGTTGTAGTCCTACACATCTGGATGGTACAGGGTTGGAGAGGGTCAGACCTGGGAGACCTGCTTCAGCTAGCAGAATAAAAATATAATTTATATTAACGCTCTGACCCAGCAAGGCCACTCTTATATTCTCTCTTGGCCCCCTCGGACTCAGCTGTTCCCCTAAAGCAAACCAGCATCTTCGCCTTTGGTTTCATTAAATTAAAGACTTGTGAGACAGAGCCTTCCTCAATCATACATTTTGATTCAAACTACATTTTGGGTACAAAAGAGCTCTTCTTCTGGTTTCCCAAATTCTGTTAATAAAGAAGGGGAGGATCCTGCAACATCACCACAACCCCGAGACTCGGATAATGCAGGAGGGTTGTGGGTGTGGTGTGGTAATAAAACGCAGCTGACTGTGAAAAGAAGAGTGGCTGTTGTTTTGGGTAAGGCTCATAGTAACAACAGTGCCGTAGGACAGTTTGCAGCCACCAACTTGGCTTTAGTAGTTCAGGCAGCCCAGTTAAGTAAAGGATAACTTGTGGATTAAAAATTGTCCTCCCATTAATCTGTGGGGCAAATACCTTAGGGTAGGAGGTCAGCTACTGGTGGCTCCTGGACCAAACTAGACCAGCTCAGAAGGAAAGAAAAAAGGCTTGAGCTGCAGCAGTGGAGACAGAGCCATTGAGAAGTGTGTCTGCAGGCTGGGCCTTGGACTTCCTCCCTTTAGTACCTTCTAACCGAGGTTCACCATCAAAACCAGTTGCCAACCAAGGCTCTAGGACAGGGGTGGGCAATACCCAGCCCCAAAGTACCAGTCGATGGGGCCCCTACCTGTCATACTATGCTGGAGGAATACTCTGTCTCAGAAGAGAAGCTAGGGCTCCAGAGACAAAGATGGCTACTGGTCCATCCATGCAAGAAGAGAGGAGTTCCGCCTCTGAGATGGAGGCTGAGTGACCACCTAGCCCCTGAGAGTGGTGGCAGAAGGATCCCTGTGAGCTAGGGGGTGCCCACTTACAATGGAAGGACCCCTGCCATTAGTAAAAGACTCTTTGTAAGGAGGGCCCTTCTCATGAAGAGATCTTCTTCCAGAAGCCTCTGACTTGCTGCAGTTGAGTCCAGGTTGGGGTTCTGGAAGCTGCAGCCTATAAACTCTCAGTTGAGATCACCTGCTTGCTAAGACATCATCTTATTTCAGCTTCCAATACCTTGCAGCCTAGTGTTCCTGACCTTGCTTCTTGTTTGGACTGGTCTCTCATGCTGTTAATCCCTGGACTCAGGCTAAGACCCTGCTCCCTGGATTTTGCTTGCTTGACACTGCTCACTTGTGCTTCACCTCAGCTTTGCCTTAGGCCCTACTTTGAACTGCCCCTTTTCGTGACTGGTAACATTGTGTTTCTGATCTATGCCTGCCTTCTAATCCCAGTCCCAATCTTTGGTAAATCACTCAGTGTTTCCAGACGGAGGGATCGTAGCATTAACAACCAGAAGGCATTTTGCAGGCATTCTGTCTTTCCCTCCTTAACAGATGAGATGGGGCTCATCTACACCAACCATTATATTCCACTATGAAAGTGGTATATAAAAGGCAGGGGCCACACTACTGCTTTCTAGCTCTATTGGAGTGCACTGCAGGATCTACACTACTGCTTTATAGTGGTACTGAAGTGCAGTGACAACTGTTGGGGCCTATGACACACTACACCAAAGCAGGACATAACACTATGAAAGTGGTGTGAAAGCGGCATATGGTATGTGTCACGGGCCCCAACAGTTGTCAGTGCACTTCAATACCGCCGTAAAGCAGTAGTGTGGCTCCTACCTTTTATATACCACTTTCATACCGCTTTTATAGGGGAATATCCTGCTTGATGTAGATGAGCCCAGGGAGAAAGGCTTCCCTCTACTAATTCCCTTGGAGTTGAAGGACTTTTTTCTGTCTAAATATGCGTGGGATTGTGCCCTAATAATAAAATAAAATAAAACAAAACAGAAGCTTTAGAAGTCCTTCCTGGTTTCCATCTGTGAAATGTTGGAGCGTATGAAAAAAATATTTTCAAATCGTAGGAGGTAAAGATAGTCCACATTTTAAATTTGCGTCTCTTTGGGGGATTTTGTATGGCAATGCCTGAGTGTATTTCTTCTATATTGTGAAGCCCTTTCTGCTAAATGGTTGATGCCTTTGTAATGCCGCCAGTTTGAGCAGCAAAATACACTTTCAGCTCTTGGACTCTGCCCAGGGTAGCTTCCAGATAAGGCTTTTATTGTGCAATAAGCCCTGACTCATTCAGGGAGAATTTTACAGGATGTCCAGTCGTTATCTTCCAATTGTAACACTTGCATGTTTTCCCTCTGCTTTATCCATCTTTTTTTTTTTAACGAAAAATCAATTAAGGAGGAAAATATGGAATTCCTGCACAATGCCTTTGATTGGGAGCACTAGGGTCTTTCTTCACAAGCCTGTTAATCAGTTGTTAATCTTCTGTATCTACTTTCATTGCAGAATTGAAATCAGAGCACTACATGAGGAGCATTTCCTTTCTCGCTTTTCCACTATGTTGCTTCTAGGTGGCACTGCAGTACAGTGGAGTAGCACAAATACACAAGAGGAAAACATGTTTTCTTTCACGTTCACAGTTAAATGCTGCAGTTTCTCTGCTCTACAAAAACTTGCAGAAAGTGCTGGTTCAACACAGAAGTGAAACTGGAGGGTCACGATGTCATCTTAAGAACAGCCATGAGTAGGGAATGATGAACACACAATAAACGCCTCGTGACGAAAAACCCTAGGAGTCCACATATGCAGCAAAATGAGGCACACATGCAATAGCAGAATAGACTATCCCACTTCAGATTGCAAGAGGGAGATATGGCTGTTGAATGCTGTCACATGAAAGAAACTCCCTGTGCATAGGAAACTACCAGCATCAGTGAGAAATGTTTTAGCTTAGTGTCTTTCCTTCAATATTATTTTTCTATTTGCAGAGTTTTCTTTCTTTCTTCAGAGGGGAGCTTTCAGAAATGAGATCCCCCCTCTATAGTCTGAAGTGGTGCAGTCTGCACTACAGAACATCCCCTTAGGGATTCAGAAATTGCCTATTCTTGATCTAGAGTATTCAAGAGGTGTGTTCAAGCTGCAAAAGTACATTGGCTTACTGCTCTGCACCTGAATAAATGGAAAAGACGCCAGTGTGGCATAGTAGCTAGCGTGTTGGACTGGGAGTCGGGAGATCTGGGTTCTAGTCCCCACTTGGCCATGGAAGCTGACTGGGTGACTTTGGGCCAGTCACAGACTCTCAGCCCATCCTACTCAGAATGGACCTACTAAAATCAATGGGACTTTAGTCACAGTAAGGTCTATCCTAACTGTGACTAAATTCGGATCCAACCCCTCGTCTAGAAGCACCCCTGTGTGGATGCAAAGCTGGTTGTTGTTGATGATGATAATTAAGTTCATTTCTATACCACCCAAGCTATCTGGGCAGTTTACAACAATTCTTAAGATAATAAAATGCAGCACAAATACAGCATAGAATACAACATAAAAAAATTAAACGTAGAAAATATAAAACGTTTTGCCTACTTGTGGGTTGACTACAATTGCCATAAAAAGTACATCCCAATAAAGCAGTAGTTGGTGTCCACTTAAAATCAACATCAGTACAGTTTAAATCCGGAACTTTCTATAGTGCTGGTGAATGTTGAACTTGTTTTAAAGCAATATCCATTCCCTGTATTCCACAATGTGATGAGAAGGAAATGTTAATGGTGGCTTGTTCTCTTAGAAATGCTCAGTGGCCTTTATTTATTAAATGTCATGTTACTGAAGAGACTATTCATCTAATAAGATGATTTAGGAAGCGACATAACAGAGGTCTATAAAAATAGGTGTTGAGGACATGGGAAGAGGGAAGCCTTTCTCCCTCTATCATGGTTCTAGAATTCAGGGTCACCAGAGGAAATAGATTCGAGCTCGGCTGGATTAATGGGAGTGTATTCCAATGCTTCTGGAGTGCACCAGGCTGAGGATGATGGCCACTAGGGTAGCTGGTTTTAAAATGGGATTACACAAGTTTATTATTTTATTATTTCGTTTCATTTATATCCTCACAACAGCCCTGTGAGGTAAGGTTAAGCTGAGAGTTGGTGACTGGCCCAAAGTCACCAAGTGAGCTTCATAGCCGAGTGGGGATTTGAACCTGGGTCTTGCTATTTGTAGGCTGGAACTCTAACAAACTACCATGGAACCTCCATATTGAGAGGAAATATATCACTAAACACCAGTTCTTGTGGTGCAGGAATATATGCTTTGCTTGTGGACTTAATGCTTTGCTTGTGGGCTTCCTGGAGGCATCTGGACTGGCTGGCCATAGTGGGAACCTGGTTGCTGAGCTTGCTGGCTCTTTGGTTGGATGCAGTGAGCATCTTCCCAATGGGAGCAGTCCAGATTTGTCCTCAGGTTCGAATTCATGGGGACAGAAGTAATATAGCTACAGAATCGGACTCAAAGACTGCTCATCAATGGTACCTTCTCAAATGGGGGAAGGTAATGAGCGGGGTACTGCAGGGCTCAGTCCTGGGCCCAGTGCTCTTCAACATTTTTATTAAAAGGCATCTCCAGTTTATAAAAAAATAGAGATCTGCTATGTTCCCTGACTATTTTAAGGAGGACAGGGCTCCTGTATCTTTAACAGTTGTATTGAAAAGGGACCAGCACCTGGTGAAATTCCCTCTTCATCACAACAGTTAAAGTTGCAGGAGCTATGCTAGAGTGACCAGATACAAAAGAGGGCAAGGCTGTCAAAGTTAAAGCTGCAGGAGCCCTGCCCCCTTTTGTATCTGGTCACTGTAGTATAGCTCCTGCAACTTTAACTGTTGTGATGAAGAGTGAATTAGGTGCACCAAGAGCTCAAATCTAAGGTTCAAAAGATCCTATGCAAAAAATGGCAGCAAGCTTAGACCAAATGAGCACATGTGTATGAATGCTATTGATCAGATGTCATTTGTTTTGCCTGCTGATTCTCCACCCCCATCCCCACAAATAGACGCAGGATTTTCTGTGCATACCCAGCATGCAAATGCTAACACAGCATACAGATAAGGCACAGCCTTGTATGAGACATCACATTTCCTGTTGCTGAATTTATCTGTTCTTTGAATCGTGGTGGGGCCAGTGGTGAAAAGGAGGAGAAATGTTTGGAATGACTGATCTCTTAAAGCTTGAGATCTGAAATTCGGACAACATTTGATGCTAAATGTCCTGGAAACTCAGGAATGTCTCTCTCTCTCTCCCTGCATTCGCAAACTCACTAAGTAGGGAATAAACACCATGCATAGTGGAGTGTTGCACAGTCACTGCCTGTCTTTGTCTCTCCCCTCTTTCCTTTTCCCTGCAAAAAAAGTTCCTTCCTTCCCAGGCTTCTGTCTGGTTCCGCAAATATATGGCTTAATAGAGAAGATTGCTTCTCAGTCCCTGGAGGGGTGGAGTGAGGATGGTCGCGCCATGAGCTAAGAGGGTGGTTCCCTCCCTTCTAGGATGATTCATTCAAAAGTCATTTCCGAGAGAGCTGCTAATGGATTGTGGAACAGAAGAAGTGCTTCCCAGGGCTGCAGTGGGGTGAGTGGGAGGTAGATTGCGGTAAACCATACTGACCAATTTCTGCCGAACCACCAAGTGGCGGCTGGTTATCGGGGATTATTACAAAAAGTGTGCTGGCCTGGCTGGGCTTTAGTCTGACCCTGCAAGGAACATTCCTAGGCAATGCCACATACCTTGGGATTAGGATCGCTTAGCACAGATTGGTTATGCCTTCGGCGGTTTTGAGCTTTGTAAAGATTCTTGACTTGCACATTTAAAAGACATTGGTAGACCATGGAGGATTCTAGTTTTGTTTTTAAAGAAAAAAAGACTGAAGACAGTCCAACCTGAAATTAGAAAGAAGGAAAAATAATAAATAAATAAATAAATAAATAAATAAATAAATAAATAAGTGCACTGTGTGATAACCTCAATGTTTATAAGTCCAACCCCATCCACCCAAGCACCCAATCGTGTATTTATATACATGCATCTGATGAAGTGGGCTTTAGTCCACAACTGTTTATGGGGAGAGGGGGCACTCCAGATGTAGTTGGACTGCAACTTCTATCAGCCAAAGCCAGAATAGCCGAAGGCGAGGGAATGATGGGTGCGACAGTCCAACAACGTCTGACATGCCACAACTTGCTCATCCCTGTCATAATAAATGTGTTAGTCTTAAAGGTGTCACAAACCTCTTCATTGTTTTTGCTTCGAAAGACTAGCCTGGCTACTACCCCTTTGGAAACTGTTGTTACAATTCATGCGTAACCATCAGATTTTGGAGAAGCTACTTGAAACTGACTGACTTTTGAATAGACATGCGTAGGATTGATTTTATTTTATTTATTTTTTTAGAAGCAAGTTTGAGTTCTTGGTTTTTGGATGTAGCCGTGGATTGGTTACTTCTGTTTTGTGTGACAGTGATGTGTATGTTTGTCTTTCATTTTTGGATGGTATTGGAAACTTACTTCTGAAAAACAGGCATAGTATTGTGCTGTGTTGTTTTTTTCTAAGTGGCAAGTGTCCTTCAGTGGAAGCTGAAAGGGAAGAATCCCACTTGGCCTTTGATCCCCCACTCCAGGAATGCACCCCCCCCCCAATCTTTCCTAGATTGGAGCCTTAAATTTCAGCCCATGGGCTGAAAACATTTCACACCTCTGGGCTAAGAGTTAAAGTAGACATTACACACACATGTGCAGTGGTGTCTATTAGCAGGAATACTAACATTATGCCCGCCTTTCTGTCAGAATTCCCATTTAGCTCTGAGCTTAAATGTAATCCTCACAGTAGTTGGGGTAGAAATGAATCCTCCCCACAACAATATTTTGTTCTATGTTGTAATGCAACATATTTTGGGGTGCAATTGGAAATTGTTGTTGGACAACTACAGATCCCAATAATCCTCTCCACTGGCTAGAGAGCTTCGGCTGTTGGGCGGTATAGAAATGCAATAAATAAATAAATAAATAAATAAATAAATAGACTGGCTAGGGCTGATGGGAGTTGCAGTCCAACACCATCTGGAGGGCTCCACATTTTCTACCCCTGGTCTAGGAGAATCCTTGCCACAGGCCTGTATTAAGAGTCCTGCACCAGGAAGCTGTATTGAACCATGTTGATGAAACCTGTTTGCTTTACATGACTTCATCAACTTCCAGGGCCTCTCCCATTCTTTGCAAGTATTTTAGTGGGTTTTTTTTTTTCTAATGCAAGAACTCTGGTATATCCATGAATTGTGGATTGAAACCATTGTGTACTGGTGTAATTCCACTATACCACACCACCACCTAGTGGTTGTGTAGAGGAAAGGTAGAGAAAGAACGCACCCACTCACCCCCAGAAAAATGTCTAAAGGAGCCAATCTTAATCTCACAAAGAAAGCAGAAGCTTTGGTAAAGTGGCAGATTAAAAGCCTCATGTAGAAAAGCAGTGGCATGAAGCAGCCGTGAACCAGGCCACTGATTCATCCACCCTTGTACTGTCTGCTCTTGCTAGCAGTAATGGCCCAAGATTGCATGCAGAGGTCTGTCTGAACCCTGCTACCAAAAAAGGTTCTCTAGTAAAGATATTTCATTTACCTGAGACATCCATAGGCAAAGCATCTCAGCCCTTCCTTTTTAGCTTTGAAAAGATGGAGTTATATTGGGATTGTAACACAGAGATGTGCAGAGAACCTGAAACTACATCTTTGCAGTGTGTTATCTGGATAGTGTTGAGGGGTTATCCTGCCTTTCTTAAAAAATTCCAAAGAAGTGGAAAGAATGCATGAATCCCATCACAATCCAATAGGCATGATTTCAGAATCATCGTCATGTTGATTAGGGGCAGGGATAGATCATGATTGGCTTGGGATAACTCACTGTTTTTGCAATTACGGGGAAAGAAATATTTTCGTTTGAAACGCTTTGTTTTATCAAACCTTTTCCCTCCATATGAAAAACATAGAAAAATCGCAAATGTGAAAATAAAAGAGAAAAGAAAATGTAGAGAGAGCAGATATCACCGTGTAAGCTGCTGTTCCGAAAAGTGACAAATAATATCCGCTTTAATTTTTTTTAATAAAATGTTATATGAGGGGTGCATCCAAGAAATATGCTGCATACACATTGCCTTCAATGTATTGCCTTCAATACTACATTGCCTTCAATGTAGCACATTGACCTTGCTACAATATCTCATATGTTATTTTATATTATGTTACAAGATGTTATACAAAGTCCTTGTTTCCATTCTGCTAATAGATGGATTTTCCTGATCCAGATACCCACCCACCGCTTGGGGGGGGGGGGGACTTCATCCAGGCCCCAAATCCTCATCTTCATTCCTTGTCTGTAATCCATCCTTGTCATGTACTGACTCTGTACACCTTTATTTACTCTACTCAGCCATCATCGTGAAACTTGTGTCAGTAGCACCATCTGCTGGACAGTGCCTCATAAACTGAAACTTTGCATTCTTTGACTGTCACAAGGCAAATCTATCATCCCCCACTGCTAATCTGCATTTAGGGTGGTTTTTAGAGGTATTATAAAAGGTGTAACCTTGCACAAAATAGGGACTACACACCACAAGAAAGGAACCTGCACATGTGCAATGTCAAGTGGATTTCCAGCAGTGCCAGTGCTCACTAAATGGTTGTATGAAACTTGGAACTGGCCCCATCAGGTATTAGGGTGACCATATGGAAAGCAAGACAGGGCTCCTGTATCTTTAACAGTTGCATAGAAAAGGGAATTTCAGCAGGTGACATATGTATGCATGCAGCACCTGGTGAAATTCCCCCTTCATCACAACAGTTAAAGCTGCAAGAGCCCTGTCCTCTTTTGTATCTGGTCAAGAAGGCAGGGCTCCTGCAACTTTAACTGTTGTGATGAAAAGGGAATTCTACCAGGTGCTGCAAGCATACAAATGACACCTGCTGAAATTCCCTTTTCTATACAACTGTTAAAGATACAGGAGCCCTGTCCTCCTTTTCATATGGTCACCCTAAATAAGTGTTCTCAAATCTACTTACTTTGGGGTGTCTAGGGGTATGTAAATAACTCCTCCCTATTCATTCAGTGCACATGGAGCATTCACTGGAGAGCCAGTATGATGTAGTGGCTAATGTTGGGCTAGGGGCGGGGAGAGCCAGGTTCAAGTCCCTGTTCAGCTATGAAGTTCACTTTGGGCCATTCACTGACTTGCAGCCTAACCTATGGCACAGGGTTGTTGTAAGTATGAAATGGAGGAGGCTCATGTATGACTCCTTGGGCTCCCTTAAAGAAAAGGCAGGATATAAATGCCACAAGCAAACATAACAAACGTATGAGGAAAGGAGCGGCATTGGGCTTCTTTCCCAACTCAGTGCTGGCCACATTCCCAGCAGGTGTATATTTGACAATAGTCTGAAAGAATACTTATGCATTCTTTAGGTTAGGTTAGGTTTTCCTGGGTGGATTCCTTCATGTACAGGAGCATTATAAGCAGACATTCTTGTACCAGGTAGGTTCCCTTTGACACTACTGCCAAACATGTGGCAGCAGTGGGTGTGGCCATTGGGCACATCAGTGTCAGGCGGTGGCTAGTTTCAGACATAGGCCATGAGGGTGTCTCTCTTGTCCATGCCCCAGTCTTAGGCCTTGTCTATTCTTGCTGATATTGTAGAATTCTGGACTGTACCACTTCAGACTGCAGGTGGGAGAAACCATTTTTCTATTATTATTATTATTATTATTATTATTATTATTATTATTGGTCACTCACACATTTTTCTAAGTACTGCACAGAGATTTAAAAATAAGACAATCACTGCCCGCCAGTTCACAATCTAGAAGTCATGATCAAAAAGGAAAAAGAAAGAAGAAGGTAAGCAAATTCAGGCACCAGTTCTTGGCATAATCTCAGCAATAGCATCTAATCTGGACTGGTGAGGCTCCCTGCCTTTTACATAATATGCAGACAATCCAGAGAAAGCTTCCCTTCAGGTCTGCAACTAGCAACTCTGAGAATGCAATAATAAACTAGTACATCACGGAGAGGACTACAAGTTTGTCTTCCTGATATGCTAGTTTACTAGATGCAGACATCTTTCTTTCTTTTTTCTTTTTAACATAGGCGAGCATTAAACAAAATGCCCCACCCACAGTCTTAAGTCGTAGTGTCCACACACCATCTCAGGACTCTGCTAGCTCATGTCTCCCTCTAACCGCAAACTCAGGTGCTGCGCTGGCACAAATGGTGCCAAAATGGAGCCGCTCGGAAACAAGAGGGAAGAGCCAGCAGGCTCAGGGGAACCCAAGCTTCACAGAAGTATCCCCTCCAAAGGCTTTTAAAAAGAAGTGCATGTTGGGAGGAGGCCTCACCAAAAGCTCAATACTGACTGAACATGCTCATTAGCCATGGGATGTTGGGGGTCAGCTAGAAAAGAGAAATAAAAGGAGGCGGGGTGGTTTGAAATGGGATTGCCTGTGCTGGCTGGAACCCTGGACAGGAACATTGCCATTAGGAGGTGAGAGTACACTCCAACATTTTGTTGCAGGTCCCAGGTACTAATAGTACATTTAATCTTCGAGTGTAGATCCTTTTGTAGCTAAACAACACCTTCCACAAGAGAGGGGAAACAGCAGGATCAAAGTTTGCCAAAATACAACCCCCCCTTTATTAAAACAAAATAAAAAAGCTGAGTGGAGGAGGGGGAAATTAAAACAGACCAATGAGGAGCGCACATGTTTAGTGACCACAAAATGCTGACTGATGGTTGAAACCCCTTCCCCAGAAAATCAGTGGAAGGGTTGGGGGTGGTATGGCGTATCCTAAAAAACACATTGATGGCTGGAACACAGAACAGGAGCACTCCACGCTGCAACATTTTCCAGCAGATTCCAGTTGTTTCATTGAATTCTGTAGCTTATATAGACTAAGCTGTACTCCTCAAACTCCCTGCTTGCCACACTATTACCATAAGATATATGCACACACTTGTAGTTGAACTGAGCATTTCCTGCCTGAATCTGCAACTTGAGTTGTTTATTCAACCCACATCTCTACGGAACATTTAAACCGTTTTCAAACTCACTCTCAATCCACAAACCCTGAGAGCAAGTTCTACAAAGAATTTAAGGCATTCAGAACAAAGCCTCCCAAACTAGTTCCCAGAGATTTTGCAGGGGAAACCATGATAGGTAACGTTTCCTTACCTGGTCACCTGAGGGGGGACACGGAAAGGATTGACAGATTAATAGCTCTTTCTTGATTCTGTGGTGTGTGTGTGTGCATGGCCGTTCTTAGCTGGTGGAGCGATTTGTCTGGTTAATTCCGATAACGAATGAGACTCTGGCATGCTAACTAGTTGTGCGACCCCTGAGCTCTGGTTGAGCTTTTATATTGTATTTTATAGTATGGTTTTATACTGTTGTTTTATACTTTGAATGTTTTTAATTTTTGTGAACCGCCCAGAGAGCTCTAGCTATTGGGCGATACAGAAATGTAATTAATAATAAATAAATAAATAAATAAATAAGTGGCTATTTACAAGCCTGGTTTTACATTTGTAATACAGATACAGGAAAAGCCAAAAAGCTGCTTCTTTTTTTATGCCATGTGTGAAAGACCTCTTCAAAATTGACGGAGCCTTGTTGCTTCTTTGCTTACATGTACCCGGAACTCTCTTTTTCCCTGACTCTGCAAGAACACCCCTTACCCGCCCTGTGCTGTGGGCCTCTAAGGCTGCCCATCCCCTTACTCAATCAATGAACATAGCTGCTGCCAAAGTGGAGATTGGCTGTTTATCCAGGGATTCCTCTCCGGAGGCCAGGCTGGACTTTTCAGGAAAACTATCCACAGAGTTCCTGGGATGTGTGCCCTTGGGCAAGGCAGCCACCAGTCCCTCGATCCCCACTGTCTTCACACTCTGTTCCTTTGCTCACAGCTTGCAAATCATTAATAAATCCAAGGACGCAACAGAAAGGACAACCACCAAAGGCTTTGTATCACCCAGCATCATACAACAGTCCAACAAGAGCCAGGAGTAGGCTCTTTTTCATAATGGACGGTGCCCTCCAGAGGCATTGCACTGCACCTCCCACATGCTGACTGTGGATTGTGGGAGTTCTAGTCAGATTTGGAGGGCACTGGGTTGGAGAAGGCTGATGTAGGAGCTGATGTTTCTGCCTGCTATCAGATTAATGGATTCTATCGCACTCAGAAGTACCTGCTGCTAAGCCTCTCGGCCTATGAACCTCACCTCCATCCCATTTGGCTAACTATTCCAGCTCTTGAGAGGGGAAGTGTCAAGTATAGAAAGCTCACAAACAGGGCAGCATAAGCATTCCAATGGCAAAGTGGGAAGAATGTCAAGAGGACCAGGGTGAGATAAGCCAAAATCCTGTGGCTGTCAATGAGACAGTTGACCTAGCAAATCCAAACAACATCTGGCAAAGCATGGGAACTTGCACATTTTAGAATGTGTGGCATGGAATTGTGTCCCATCAAAGCATCCTTTGGAAAGCTGTATTCAGAGCCTTTATTTATTGCAGGGTTTGGCCTGGGAAGTCATGTTGCTCTAGGTTCGCATATAGCTCGAGTGCCAAGTTATGCTTGGGTGATTTCCTCCTGTGTCTCCAGTTCTCAGGTTTTCTCTGCTCTGAGGGTCCCCTTCTGTGGTTCACCTATCATCCGCTTATCTGGATTGCATAGACTGATCTATAGATGGCAAGAAGAAGAGCAGAGGAAAGTGGGCTCTGTTTGCAACAAGACTCTAGTAGCATCGCCCTGGTTCTAGTTCTGTTAATGTGTCATCCAGAGAGTGTTAATGCTGCTGTTCTGCAAGGAGTTCCAGGGATGAATGCCAACATCATTTGGAAAGGATGAAAAGCAAATGATGTGTTAGCCTAGGCAGTTACATGCGTATAGGAGCAGATCCAAGGGCCAAAAGCAGATTACAGTCATCGGAGGGAGGTATGACACTTTAACTGGTTGTCCCATGGAATCATAGAAACAGAGCTGGAAGGGACATCAATGATAATTTACCCCAACTCCCTGCCGGTGTAGAAAATCCATGATCACATCACCCTTGATAGGTGACAATCTAGCCTCTGTTTAAAAACCTCTAATGAAGAAGAGTCCCCCATCTTCCAAGGCATCTGCTGCACTGTCAAATAGCTTGTGCGTTCACGTTCTTCCTAATGTTCAGCCTAAATAGTTTTTCTTGTAATTTGAACCCATTGGTTCAACAACAGAAAACAAATTTACTCCTCTTCTAGGTTGACAGCCCCTCAGATATCTGAAGATGGCTATCACATTGCCTCTTGCCTTTTCTCCAAGCAAAACATACCCAACTCCTTCAGCCTTTCCTCATAGGGCTTGGTCTCCAGGCTGCTCACTGTCTTTGTTGCCCTTCTCTGTACATATCTTCTGAAACTGCAGTGCCCAGAACTGGACACAGTACTCCAGGTGAGGTCTGACCAAAGTGGAATAGAGCTGTACCACATGACTTCTCGTTATCTGGACACTATATATCTGCTGATGCAGCCTAGAATTACATTAGCCTTTTTAGTTGCTGCATTGAATTGCTTGCGGTCTACATCCTTTTTAGATTACTGCTGTTAAGTCAGATGCCACCCATCCTGTATTTGTGCATCTGATTTTTCATCCTAAATGCAGACCTTTATATTTACTTCTGTTGAAATTCAGAAGTCCCGATTCCCATCCTATCCCCTCCAACATTTCACAGATGAAAACAGAGATATGCCCGTAACACCCCCAATTCTCACGTTAAGTATCATTTTGCCAGGCCCACCCCTCCACAGTCACATGTTACTAAAGGTTCTTCAGCACCAGCAGGATATTAATAGCCCTGTGCTCCTAACATCCGAGGGTGCTTCCAGATGTACAGTTCCTAGCACTGGTAATCAAAAGGCACTGTACACCTGTTCTACCTTTCCCTCCTTAATGGATGTTTTTTTTTTCTAACAAGGGAAGAGATGCAGTGGGAAAATACAGGGAAGTTACAAATGTAAGATGTTGGCTTTTGGACCCTACATAAAATTCCATGAATGAAACAGGGCGATTGCACATTAAAAGCCTCATCTGGAAGCATCCCAAGACAGTGACGTCTGTTTTTGGTTAAAGATATTGTAATGTTTATATAAGCAACACCTCCGACCACCAGGTGGTGCTGACCCATATCCTTAGCACTTAGCTAAGATTCTGTTGCCTTGCGGTCATTTTGTCTTGACTTCTTGTTTTGCTTTGGGAAACTTTATGTAAAATGCAAGACTATGGTGGGGGCCTGTGGGCAGATTTGTAATAAAGTCTGTTTTTTAAGCAAGTATTACAATATATGTGGAAAACATAAATGTCCTACAATACGATATCAAGTATTCAAAACTTAAGTTGGCTGTGCAATGTATGATGGCCTAGTTAGGGCCATCATCTGAAGGGTTGTCAGAGGACAGTCCTCTATTTGAAGTCATCCTCTGAAGGGCTGCCCAGTCTAAGTCTGGTTTAAAAATAAAGAAATTAAGAAAGGGGAGGGAATTGCCCATCAACAGTCCCTGGACAAGGCACAGAGATCAATGACCGCAGTCTTTTTTTTACTATGGTTAGAAGTATTTCAATAAATTATACTAATTATTTCTAATGCTTCTCATATAAATTAAGATGTATGTCTTCTGTTTTGGTGATGCATTTCCTCTTTTTCGTGATGTGTACGTCGCCACCTTATGCCTTAGTGCTCATGCTTAGGCATTTACATGCATCTGCACTTGAGACAAGATGCATTTATTTCCCCTCTTGGAGGAATGGACGCTGTGGCCGCTTCCCTCCTGGCAGGAATATGTGTGTGTGTGTGTGTGTGTGTGCGCGATACTTGTTGAGACTGCAGTGCAGTGAGAAAGAGTTAAGTCCATTGTGCTGTGATCCAAGCCTGAATTGTGTTTCCTGCTCCCCTCTGCTGCTTTCAAAACAACAACACAGAGATAAATGAAATGAGAAGGGAGCCAAATGCTGAAGAATTGCTAGCAATTCACACTATCAACATTTTAGCAAGGCATCCTCACAAAAGCAAAAATAGGGACAAAAGAACAGAAACATTTATTTACCAGGGACCAGATGCAAGGAACTGAGGGCTATTTCAGTTACTCACAAGAGCAGTCACCTTCATCAGATGGCTGCAGTGTATGTAGAAGGAGACTCATAAGTTGTGGTGAGTATTCTCAAATGTTACCTCCATGATGGGGAATTGTGCACCATGGGGAGGCTGTTTTTGATGGCAACCAGAACTTATCCTCTGGCCCATTGATTTGGCATCTGGCAGACAAAAAGTAAAAGAAAATCCTTCTTTCGTCAATAGTGGCCTTCACCTCTTTCTTTTTTTCTTACACATACAGTCAAACATAGTATACACAAACAGTGACAGAGATATTTTTTTTCCTGGAATAAAGCCTTGGGTATTTGACCTGTGCTGAATGTAAGCAGCTATCCTTTTGCATATCAAAACCACATGTTTATTTATTTATTTTTAAAGTGGAGATGACCAGAAAGAGTAACTTCTTCCATCCCAGCCCCCAGCCATTTGTGCACCTTTTGTTGAATTTTATCTATTAAAAATAAATAAATCTTTAAAAATTATATACTCCTCTCTCTTTTGGTTTTGTTTTAGTTGTTTTTATACTGCCAACCAACCATTTTACCAACAGTCTTGGTTGTGAATAACAATACACATATTTGAATGTGGTGGTTATGGAAATGTTTCTATGTAGTCAGTCAAATGATAAGGTAAGTATCCAACTCTGTTCTGCAATTGTACATTATTTTCTCCCAAGTAGTCCAGTCCAGATGTCTCCTCAGCCCAACAGTTGGATTTTGAAGCAGATGTGTATTTCCAAGTTTCTAATACTATGGGCTCATCTACACCAAGTAGGATATTCCAGTATGAAAGCGGTATATAAAAGACAGAATCTGCAGTACTGCTTTATAGTGGTACTGAAGTGCACTGACAACTATTGGGGCCCATGACACATACCATATACTGCTTTCGTACCACTTTCATAGTGGAATATCCTGCTTGGTGTAGTTGTATCATGGGCCCCAACTGTTGTCAGTGCACCTCAGTACCGCTATAAGGCACCAGTGTGGCTCCTGCAATGCACTTCAGTACCACTATAAAGCAGTAGTGTTTAGATCCTGCAGTGCACTTCAATACCACTATAAAGCAGTAGTGTGGCTCCTGCCTTTTATATACAGCTTTCATACCACTTTCATAGTAGAATATGTGATAAATTATATGCTTCAGAAAGCCAACATCACCATCCTAGAGATTCCTCCTGGGGAAACTCAGTCTGGCTGAATTGCTGCTTGCTTTTCTGAGGGCAGTAACAATTTGTTTGGCCCAGGTCTGGCTCCAGGTTTGAGAGGGCCGTTTGCAAGACTCCTCCAGTAAGCCCTAGCAAGCATATCTGGCTGGGGTGGCAGTGCTCTAAGCAGCCCTGCCGTGCTGAGCCGCCCTTTTAATTTTCCAGAATGACGCTAGATCAAGGGCATTGTAGGCAATTAAAAGGGTGGTTATATCCAGCTGCCTGGTGCTCTTCAAAGTGTTTTGCTAGAGAGAGAAAAATATGAGGGCCCAGGGTGGGCATAAGCCTAGGGATCTGCCCAAAGAGTCAGTGTAGCCTAGTGGTTAGAGTATTGGACTAACACTGGGGACTCCCAGGTTCAAGTCCCCGTCCTGCCATGGAGCTCACTGCATAAATCAGCTGAACCTAACTCACAAGGTTTTTGTGAAGAAACTACGTATATGGCATCTTGAGCTCTTTGAAGGAAAGGTAGAATAGAAATGTAATACATTACATGTATACATGTGAAATGCTGAGATCCTGGCCTTGGGAGGCCTTTGGGACAAGTGCAAACAGACATATTGCGGTTAGGGATATAATGTTATATTTTTGACTATTGGTTGCTGTTTTTTAAAATGCTATTTATAACATTGATACTGTGCCAGCTGTCCTGGTTGCTAGCACATTTCTGAGCCGAGTTTAAAGTGCTGGGCTTAACCTTTAGATCAGGTTAACTTGGTTTTAGACTTCAGCCCCAGCTAGCCTGGCCAACGATTAGGGATGCTGGGAATTGTAACCCAAAACATCTGGAGGGCACCAGATTGGAGAATGCTGCTTTAGAGCCTTCATAAATGGTTACCCAAGTTACTTGAAGGCCCACCTGCCCACACTCTGAGGGCACTTTGCTTGTCATTCCCAAGGGGGGTTAGGTTTACGAGTATATCAGAGCTCTTTCAATAACGGCCCTGAAGGTCTGGAAGCTTCCATGGGGGAAAGGTCTGGGGGTGTTGTCAATCTTTCTTTGCAGGCCTTCAGGAAACCTCTGAAGACCCAATTATTCTTTCTGACATTTTCTTGAATTGTACTTTTTGGGGCTACTGGTTTTACGTATTATGTACACCACCTTGTGAGGGATCCATCCTTAAAAAGTGGCCTAAAATATTTTTATTAATATGTTAAACCAAATAAGTTGTGGCTGCTTTTGGATCTGTGGGACTTCTTGATCTGCAGCCTTCCTGTTCCACACATGCGATGTACTGAGGTAAAATCCTATCCTTGCTTACAATTACCATTCCTCTGTTAATCCATTGAAAATATTTTGAGGCCTTCAACATTGTGGCCATTTTGAGACCTTCAGTTGAGACCCAAATTGTCCCTAACAGGCCCCATTTTCTCTTTTCTACTCAAACGTTTCAGGGTTGGTGTCATCCCCTCACCCCGCCATGCCATCCCCATTGCTGGGCTTCAGGGGGAAAGAAGTGTGTTGCCTAGCAACTGCCAGAAAGTGGTTGGGGAGCCCTTGGCAAGAGAAAGGTGACTGCTAAATGCTTCCCATATCTATTTCTTCTAGCTGATATCCTGGTCTTCTTGCGTAGAATGTGGAAAGGAGGACAGGGCTTCTGTATCTTTAACAGTTGCGCAGAAAAAGGAATTTTAGCAGGTGTCATTTGTATGCATGCACCTGGTGAAATTCTCGCTTCATCACAACAGTTAAAGCTGCAGGAGCTATACTAAAGTGACCAGATCCAAAAGAGGGCAAGGCTCCTGCAGCTTTAACAGTTGTGATGAAGAAGGAATTTCACCAGGCGCTGTATGCATGGTCACCCTACACAAGAAGAGAAGGATATCAGTTAGAAGAAATAGATATGGGAAGCATTTGGCAGTCACCTTTCTCTTGCCAAGTGCCCCCCAACCACTTTCTGGTCACGCTAGGCAGGGCTCCTGCAACTTTAATTGTTGTGATGAAGAGAGAATTTCACCAGGTGCTGCATGCATACAAATGACACCCGCTGAAGTTCCCTTTTCAATACAACTGTTAAAGATACAGGAGCCCTGTCCTTCTTTTCATATGGTCACCCTGTTCTTGTGAGGAGCTTAGAATGGTGCGCATATAATATGGCGTTCCCTTTCACATATTGGTCAGGCTCAGTCTTTCTCTCAGCCTAGATTTTCTCTCCCTGAACTGGCAAAATGGCTGCCCGAAAAGCACGGAGGGGTTGTTAGGGAAGGGGAAATAAATGCTGGCTGAACCCTGCTTTGCTTGTCCACATCCCCAGTTGTTTTTTGCACCCCAGTATTGCTCATGTGCTTTTAACAGCTACATAAAATGTAGAAATTCAACAGGTGCAGCCTTTTCCCTGACATGGAAATGCAGTAATGGAGGAAGCCATGCACACAAACTGTCCCTATTTACCAGGGACAATCACTACTTTCTGGTCCATATCCATGGTAAATCACTGCCCTTATATTTTCCAGGGAAGAAGCGGGCCAATGCCTTCATGAAACTTTGACAATGTGAATTGTTAGGGTTAAATGAATGTATCTTTTCTCCAGTATGTAAATACCTGCACATATTGTATTTTTTTAGTTGTGATTGACATTTATATATCACTTTGATGGCTAAAGAGCCATCAAGGTCATGTACAGCAGAATTTAAGTAATAAAACCTGAACACAATTAAAAATAACAAGAACATTAAAAACAGTAAAACGTAGAAATGGCTACATCTCTTAAAAGACTGAATTAAAAAGTTGTGCCTTCACACCCTTTCTAAAAGCCAAGAGAGTGTAGGCCAATCGTGGTTCCTGAGGGGGGTGCATTCCACAGTTTGGGAAGAGAAGGCCCTTTCACATGTGCCTAATAAATGTGTCTTCAAGAAGGCCTCTCCTGCAGATCTTAATAACTGGGCAGGTTTATAGTGAGACAGGAAGTCCCTTAAACACTAAGAGCTGGCTGGGGATGATGGCAATTGTAGTGCAACACATCAGGGGGTGCCAGGTTGGGGAAGGCATCATGCAGTGCACAGTCTGCCTGCTATTTCCCAGCGGCAGATGCTGAGGTACATTGGCAACAGATTGTAAGATAATTATGCCTTCTGAGTAGTTCTTTAACCAAAAGGAGTGCCCAGCCTCTTTGTTTTTATTGCACAGTAAAGGAATGTGTGTATAGCAGGCACCAAAGAGCATTTAACAGATGTGTAATAGTGGAGGGGACTCACAAAGTGCTATTTAGCATGAGAATAAGGAGGTTAACAAGCATGCTCCTATTTTCATTTGTGGGAAAACTTTACCTGGTAAATCACTTCCTGTCATGTGGTTGTTACAAGCAAAGGAGCCCTGACAGAAAGAGTGGTAATCATAAAATCTTTGATGAATCACTACCTCTCAGCCTACTTCTCGGAGGGTTGTTCTGGGGATAAAATATGGGAATGCGGGGAGAAAATAAATCATGCACATCCCCTTGATCTCACTGGAGAAAAGGCATATAAATATAATGAACAAAGAAATAATATCATTGCCAGTGTCCCTCAGGGGCCTAGTTTTCCTTCTCTTAGTTATATAGCAAGCAGAAGAACACACTTTAGTATAACAACTGCAGTTTATTATATACAAATCAATGCACATGAGTGTGCAGGAGTATTTGCTTTAAACTGGTTCTCATCTCAGGCTAATTTCTCCACTGCCTTATTTTCATAAAGCTTCCATTCTCTTAGTAATATATACACATACTATCACCATAAGGACTCGGAGACTGGGACAATAATGTTGGCTCCAGCTTGTTTTCTGTAGCATCACCGAACTGAGGTCATGTTCAATTATTTGCCTGCAGTACAAGTCAATCCTATGCATGATTGCTAAGAAGTAATACTCATTGAGTTCAGTTTGGTTTATTCCTAAATAAGAATGCATAGGAATGGAACCTTAAACTCTTTCTTTTTTTGCTTTTCATTTTCTCAGGTACAATCCCTTTTGTCCAGGAGAAATATTGCATATGTGTAAAGAGAGCTGGTGTAGCACAATTCCTAAAAGTATGAAGTCTAAGTTCATGGTTGAAAGTTACTTGCTTCCACCACACATCCACTATGAACATTTAACAGGTAAGTTAGCTCAGTACTTCCACTGTCTACACTGGATAAGTAATAATACAGATCTGTCCTTCTTGGGCTACTGTCAAGATTACTGCAGTTAATGTATGTGAAGTACACTAGATACTTGACATGCACTATATAACCAGTAAGTGTTATTACATGTTGTGGACTTTGAATGAAGCTGCCTTCATATTTTAAAAAGCCCTCCAGTGGAATCACCATTTTAGAGTTGACTTGCCAATCCAGCCATATGTAAAACAAACAAAAGGCAAAGGGGAAATTGAATGATGGGTTTAGATGGCCTGAAAAGGATCTCTTGTACTCATCCAGGGAGCAACAGATGTAGAAAATAAATAAAATTAAAATATCTAGCTGTTAGCTATCAGGGTGTTCATAGTATCCAAATTCCCAGGACTGCTTTCTGTTTTAAATGTAGTTGGTTTCTGTTTGCTTGTATTGATCCTTTCTTTTTCCATCTGTCTTTTCTGCACCTCCAAGATGATGGTTGAGCCAGGAAAAGGAGGCATCTTATTGGAGAATGGATGGTTTGTAGGGTGCTCAACAAGCTGGTATTTCAGACACAATTCTTTGTGAGAACATAATGTATTGCACATTGGTAGGCTCTGTAAGTAGAAAGAGGAATGATCAGCAAAGTTGTTTGAAAAGTGAGTGGGAATATAATAAAATGGAACCTTCCAATCCTATATGCACAAGCTACTCCCAATCCCTTGGACAGGAGATGGTGCAAGTCCTCTGTGAAGCTAATACAATACCTAACAGAGGAAGCCTAAGATTTTATGCATTTTCCATCTCATATTCTTTGATCATAAACCAACAGTTCTAAAACTGCAATTATTTGCACAAGTGTACTTTTCTTCCTCTTTATGTACCGATTGCACACTTGCTGTTATAAGAATGGGAGCTTCTGTATCTTATGAGTTTCAGTTTCATTCTAACGACATACTGGACGTCTCCCTGAGAAAATTTGGAAGCAGAGCCCTAAATTGGGAACACTAACCGGGATGAGGTGTGTACTGCACCAGTTGTGATTTTAATGTTCTGGGACATATCCTGGGAGAGAGGGCTGGAGGAGACATGTCCTTCCAAGACCATGAAAACCATTGTATTCATAATAAAGTTCCA
Organism: Elgaria multicarinata webbii; assembly: GCF_023053635.1. Taxonomy (NCBI): domain Eukaryota; kingdom Metazoa; phylum Chordata; class Lepidosauria; order Squamata; family Anguidae; genus Elgaria; species Elgaria multicarinata. Next base: position 31,206,590 of record NC_086181.1, on the reverse strand, counting down.
GATAATGTCCTCCCTCGACCACACCAAATTAAACCTCAGTATTGTCTTGCTGTTGATGGCTTTTTGGTCTCACCTTCATAGCAATCGGGCATCTTCAACACACCATCGAAACATTGACTCTCAGCCTTAAAATGACATGTCCCGTTCTGACCTCGGCAGAAAAATGTGACAGTTTCTCCATGATGGACCAGTTGATCTGGGATTTCATACACCCAGAGCCTGCGCCCTTGGTAGATCATCCGACTCCTCTTGGCAGGGATAGGACAACGGGCTGGAAGAAACAAGGCCTGTTAAATGGGACATATGGACCTGTTGGTTCTTCTTTACCATGTGGAATGGCAAAGAGAAAGGGAGTGTGGGTGTGGGATTGAATGGTTAGGTTGGTAAAATATTAGTATGCAAAAAGGCTGGGGGGGCATTAAAAGGAAGGTACCTCTGCAGTAGGGTAGTTCGGACCAGCTTCCATTCTCCAGGCAGACGACTCTGTTGGAGCCATCTAAGTAGAAGTCCTTTTTGCACAAGTAATAGATGACCGTTCCCACTGGGTATACAGACTGGTGCACAGCAACCAGGATTGCCTGAGCAATTTGCGGGGGCTGGGAGCAGTTAACAGCTAGGGAGAGAAAAAGGGAAATTCTAGATGAGCAGGTGAATCGATGAGCATGAGGACAGATGGAAAGGATCTGTGGATGGACAGATTAATGGTGAATGGATGGGTTGAATGGATGGATGAAATGTGCATGTAGGTAGATGGAATGGTATGTAGAAGGGTGAGGGATCCATTATTGGCTGGGCAGGCACGGATGGATTAATGGATAGAAGGAAGAATGGATGGATATGTCACTCCATTGATGCACAGATGGATGGACTAAAAGAGACATGTGGGCAGGCATTTGGCCTTTGCTCATAATTTACCCATTAATGAAGTTCCTGGTCATCCCTTAATTATGTCTGGTACAATCTATGTACTTGAATTATAAGGGAACAGAACACTTCTACCTGACTCCAGTCAAGGGCTAGAAGGAAGCTCTGTTTCCCCCTCCCCATGACTACTTACGGTGGCAGGTTGGGGCTGCGTGTGACCATTCCTCATTTTCTTGGCATAAGAGGGAGTCAGCCCCCTCTAGATGATATCTATGAGGTAGGGGGGGAAAGACAATGTTATGGGAGGGAAGGCTCGTTAATATCTCACACTTTCCACCTATGGCATTCCAGGAGGACTGAAACTCCCATAGAAAGTTTGGGAATTCAAAGGGACCAATCAGTAGCCTGAGATGACCTGATCATGTCCCCTCCAGGGATTCCTGCATGTACCTTGTAAAGGGATGAGTCATGGGGGTGGGTAAAGGGAAGAGGAAATCCCTGTAGACATGGTAATGAAGATATTGGGCAGTGTCTGTGTGGCAGGACTGCTAATATACATTATCTTGTGCTAGTGTAAGCAACCTCTAGGACAATGCGAATTGCATTAGCTGGCACTAGTTGGCACTATGGGTTTCCCAACAAAAACTGTCGTGCAAACAGGTTGTTATGCTAGAGGTTGCATACGCTTGCACAGTGATAGTGTTGCATTGGATACTGTCTATTTGTACCTACAGATGCCTGGTCATGTCTGGGTAGGCCGGGGCATATTTTTGGTCAGGGACATATTGTAAAAAGGAGCAGGGAGTGCTGGATTTGTCACACCACCTGAGTCCCGATATGGGATATTAGGGCATGTGTGCATGTTGATCAGGACTTCGGAGTAGCCTCCAGTGAAGGAACTGAGGATGCAGTAATTGACTCACCCGTAGTCACACCAATAACGCACTTCCCTCCCTGTGTTGTAGGGCCCATCATCATGGAACCCATTTTCAATCCCTGGTGGAGGTTTGCAGAGGGTTGAGGTATTAAGAACACCTGGGGGAGGGGGGAAACAAAATATACAGCAAGTATTTGTTAAGTCCAGTGGATCAAATGTTGGGTGTTCATTGGTCATTTGGTGGAGAGGTTGGGTGTCAGTGATTGTTTTAGACTGATTGAAGGTTTTAGGCAAGAGGTGATTATGAGATGGGTCCCTCAGGGTCAGTGGTTCTCAACCTTCCTAATGCCGTGACCCTTTAATACAGTTCCTCATGTTGTGGTGACCCCAACCATAAAATTATTTTCGTTCTTCTCTACACGATCCATTGTCATGGGATGGTTTGCTAATGAAAATAATACATAACAATAGCTTTAATAATACAAAAGATGATACATGACATAGTTCAGTCAATACAGTTTCCTAAGACCATCGGAAATATGTGTTTTCCGATGGTCTTAGGCGACCCCTGTGAAAGGGTCATTCGACCCCCAAAGGGGTCCCGACCCACAGGTTGAGAACCGCTGCTCTGGGTAATTGTTGATAGTCCTGGGAGGAAATAGTTGATTACCTTCACAGGGTGCCGTGAAGCTCCACTTCCTATCTCCTTGGCAGCGACTCATTGCCACTTCCTGACCATCAGCCATTCTAAATCCAGGCATGCACATCACCTCCATGAAGTCCCCAAACATGTAGGATTCCTGGGCCAGGTGTGTCTCAGCATTGTCAATCATCACTGGCCATGGACAACTCAAGCCTTGAATGAACACAGGAAGAAAAATAGTGGTGGATAACAAGATTCCTTGATTTTGTGGGCATGGAGGGCAAGGAGATGGGAGGTTGCAGCATAAGGGGTTGGGAGGCAGAGTTGAGGTCCTGATTCATGGTATCTAGTAGGCTGCATATTGGAAGAGGAACTGGGAACCGGATTCTTTCTGAGGGAAGAGGGTGTCTAGTGCACAAATGCAGGACCTCTTTTAGTCCAAGGGTTGATTTTGGAGAAGCTCTTGGGGGCCACATTCCAGTGGTGGGTGGGGTTGAAGGCAAGGGGTGGAGCCAGCCAAACTACAACCATCACCACCTAACCCCTCTAGCATATTTGAGCTTAAGGCCCTTACTGTGTGTAAGGAAGCCTTAGGAGAGACATTTCAGTCTTTTCGAATGGGGGAAATTGTTCAAAAGCTGGGAAACAACCAAACAATTGATGGGTGGGAGAAGGAGATGGGGCCCGGGCCAGGGAGCATGGCCCTTCTGGAGTACACTGGAGGGCAGAATTTGGCCCCCGGGCCTGAGGTTCTACATGCCTAGTCTACGGTATGAAACAAGGGATGAAACCAAGGAATCTTGCTCTTGTGGGGCTGTTGGATTAAAACAACGGGAAGGGACAATGAAGGATCCTGGATTTTCTGAAATGGGGACAAAGCAGGAATAAAAGGAATCTTGAGGCCAGAGTTTCTCTGGAAAAGGAATAATGGGAAGGCTAGGAGTTAGAACAGTACTAGGAGGAATAGAAACCAGTGGGTCTTCCATATATATCTTTTATTGTGCAATCACACTGCCTCATTCCATGGCTTTTTCTACACAAGGCTGTTAATCGGCTACATCTACTTTCAGTTTCCTGCTTTTCCACTACATAACCTCTAGGTGGCTCTGTGATACAGCAGAATACTGTAAATACACAAGAGGAAATTGCTCTTTCTCCCCCACCATCCGGGATAATACCCCTGCTCTAAAAAAACAAACATGTTTACAAACAGAAGTTAAACTGGAGGGTCATAACGTTGTCTAAAGAATCTGTAAAACAACTGTGAGTAGGGAATGAGAGCTTACAACTAATTTGTAGCTCTCGTGTTTTCCTGCCACTCTGTCCCTATTTTTTCTTATCAGAAGAAATCTGTTAATTTAGAACTGACAGAATTGCTGCCCAGTGCCTTTAGAGTGTTTGTGCTAGGAGCCCTCCATCTGGAAGCACCCCAGGTCTTATGGGTTATCTGGGAAGTGAATGTGGATCAGAAAGTGTTTGGAGTTCTGGGAGCCAGGAAACAAATGAAGATTAGAGCAGGAAAAGGCAAGAGGCTGTGACCAGGTAAACTGGCTTACCTGTGAGTGGAAGTCACTGGAGGATAGAAAGGGGAGAGAAAAACCTGGAAATTACAAATCCTATGTTCTTATGGAATAGGGGATGAAGACTATATGGATGAAGTGTGGGATCTGGGAGTCAGAATTCTTAGGGTCCCTGGACTAGGATAAAAGATGGATTCTTGGCAACCCATTAGCCTGGATTCGCTAGAAGATAGCTATTTAATTAGGGCAAAGTTAGGTGGGAAAATATAGGAGGAATATAAACACCTGGATTCTCAGTGAATGTGTGTATGGTGTCTCAATGGGGAGTAGGTGGTTATGTTGAGGGAAGCCTACAGTCAGTATTTGTTATACTCACCTTGAGGAATGCAGCTCAGTCCACATTTCCCATCACATATGCACATCCTGTTTTTAGAGCAGCCTTGGCGTTTGCAGCTCTTCTGACACGTGTGTCCTGTCAGCACTGCAATGTTCTTCCTCCGATGTGGACATTTGGAATCAGTCACACTCCTGGCTGGAGAAAGAAGAAAGTATGAGTGGACTCTAAAAAAAAAAGGGGACATGAGGATGAATGAGATCTGGAAGTGGGGTTGATGCTGCTGTATACATTACCACAGTATTTAAGAGTTACCGTAAGTCTGCTGTTGTGGTGGGGAAATGTAGGCAAAGCAGGAATCCTTTCCCCCTCCTTGGCAAGATGGCCAAAAATGTTTTGAGAGAAAATCTAAATTGCATAAATCTAAATATATACACACACACTCAACTAACTGACAATGGGCTGTTCTTTAATGTTATTCCAAAATCTGCTGCTTGAGAGGTCTGCCTCACAGTAGGCCTGGTCTTCCGTCTCTCTCTTTCCAGTAGTGATTGAGAGAATATCAGTGTCTTGGCTCATTTCCTCCTAGCGGGCTTCTCAAATGTCCCTCAGCTGAACCTAATTTTTAAGCTGCGCCTCATTACCCTTACAATGACTCTGATTCCTGCCATGTGGGCCTGTTCATTTAGGTCTGCCTACACAAGAAAGATGTCAAACTGAACCTCAGTCTGAACCGAAAACCAAATCAAGCCTTTATTTCCCCCAAATTGTAACAGGACGTGAACTATTATTTGAATGTATCTGTTGAACCTGAGCTGGAATGCAGCAAACAAAAATGGAGTTACTGGTTTAGGTAGAGCTTTTCCAGCTCTACCTGAAGATGTCAAGGATTGAACCTGGGACTTTCTGTCACTGAGCTATGGTCCTCTCTACCACCTCCCATCCCACAGGATGAGGGAAGCCCCTGAAGGTATGGAATGCACTAGGGTTTTCTCTGCCCCTTCAACTATCACTATCAGAAAGGGCTGGGCACACATTGGTAAGTCAGGTAGCAGTAGTGGAAATATGCAGAAATGGGGAAAAATGGCATACTAGCAAAACAATGGCCCATTTTGCACATAATGTCAACCCATGGGCCAAATAGCAGCTAGTGAGTGTGCTGCCTACCACACGCACATTGGTTCCACTTTCAATTAACAACTCAGGAAAGCCTGTGGTTTGCTGTTGGATTAATTCTGGGTTGTTTAACCCCTAATCAACCCAGACTTTCCAGTTCTGACATTGTGATAACAACCCAGAAAAGGGGTGTTCCTGGGTTATTATTGTTAAGTGAAAGCAGAAACAACGAGCGCAAGGGTGGCACTCGTTCCCTCACTCCTGCTAGATATCAGTAATTTCTGGGTTAAACAACCAGGAATTGCTGTCATGTGCGAACCAGGTCATTGCAGATTGGACAGCTGGGGGCAGGGGAATCATTCATCAAATCCTATGCAACTTTAGACAGAAAAAAAAATCTACATATTTTTTCAAGCTGGCTAGGGAATGCTGGGAGTTATAGGAGGTGGGTTTTTTTAATGACTAAGCATGCATGGGGTTACACCTACAAAGTACTGGCACAATATTATAGAAATTCTTTATATATATATATATATATATATATATATATATATATATGGGTTTTAACAATTTTATTATTGTTAATAGAGCAAAGAAAAAAGCAAACATTACAAAACATCACACACTTTACTAATAATATGATACACTACATAGGGTGACCATATGAAAAGGAGGACAGGGCTCCTGTATCTTGCATAGAAAAAGTTATTTCAGCAGGTGTCATTTGTATATATGGAGAACCTTGTGAAATTCCCTCTTCATCACAACAGTTAAAGTGCAGGAGCTATGCTAGAGTGACCAGATTTAAAAGAGGGCAGGGCACCTGCAGCTTTAACTGTTGTGATGAAAAAGGAATTTCACCAGGTTCTCCATATATACAAATGACACCTGCTGAAATTCCCTTTTCAATACAACTGTTAAAGATACAGGAGCCCTGTCCTCCTTTTCATATGGTTGGTCACCCTAACACTACATCTAATAAAACACATATACAAAACATATATCTTGAAAAATAATGATTAGGTGGCAGCCCTCACTTTATTATTAATTTACATACAAATTGAAACATGCAATAGTTTAATTCAATGCTTTATACCTCACTTTCTCTTCAAACTTCACTCTACCTAGTTGTTTTTTTTAATAGCCCGATACTCACTGCATTTTTTCACAGGTTTCAATTTGTTTAAGTTAATACTGAACATCCTTCTTACATGGGATTAACATAGCCCTATTGGGCAGGGTGGATGGGGGAATTTCCGATGTTCCCAGCTCTTTTTGAGACAACTCCCATCTCCATGTATTGTTTCATTTAATTTTTTTAATATAAGGAAATTTGGCATTCCTCATTTTAAGGTATGGTTTGGGGGTGCTGATTAATGCTTGTACTCCATTTGTACCCAAGCTTTAAGAGTGTGTCTCCCAGTTTTTCCTGTCCTTTCCAGAGAACCCAGAGCTCTCTGTCATTGTTTTACAAAGGCCTCTGTAGTCTTTGCCAAAGTTTTTTTAACCAGCTGGTGTCCAATCACCTAACGCCACATACACAAGATTACAACTTTGTACTTTCAGGACATATCCAAATAGGAGCCAACCAATCAATGGCCAGTGTGATGTAGCGGACATAGGAAGGTATCTTATACTGAGAGTGTCATCAGACAGGGTGAAAATCGCTTTTCCTTACTGTCAAGTCCCCCAACCCCCACTTCTGTCCCACAATACTTCCTCTTTCTAGCCTAGTATTGTCAACATTGGCTGGCAGCGGCTCTTCTGGATTTCAGGCAGGAGTTTTTCCTGCTCTGCTTGAACCTGAGACCTTCGGCATGCAAATCATTTGCTTCTACCACTGAGCTCTGGGGGCGTGCTTCTTTGGGGGCCAGATTGGAATCCCAGGAGGGCCATTTTCGCTCCTAGGCTTGAGGTTCACCACCCCTGCGCTAATGCATTATGCCTACAATCTTAATTGTGAGTATGACAACAGTAGTTGGTTGGTTGGTTGTTAATGAGAAGTAACACCCATTTTAAGAGAGCTCAATATTTATTGCACCTTAATTATTTTCTGTACGGAAAGCCGTGGGTTTAAGAAAAAAGGGTCTGTTTTTTTAAAGGAGCCTTGTGGGAAGTTTTCTCTTTAGCAAACAATCCTTTTATTCCATTCTAAACTTGAATGAGAAAGGAAGGGTTGTGGTACTTCCAATGAACACCAGGAGGAGAAAATATTCTTGGTATTCTACTTTCAGCTAGATCTGCAAGAAGTTGTGCCTACCTGTTTGTTCCCACATATACATTTGTTTATTTATTGTTTATTTCAGTGTTTTAGTCTGCATGACTCAAAAGCTTCAAGTGGGTAGTAATACATTCAAAGGCAATGGCCCTAATTATATTGCGCCTTTGTATGGATTTTAATGGTAAGCTGCTTTGGGAATAAATATAATAAACACACAAAATAAAATGAAAGACATAATATCAAATAACCACACAAATAATTAAAACTTGACAATCATTAAGCATCTCTTATTCCTCTGTCTGTGAGTCATGCAGTCCATAAAAAGATGCTTTATTTGCGCAAACATTAAACTAGATATATAGCAATCAAAACACCTGCCTTGATGGTCTGCAAAATGAGCCTCAGTTGCATTGCTTGCTTTGTAAAAACCCACAAATAAATTACAATAGTGCTATATTCATTCCACAATCACATTATTTCACATAGCACACTTAATTCCAGACATGCTAGCTGGCTATTGGGGGAGGAACAGGGGATCCTATTTTCCCAGTGTGTGTGTGTGTGGTGGTGGTGGTGGTGGTGGTGGTGTGTGTGTGTGTGTGTGTGTGTGTGTGTATAATTTGATCACAGGGAAAATGTGAAATCCCTGAAATAGAAGTGCTACCTTAAAAAAAGCTATCTGGATCTTTCTCAAACCAATTAACCTTCAGCAGTAACAACTGTGCCTATATGGTGCTATTAAAAAGGATGATTTGGGAAAGCACCATGAATCTGCATCAAGGTGGTTGAATGCATTGATTTCATATATAGCACGATAGGCAGAGATAAATTAGGCTTAAGCATTGATACCCCCCCGCCATTTTAGATATTTTACCTCTGAATGGATGGAGAGAAAGAATGTGCGGGGAATCATTACAAGGCATGCAGGTGGAAGTTAGGAAAACAATGGAAAGGAGAAGCACTGTCTGGCAATCTTACCTAGTGGCTAGAGTTTGGGACTGGGTGAGATGACTGATATATATCACAGCTTATCCCAACTCTAGGGTCTCTCTGGGTAGTCTTGGGCTCAGCCTCAATTTTCTGTCTGTGAAATGGGTTGAATAGTGACTTGGTGGCTGTGAAGTAAGGGTTTGTGGTTATATATCCTGAGTGTTAAGGTTAGATCGATGTATCTATGTTGTGGGGTGGGCATATTAGGTAGAAACATTTAAAAAGTGTGTGTCCATGGACAGAAGCTTGGACATAGAACAGATCTGAGAAATGTGACATCCTAAAGGGTGTGTTGAAAACCAATAGACTTTTCAGGATACATAACCCCATAAACCTGTGCTGCCTTATATTCGGGGCTGTTTTTATTCTGTGATTCAGTCCAAATGCAGGAAGAGTTCAGAAAAAAACAGTCCTGGCACCTTGAGTCTTTCATACAAACCATATTAGGTAAAGTACACAAAGGTGGTATAAATGAACAAATAATAAATCCCCCTTCCAATTTATTCATCTTATGGTGGGGGTGGTTTTTTTTAGCCTATTATTATCTGCTGTGTCCTGTTTGAGAGAATGCAGCAGATGGGGCTGCCCCCAAATCACTAGGCAACACCACCAGAAACCAGTGCTCCAGGAGTGTGCACAACTTCATAGCGGATGCTGGGATACACTATTTCATGGAAGATAACTAAAAATATTGCTGCCCTAAGCTTGGATTGTTTGTGCATAAGAGCCGTCCCTAATAGCTGGCAGCGTGGATTGTTATGGATGGTAGCTTGAACTGGGAATGGATGGTAGTAAACACACAATGTACCCACAATATGTGGCAACGGACCATAGATTGGTAGCAGAGCACATGCTCAGCCTGCAGAAGGCCCCAGGTTCAATCCTTGGCATTCCCCAGTTAAAAAGATTGGGCACCAATGATGGGCAAGGGAAAAACAGCTCCTTCTGACCCCAGAGAGCTGCTGACAGTCAGGACTAGATGGATAAATGGTGCATATGAGGCAATTTGCAGTGTTTCTGATATAGCAGCTTGTGAAGAGGCAAATAATTAAAAACAAGAAATATGGGGAAGGGTGTGTGTGTGAAAAGTCAGGTGGAAAGACTGAAAAGGGGCGGGCGGGTATTGAGAGACTCACCTTTTACTTCTCCAGAGTCTTCTGTGAACAGAAAAGGAAGAACCACCAGCAGCAGTAGCGAGGAAAACCTGGCCATGACGTTCGGAGTGCACACAACTTGAGTTCCTTGGTTATACCCAGACTTGTCTGGGCAGGACTCCTGGGTTCTCTGGGGGAGAAGTTGATTCACAGAAAGTTGGGGAGCAGGGTCAGCACTCCTGTATTCTGTGGAGGAAGTGTGAGCGGCGACTGTGTGTGTGTGAGTGAAGACCCAAGGTTCCTGGGTTCCTTGGGAAAGAAATTGGGATTGATAGGGAAAATCTGGAGGGCTGGCAGCTGAGACTCCTAGATTCTGTCTCGTGGGCTGGGGCAGCCTTATAACTGGGCTTTGACCACCCTTTGGAAATCCCTCTCATCCTGTGTGTCCAAAAGTCATTCATTAACAAGGCCTGGACAGGACCTTGCCAAAGGGCAGGTTGCCTTCCACAAGAATTGTCACAGAGAACTTGGAACTTGCAAATAAGAGAACAAGCTACCATCAGTGGGCCAGGATATGACGATGAACCCAGGAGTCCTGGCCCTCCATTAATCTCTTTACAACACCCTCGCCCCATCCTTGTTCTAACCCCATTCCTCCCAGTGGGGACTGCCTAGAAAACAACTCTACAGTAACCCACGAACACCCTCACCTTGCCCACTCTGGATTTCTCTGCTTTTCCATTCTGGCTCCCTGTTTTGACTCTCCCTAAAGATACCTGTCAGCGTCCCATTCAAGAGACCCTCTAAATATTTCCGTTTCTCTCCCACTCCCCACGCTGCTTTCCCCAATCACTGTTGATTTTTCTTCCTCTTCATCAGGAACGAGGTTGCTTTGGGAAGGGAGAAACCTATCTAATAGGAAGCGGGTAGGGATGGGGACCAGGACGCCTGGGTTCTCTGCGCGGGCAGTGTGAAGTCAAAAGGGTTAGAGCAAGGAAGAGCGTCCTCCTCGCTCTCGGCTTCTCATCATGCTTGTTTCCAACGATTCCTCTTTAAACTCTGACTCCTCCTCCTCTCCTCCGCCCCCCCCCCCCCGCCTCAGCCTCCCCCATCCAAATCTCCGCGAGCGAGAAACAGACACAGCCCAAATCCTCAACCTGTTTGTTTCTCTCTCTCTCTCACCCCGTGGAGCTGTTCCTGAGCCGTTCACCTCCCTCTCCAGCTGCTGTTTCCCCATTCTCCGCATCTTCCTCTTTCCTTTCTTTCCTTTCTTTTTATTCCACTCACCTTTTTCTCGTCCATCTCTCCATTCACACCTCCTCCGCTTTCCTTCACCTTCCACCTCCCGGTATCTTTCCGTCCCCCCACCCCAGTCCTTCTAGTCCTTCCTTCTCCCATCACTTCTCTGCTTTCCTTCCATCCCCTAAACCCATTGCCTGATCTGTCATCCAGGCATCCCTCCATCCGCCTAACCCTCTCCCCACCCTTCACCCACCGATTTCTCCAGCTCCGGCTCCCTTCGCTGGGTCCATCTTTTAATTGCTTCTTCCCTCCCTCCCTCCCTCCTGAGCACCCTTGCGTTTGTGGGTCAGGGCACTGGGGCTTCCCCCAGGGGGCACCATGGCACTGCTGAGCTCCCCCACCGAGACCGAATGCTTAACCAAGCCGCTTTTCTGCCGCAAGGGGGCGCTACGCCAGAAGGTCATCCATGAGGTCAAGAGCCACAAGTTCACCGCCCGCTTCTTCAAGCAGCCCACCTTCTGCAGCCACTGCACGGACTTCATCTGGTGAGAGCAACCTACCCCTGCAGCCTGCCTTATTATTTGCTCTGTCTCCCCACAGCCCTTTGGGGTTGACCGGATTACCCCCTTATCGCCGTTCGTAGGTCCTTGCTTCTCTCCTATCCCTCTTCCCCACAAAAAGCTACTTTTTTACTCCAGGCTGTCTATGTGCTGTGATTCTGGCCAGGTGTAGAAGGCGTCCAGAAATTGGTAGCAGGGACAGAATTGAGCATCTCAGTGTTCATTTTTAATTTTTTTAAGTTTCTAGTCCTCTTTATGGCTGGGAAGAAAATCTTGGGCCATACTTGGTGAAATCTCTGAAATTAGAGTGAAGCTCAGTAGCATTTCTAGTGGTCAAGGGATGAGGCTTTGGTGTCCTGGATATTTCTTTGCTTTTTTGCCTATAATAATTGCAAAATGAAATAAATGATGCAGATGTATGCAAAATGTGGGCGAGTCATATAATTCACTGTCCCTTGTTGGAGAATTTGGGTAATCTTGGCCCAGGTGTGTTACTCATAGCCCATGCTGAGCTGAGCAGTGGTCCCTCTATGGGGGCTTCCAGACAGATGGCTTCTAGAGCTACAAAACAAAGGACATTGCGCAGTTATTCCATCTCTCCTTCCTTAACAGATTTCTAGTGGTGGGAAAGACAAGATAGAACAAGCAGTGGGAAAACATGGGAGGGTTACAAATGTAAGATAATGACTAGAAGAACTCCTGTAAAATTCCGTGAATGTGGTAGGGTTAAAGTCTCATCTGGAAGCACCCAAGCTCAGTACTATCCTCCATAAGGACTATTCCCATAGTCCTAAAGGTGTAACTCATAACCCTCCTGCCCCAATCTATCACCTTTTATCTTCCTAGCCCTGTCTCTTGGGTGCTGTATTCCTCAACCTATAATCTCATAGTTCCATCCATACAGCAGCCTCTTAGCCCCACTCTTTTGACTCAATAAACTCCCTATAGTCTCCTAGATCTTATTATATGCTCTGGTCCTGTTTCTCTCCCACAGTCTATGGCCCTATATAGTTCTTTTTGACCCCACAGAACCTTTGATTTCATCTTAGAGCCCCATAGACTGAAATATGTGTATTCTGTGTCTCCCCCAACCACTGCCTTCAATCAAATTTCTGCTTCCAGAAAATGAAATTATGCAGTCAGAGACCAAGTATATCCGAATATATTATGCAGATTAAGTATATTTGGGTAAGATGCCTAGTTCTGGATAATTCATCTTCCTGTGATTCATGTGGGAATTATTATGGGGGTTTGGGGACAAGGATGAAGGTGAACAGAAGAGAGAGGACGGCATGGAGATTTTGTTACCCATAACAATCAGGACCAGGAACTTGCTTTTTAAAATGAAAGACGTGATTCTCAGGATGTCAAATACTACATTGGAAATATCCATGAAATGATATAGCTATCATCTCCAAAATCCATAGTCCTAACCCATATTTTGGAATTTTGCAGGGAAGTGTTCAGGGCATGTAACCATGACCCTAGAATAGTCACTGCACTACCTACAAACTCTTAGATCCTCTAAAGAGATATCCCTGATCACGCCTTTCTGTTCAAGGTGTATTGTTTCTGGTTATCTGTAATTTATGGGGCTGTCTTGATGGTGCCCAGTTGCTGTTGTGTTTAGGGAGCCCCCATGCTTTCTCTGCTGTGGGGTGGTGGCGGTTAATCCCGATGCAGAGGGAGGGTGCAGGCTTTCTGGCATCCATTCAGCTCGCGCACCCACCTCCTGCCCTCTACCCGGGCAGATGCCAACTAATTAGGGGTCACCATCCACCCAGAAACACCTCCGCTGTGATGCCGAAGCAAGGTTAGATGCCAGATGCGCCATATTCACCTCTCTCCAGAGAAAAAGTTGGGGAAAGTCCCCAACTTTTTAAACTCATAGCTTTGCGGGAAAGCCCCGCAATGACTGCGAGGTGCCTGCTGCGTCATATAACTGACGCAGCACCACCGTGCACCCACGGCAGAGCTTTCAGAGCGTCTAGGTCCCATCATGTGTAGTGCTGGGGCCAAGAGGTACGCGATTGTCATAAGGTTGCTACGTTTGTAACCTGTCAAATGATGGACATTTCCTCCATTAAAAGCATTGGTGGGGGAAAAATATAGAATACCAAGGGAATTTGTTGAAATCACAGTACAACCATGGATATCTTGTCATTTTTTTAAAAAAGAAGTATTGTAAATATTAAATATGGAGCCTACTGCCTAACAATCCTTTGAGCCATTTACATTCCTACATGGGAATTTCAGATCTCAGAACAGTGGGTGTGATGTAAACAACACCAACACCATGTCTTATACTTTTAAAGAACAATGTACCATTATTATATCTCTCTCCTGCCTCTTTCTCCCTCTCTTTTGGAAAGCATGCTTGGGGTTCCTCTTTGCTGCCTCCAGAAGCTCCTGTTCTCAAGCATATTTTTCTCAACTGCATTCCTGAAGCAGCAGAAATGACAGAAATTTGTTCTGACACACAGCTCTGCCATCTAAAAAAAACGCCACCGAGTGGAAAATTCTGCGCATAATATATCTTCTGCATATTATGGGCAGAGATCTTGAAATATGAACAATCCAATAAAAATATCAGCAATGAGCAGGTGAGAAACCTGCAGCTGTGAGGATCATATAAAAACAGTTTTCAAGGCTGCAGATGAGTTGAGTAGCTGGGAACGGATGAGGAGCGAACCTCTGCACTTGAGTGGAGAACATAAGGAAATGGGATGGAGCTGAAGGAGGAAAAGGTTTCCCAGTGAAATGCCAGATATAAGAATGTCTAGTTGTTAAGCCCCTCCTTTATCACTCTGCTCTCATACTTCGATACATCCCTGCCTGTGTGATCATCTCTGCTCCTCCATCGCTGTCCTACTCAAAGATTTCCTGCACTCTCAAATAACCCTGCCTTTCCCCCTTGCTGCACCTTATGTCTGGAAGGCCTCCCACAACACCTGATGCTGCCTCTCTCACTCACGCCAAATCTCACTTCAAACCCCACATTTTCTATGATGTCTGTGGCATGACCCCTCGACCCTCATCCCCTACTGAAATGAAGCCCTTAGTACAGTGGTGAGGACCCAGAGGTTCTCCAGATGTTATTAGACTACAGCTCCCATTGACCATGCTGGCTGTGGCAGATGGGATGTGGAGTACAACACCATCTAGAGGGCCACGGGTCTTCTACCCCTGCCACAGTACACGTAACTCAAATTCTAGCCTTCTTCATGCTGCTACCATCTCCTTCCCTCCCACCCTCCCTCTCTTGGTCGTCCCCCCCTTAAAGCGGGGACCTGTATTCTTGTTCTTTGCAAAATGCTTCTGGCATAGAACAGAAACAAACAATCAAAACAAATTCAAAAAAGGCTAAGCAGACTAAGGAATCAAAGGTCCAGGAACATTGTGGAATCCCAGAATCTGGACATGTAAACAAATGACCAGAACACAGACAGTCCTGAAGCCAGCTGGAATATAACCCAGGCTTTAACACAGTAGAACCCTCTTTGACCACCCCCTTGCTGGGCTTTAGCTACATAGGCACTACCAGGGCCAGCCCTGTCATTAGGCAGAGTGAGGTGGGTGGCAGCCTCAGGCAGCCAATGCCGGGAAGGCAGTGAGGCATTGGGAGGACAGAGCTGTGTGCGGCATCATGCAGACGTTCTCTAAGCTAGCCTAGTGCCACCTTCTGCAACCTGGCACCCTCCAGTTGTGTTGGACTACAACTCCCAGAACCCCCCAGCCAGCTAGCTGGGGGGTTCTGAGGGTTGCAGCCCAACACACCTGGAGGGCGCCAGGTTGGGGAAGACTGGCCTACTGCCTTCCGGGGATAGTGGGAGACACTGTCCCGTTGTCAGTGTTAAAATAAGCTTCAACTCTTATGGGGGAAGACGGGACTGTCAATGGCTCTTAAGCATGAGAACGGTCTCAATGTACGGAGGCAGCTTACCTCTGAATCCACGGTGCTGGGGACAAACGTCGCCGTATTGCGCCCTACCTGTGAGCTTCCCAAAGGCACCTGCCGGGTTGCTGTTGGAAGAGGAATGTTGGAGCAGATTGATCCTGGGACTAGTCAAGCGAAGCAGTCCCAGCTTCCTTCTCTTCTCTTGTGCTGCATATACATCTGCCTTCCTCATTCCGGTGGCCTCCAGATCCGTTGGACTGCAACTCCCACAACACAGCTATGCTGACTGGGGGATTATGGAAACTGTAGTCCAACACATCTGGAGGGCATCCATTTGGGAAAAGCTGATAGATATGACTGAAGCTGTGCACCCTGTTCCCCCATCTTTTCCCCAAAGAGGGAAAAAACCCATTATGCTGTGAGCCTATCAGAGCTGAAGCTCAGGCTTCC
This sequence comes from Elgaria multicarinata webbii, assembly GCF_023053635.1. Classification (NCBI taxonomy): domain Eukaryota; kingdom Metazoa; phylum Chordata; class Lepidosauria; order Squamata; family Anguidae; genus Elgaria; species Elgaria multicarinata. Next base: position 31,190,781 of record NC_086181.1, on the reverse strand, counting down.
TCCCTATCTCCTCCTGTCTCTCCCCACTGCTTCACCTTTGGGGAAGAGATATAATGGGCAAAGGGAAAGCAGGACAAAGTCAAAACGTTGCAGGGTGGAGTGTTTACGTTCAGTGTTCCTGCCATCCATAACCTCTTTCAGGATACTCCATTACATTCAGTTTTCCATTTCACTCCCACCCCTCCAACAGACACTTTGTGGCCACTGAACACATTCAATCCACATTGGGCTGTTTGGGGTTTGTTTGTTTGTTTGTTTCTGCACTCCTTGGGTTGTTTTTCCTAAACATTTTTGTTTTGTTTTTATATTTCTGTAACTCTTGGGATTTACCCAAGCATGCTGATACCACCTCCTTGTTTCTCAGTGGCCCTGATTTGGCTACAATCCTGTTGGCTCTCATCAGCTCAGTTCATTATCAAAAGGAGTGGGGATATGTTCTCCTACATATGGGTGGAGCTTGAAATATGACAGCAGAAAGTTATTAGAGTCAGTTTCTACCCTTCTTTGACAATGCTCAAAGGGGTGAACATTGGTATTTGAACTCAGGGCTTCCTAAACCTAAGTCCAAAACTCATGGGGAGGAGAGGGACCATGATTTGGTTAAAATGGTGTGTGTGTGTGTGTGTGTGTGTGTGTGTGTGTGTGTGTGTGTGTGTATTTCATTAGAGCCACCAACTTTCCCCCATAATTCAATCACTGCCAATCACTATTGCACACTGGCACACACTGTTTAACCTTAAAACAACAGGGCAGCAGTTGCTAGCAGGAGGAGGGTCCTATACCCTTATCCATGGATAGTAGAAAGAGAGTGGTGCTGGACAGTGATAGCTCTGACATGGAATTGGACAGGTCATTCTGCTGAAATACTTGCAGTCTGATCTTATGTATTCAGTGGGTCCTACTCCCAAAGGAGGAGCAAGCTACATGTTACATGCAGCCGAGTGTATCTTCTCTCTGTCTCTCTCTTTCTCTATCTCTCTTTCTTTTAACTAAAAGCAGCCTTGGAGAGGCTATAAGTTTCAGTAGAGGGATGCTGTGTGGGGGGACGGCGGGCAGATCTACACCAAGCAGGATATGACACTTTGGAAATGGTTTGAAAACTGTATCTGGGGTGTGTCCTGGGCCCCAACAGTGGTCACTGCTGTTATAAACTGTTTTAAAGCAGTAGTGTAGATCTTGCCCGGGAGTGAGTGAGAGAGAGAGAATGGGGAAGGGAATGGGTGCAGCTTAATCCTTTCCAGCTGTTTTCTCACTCAGCTCCACCCAGCTGCTTTTTGCACCTCAAGGAAAAAGATACAGAAGCCTGTATTCACCCTACCTTCTGGGTGAAAAACATTATGCGGGGGGCGGGGGGGGGGGGCGGGCAAGCATCAATTTTTGCAATTTTTCACAGGTCAGACAACCAGTGCAAGGGTGTAATGCTGTCTTTGTGTGCCATTTTAAAACCACTTCCGTCACTTTCTGTCCCATGGAACAAAACGTACAGGTGTCATATGGGTATCTGTGGGCCTGTTCAGATGACAAGCTGCGGTTCTCTGGGGTTAGCACAAACCACAAGCCGTTCTGTCACACACAACACTTTTAAGCCATGCGGTCTGACTGTGGCTAGTGAGTGAACAGGTTTTAGCAAAACGCTTCGCACAAGACACCTTAAATCCTGCTGCTTAACCAGCATGGTTTAAGGTGTCTTCCGAACAGGACTGTTATGCTTTGCTCTGCAGGGCAAATAGCAGCTTCGCAACGAGGGCAATTTTAACTGGGAAAATGGCATGAGGGAAAGGGTTAGCCCTGCTTCTGTGCTGCAATCCAGATTGCAGCACAGAAGCTTCCCCTCCACACAGCTGCCATTAATACCTAGACAACACCCGGAAGCCCCTATCCACAGAGCTCCTGCATCATATCCAGTCGGGCCCTAATTCTGTATTACTGCATTTGCACATATTTCCTGCTTTGTTATCCTTGCCTGTTCCTTGGCTCCCTTCTGCTCTCCTCCCTACCGTCAGAGTTTGGATTTGTAAGATCCTTGCTGCAGGGACCTTTATTATGATTGTTGCTTATGTGACTCTGTAGGCACTTCCCTGTACATTAATGGCACTCTACAGTTAAACAAACAACAAGAAGGTTCCTTTCCAAGGGCTGATCCGATATGATATTTTGTGAACCGCCCAGAGAGCTTCGGCTATTGGGCGGTATAAAAATGTAATAAATAAATAAAATAAAAATAAAATGATAGGGAGAAAGGCTGATGGAGGGCCTCATCTACACCAAGCAGGATATTGCACTATGGAAGCAGTATATAAAAGGCAAGAACCACACTAAGGAGGATATAGCGCTATGAAAGCGGTATATGGTATGTGTCCATGGGCCCCAACAGTTGTCAGTGCACTTCAACACTGCTATAAAGCAGTAGTGTGGCTCCTGTCTTTTATATTTCATAGTGGAATATCCTGCTTGGTGTAGATTAGGCCGAAGAGGCATCAGACTCTGTCTGAAGTTAGAAGAAAAGGCAGCTGTGGCAAAACTTGGATCTTTGACACCAGCACCCCCACAGTGTTGGGAGTTAGTGTCAGGCAGAGCCAAAATATGCTAAACCCCTCATCTTTGTTCATGACTCACATAGCACAGGGCATAGAAGTCTTTATAATAACTAACATACAAACATTTCCATTCCCAACTGGAGATGTGACGGTTGGGGCTCACCACATATTATTATTATTATTATTATTATTATTATTATTATTATTATTATTATTATTATTATTATTATTATTTATTTATATAGCACCATCAATGTACATAGACATCAGGTCTCAGCCCCATATTTATTTTATTCTTTACTTCTTTATAAATCTCAGAGTCACCTTCGTAGCCCAGATCGAGTGCTTAAAGTGGTGTATAATACACACAAAAACTACATTTATATTTATAATGTCAAAAGCACGGTGTAATGAAGACAGTAAAACCTCATTAAAACTTAAGAGAAGAAACAACACCTCATAAGACTAAAGTTGCAGACTTATGAACACGTACTTGGAAGTAAAGCCCATTGTATTCAGGGGGCTAACTTTGAGTAAACATTGAGTAAAGAGAAAGCTGATAAAGGCTGGAGAAAACAGGAACTGTTTCAATTAATGGCAAAAGGCATACAGAAAAGGGCCTGGTCCAATCTTGCTTGGAAAGGTGGGAGATCTACATGGAAGTTGCGATTCACTGATACAGTCCTGCTGTGTGCTCTTTGGCAGGTCTTACTAGATGAAATATGCTGCAGGGATTCACCTGTTGAACTTAAGGTGCAGGTGGAGAAGCAAATCTGGGAAATGTTCCCACAGGCCTGGTGGAAGAGCCAGAGCCAAAGAGTGGCCACTTCTAGCAATTATACATAGGCTTAAACAAAAGCAGAGCAAATATCCAAATACGTATCCATTTGAAGGTGGCTTTTATATCCCACCTATTCAAATACTGAAAGTATTGAAAGGTCCATTACATTATAGGAGATGAGTGTTTATCCTTCCAGTGTTGTAATATCAGCCTTTTAGTTGTCAAAAAGGCAAGGAGAATCCATTTATGCTGATCATTTGTTAATTTCCATGAAGCAGGAAAATAATTTAAAAGAGCATCTACATCAGTGAATATCAAACACTATTCCAGTACAACATTTATCTTTGTAATAACCTCCTCACCCCCTAAAAGGAACTACTGGACATTGCCAAAACATGCTTAAAACAAGCTTATATTTACTGCACCACCAGCAATTAGCCAAATTAGACAATCCCTTATTAAAGGGTCGTTGTGGTGTCCGATAGACATGAAACAAAATATTTTGCTGTATAAGGCACATCCTAAGAACCATAGTCATGTCAGGTAGACACCAAAGGAGCGACCCACTGATTAGGCGTTTTGTGGTGGTGCCCTAAGCAGTTCCTCAAATTCCCAAATGTGCCCACGGGTCCAAAATGGTTGGGGATCCTTGGTTAAACAACCCACAGAGAGCTGTTTTGATCGTGTGAACTGGCCTAGTTTGTGTGTGTATAGTGGTGGGTGGGTTGGAAGGCTAAACACTCCTTCCCCCATGGGGCCACAGCTTCAATCATAATTAAGATTACCTTGTAGGTGCATTGAAGTGATAGCAAAAATGCTGGAAGATGCAGTCACAGATTGCTCATGTTAATATGCAGTTTGGCCTTTAAACCAAAGGTCTGCAGTCCAATTTCAAGTGACCATTGGGAGCGGCTTGAAACAGGAGGCCTTTTTCCAGAGCAAAAGGTGGCTGAACCCTGGATCAAAACATTACTCCTTCTGAGCTCCAGTGCAGCTGTTCTTGAACAAGCAGGACTACGGGAAGATAAGAAATGTTGCTAGGCAGGAGTAGGCATTGCTGGAATGGTACATGTGTCATTCTACTTTCAGTAACGCTTTCCCTTTGAATACAGATGCATGGGAGCGTAGAAGTAATTGAGTTTAGAACGAACTGAGTTCTAATTGAGATGCCATTCAAGTAGCCTTCTACATAACTGCCACAACGTAAGAAAATGTAGTGGTTTGCAGTGAGGAAGCAAACAGGCAAGCCGGCATATTGGGCTGAAAGCCAAGAACATTTTAAATAATTGCTACCATATCTTTTTAACAGTTTGTGCTCTGTCGGCTTTTTACTGCAGATCACAAAACATCAGATCAAGGTAGTGGGCTCCCTACTGTGCCACCAATTCTGAACTCACCCACGACATTTGAACGTGCACGCACACTCACAGTCAACAATGTACAGTAATAACACAAAACTACTTTTTACTACATATTTGAGTGGAAATCACCTGGAAGTAAAAGTCTAATATATCTTCCATGGCAGAGAATTCAAATACAAATACACACATCCTCTTTTAGAGCGTACAACACACAGACACAGAAAAATCCCACGCCCTCTCTCTGTCACACGGCCTCATTTAGACACAACAGCCAAATGTCACATTTTGCTGCCTGAGGAGAAATGTTTCCTTATTGAATAAGCAACAGTGGACTGACTGCTTGATCCCATAAACCAGCCTGGTGTGTTGCTGTTTTCCTGCTGTAACGGGAGGGAAAGGTAGCAGGTCTAGAGAAGAATAGCTGATTGGGCAGGAAGAGATTTCTGCCATGCCCAGTAGCTGAGCCAGCAAAATGCTCAGTCAGAAAGATCCCCACTTCGCACTCCTTGTGTTACTCTCACACATCTTCCTCGGACAAATAAATAAATAAATAAATAGGCATTCAAAATGAACTAGGAAGTCTCTTCTGTAGATAAATGGCAACTCTGTTGATCATTCACTCTTTAGAATAAAACACACTGAAAGGGGGGGTAGCAGACACATTTCTCACAAAACGATGGCAACGTGGCTGAACGTTTTGCCTCATATTTTGAGTTCTTTTTTTTTTAAAAAAAGTCTTTTTTTAATTGATTTTCAATATTAAAACAATTTTACAAACAATTTTAACACAACTTCATGGGTAAATATACCAAACCATACATGATATAATACATTTCTTTTTATGATGTTCTTCAACTTCAGCGAGGAAGATACAGAAATATACAAAACAAAAATAATAATTTTGAGCTCATACAGGTAAGTTCAATTTGCTATCAATATACTTTCCCCCCCCATTGAAACCACAAATTTTGAAAGGTAGCTGGGACTTGTATTGTCGCATCATCTTGATTTGTGTATGTAATGAAGTCCCACCAATCAGCAGTGAAAGTTTCCCTTTTTTTCTGTCCCCTTGACACTCTCATTTTTTTGTGTTAGTTTTTCTGATAATGCAAGTTCCCATACTATATTTATTGTACCATTTTTGTATCGTCAATCCAGTTGTGTTCTTCCAGCATCTGGCTGTGAATAATTTGGCTGCTATTAGCAAAAATCCTATTAAAGTCTTCTTCTTTTTTTAGTAAAAGTTCATTGGTATCTTTGAATATGTGCAAAAGGGCTAATTCTGGGGTCACGTTAACTTCTGTTCCTCATATCTTGAGTTCTACAAGGGCTAGAAACTTGCTCTTTTTGTATTTGAAAGCTGTGGATTTGGACGAGCTAGTGGGCCCTCTCAGATGTTGAACCGGGGGGCTATAGCCTCCTTTGCCCTGTGGTTAATCCAGCAATGCAAAACACATATTAATTTTATTGTGATGCCTCGTAACCCTAGCATTGGTACTTTGGACAAAATGTTTCTATTCAAGCCACCGTCTTGGCCATCCCTGTCCACCTTTATAAAAGATCATGATTATTATTTTTTAAATCCTGTGTGTGGCAGTAAGTTCCATTGAAATCAACAGGACTTAAATCAGGTGAACAGGTTAAAGATTGTGGTGGCCACCACCACCACCACCACCATAATAATAATAATAATAAAAACAAAACTTCACCTCCTGTTGTACTTTTAATAGCAGTTTGATATGCAGACAACCACACAAGCAAGTGAAACTGTTCAAGGCCTGCTAGCCCTGGGCCTATGGAGGCTAGGGTGACCATAGGAAAAGGAGGACAGGGCTCCTGTATCTTTAACAGTTGTATTGAAAAGAGAATTTCAGCAGGTGTCATTTGTATATATGGGGAACCAGGTGAAATTTCCTCTTCATCACAACAGTTAAAGTTGCAGGTGCCCTGCCCTCTTTTAAATCTGGTCACTCTAGTATAGCTCCTGCACTTTAACTGTTGTGATGAAGAAGGAATTTCACCAGGTTCTCCATATATAAAGATGACACCTGCTGACATTCCCTTTTCTATGCAACTGTTAAAGATACAGGCGCCCTGTCCTCCTTTTCATATGGTCACCCTAATGGAGGCTCTGGCCCCAAATCTATGTACCAGGGATCTGGATTTATTTCCTCGAGCCCTAAGTTTCCCCCCAACTAATTACCATGCAAGTGTTAACTTTCCTCTCCTTATGCACTGTGCTCCCATAATCCCCCCTCCACATGGCAATGAAACTTAGGGTGGGGGGAAACACTTCCACAGGGTGCCAATGAAACGATTGGGCCCTGCATCTTTTAAATGCTTAGCAATGCTCCTAGAGAGAAAGCTGCTGTTAAAAGCGCAGGTGAGGCCAGTGTGAATCACACACACACACACGCACACATACACACACATGCCTGTTTATTTTGGCATCGCTTTCCAAGATTCTGCACACCCCAGCAAAATTAGATGTGACTATGTGGGGCAAACATCTGGCTATGTGCAGATTTGGTATGATTAAAAAAGCGCACTTGCACTCTCACACACCTGCCCCCTGCAAAGAACAGTCCAGTTATCGTGGGAGGACGCAAATACATAAATCCATCCTTTCTCTGTCCTTCCCCGATGGGTGAGGATCTGAGCTGTCTTTACGGCAGTGGGTTGCTGCCCCACAGTAACTGAAGCTCCACGCTTTTGTTTCTGCAGGGGAGCACCAGCTAATCTCCACACAGCAGCAAAAGTCCACATTTTCAGTTAGGCCTCTACATGGGTGGACGGCGACTGATCAGGGCTCGCCATCTGCCCAGCCATGCCTCTGCTGTGACCCCGGAGTGGCTGCCGACAGTGGATCCGCCGTCCTTGCCGTGCTCTGGACAAAAAAGTGGGGGAAGTCTCCAAAGTTTTTGCATCACAGCTTTGAGGGGAAGCCCCAGGGTGGCTGCGCAGTGGCTGCTGCGTCACCTAATTGATGCCACGCCACCATGCATCCACCCCGGGGTGTGTAGACACCCGCATAACGGCATGATGAGTACAAGGCTAAGGTTGGTTCCTGGCTCATTATTTGCAGTTCCCAGCTCTCTAATTTTGACTTAATGGTGCAGATAAATGCTGATATGCAGATCAGGGTTTTAAATATGTATGCACCCTGAAATAAGCTATGGACTACCTCAAATCATGTCCTCACAACAGGGTGACTAATCCCTATGAGCTGCTGTAAAAGAACAAACCAACAACAAAACCCCTCTGCACTTATTAACTGGATATTCTTCATCCCTCACATTAAAATAGCAATTATAATAAAGGATGCACTCTGAAATTACCAGTGGTTCACTGCAAATCGTGTGTCTATCCGCACACTTGGGTAACTCTTTACTATGAGCTGCTGCCTGATCCTAGAGATTTTAATGTGAGGGATGAGGGTAATCTGTTTGAGAGTGTGTGGCACACAGACAAGGGTTCTTGAACTAGTCAGCAGTTTATAGGAGATTGTAGAGGACTGTCTCCCCATCATATGGATATATGATTTGGGGTTGTCCTTATTCAGGCTCCATCTCCACCTTTGGGTGCTTCCAGACAGAAGGATCTCAGCTCTAAGAAGGCACTGTGCAGCTCACCCGTCTTTTTCTTCTTAATGGATTTTCAGCCATAAAAGTGGTGTGAAAACATGGGAGGCTTCTGAATGGAAAACGTCATCATCTGGACCCCCTATAAAATTCCACGAATGAGGCAGAGTGATGGCCCATTAAAAGCCTCGGCTAGGAGCGCCCTTTAAACCAAGTAGAGAATGAGGAAATGCAAAGAAAGTCCTGTTTTAAGCTTCTCAGCCTTGTTGACGCCCATTAAATGATCTTGGGGTTTCCCCTTCATTGTTTCCCCATGGTAGGAAAAGCAGCTGCTGCCAAATGTTCATCAGTCATGAGGCAACTAGCTGTGAAAGGCAGAGACAGGAACAAAGACGTTGGCAGCCCTAGCTGAGGGGCAGGCCCTGCTTCTGCCTCCTTTATTCTTTGCACAGAATTCAGGGTCTACAATTCTGGGTTATATCTCAGCATCCTTCCGGGCCACCTCCTGCCCCATCTTTGTCCTCACATTTTAAAAGCCGTAAAACTGCAGCGCAGCTTCGATCCAACCCAGGATCACAAAGGGATGAGGAAATTCAAAGCCATGGGCTGGAGTCTCTAGGGGAAAGATATGGAGATATAAATACCAGTCAGAAACAGAGAATTCAAACCTAACCAGTCTTCCTTCCAAGAGAAGGTGGGATTAATGCTTCGGGGTCTCCCCCCCCTCCCAAAACACGTTTCAAGCCCTATTTTTCCTCCTCCACCCCCATTTTCTTAAAATATCTCCACAGATTCTCTGGGTCGAGTTTTCTGGTTGTATTCACCCACTCAGGCCTGAGATGAGAACGCCCCTCAGGCATATAAACTCAGGATCTCTTCTTGTGGAGTAATTGCTGAAAAACTGATTTAAACCAGTGTTTTTTTATCTACAGTCAGTGAGGGTTAAGAATGAGTTTCCCACTTCAGTTTTTGTGAGAAACTGAAGGCATACTCCACTATGGTACTAGAATTTGTTTTTTCTGTTAGAATGTGTGCAGGGTAGTGTAGCCATAAAGGGCATGGGCCTCATGGAGAATACCTGGAGTTTCTTTCGTCCTGATTGGCAAAAAACAAAACAAAAACCACCCAGGACCACCTGGAGGATTTGTGGGTCCTGGGGCAAATATGATTTTGGGGTCCCCATAGCTGCTTCTTACAAGGAGGACCCACGTGTGCAAAATGCTGTTGAGTAGGGCTGGCCGAAGACATTTCGCTGCCTGAGGCCAAGATGGCAACCCCCTCTCCCATTCCAGCATACAAATCCATCACACGGCACAATATGAATTCATTTGTACATGGCCGAGAGGAGGCATTTGTGGCTCACTCTTCTGGCTTCGGTGTTTTTCTCTCCCTTCAGTGTTCTGCATTGCTCCTGTCATAACCTGCTTAGCTAGTTTATTCCTTCCGTGCATTTTTAATTAAATCCAAGTGCTGAACCTTAAGGGAAGAGAGCATCACAATCAGGATTCTGATTACTGCAAAGGGAAATATGTGAGATATCTCTTCCCTCCTCTGCATGATGAAAGAAGTTTCAGCAATTTTTCCAGCATCTGTTAGGGCCTGGCGGAACATTTAGAAACTGGCTGTCAGTTTGATGGCGATGATGGCGAGGGGAGGGGGGTTGAATATAACTAGCTGACACATATTTAATTTGGAATCCAGGAATCCTGGCTGTCTGTAAGAAGAGCCTTACTGGATCACACCGAAGGCCTATGTAGGGTGACCATATGGAAAGGAGGACAGGGCTCTTTAATAGTTGTACTGAAAAGAGAATTTCAGCAGGTGTCATTTGTATATATGGAGAACCTGGTGAAATTCCCTCTTCATCACAACAGTTAAAGCTGCAGGTGCCCTGCCCTCTTTTAAATCTGGTCACTCTAGCATAGCTCCTGCACTTTAACTGCTGTGATGAAGAGGGAATTTCACCAGGTTCTCCATATATACAAATGACACCTGCTGAAATTCCCTTTTCTATGCAACTGTTAAAGATACAGGAGCCCTGTCCTCCTTTTCATAGGGTCACCCTAGGAGTGCAATAGCACCCTTCTGCTTCTGTCCCTGAGCAACTGACATACAGAGGTATACTGTCTCCAATAGTAGAGGTAATATATAGCTATCATGACTAGTAGTCACTGATAGTCTTATCCCTCCTGCCCATGCCCAAATCTTTGATGTTACTTACCTGGGAGTATTCATAGGATTGCATTGTTAATTACCCAGCCATAATCGCAGTCAATGTAATAAAATGGTAGATTCTGTCCCGTTTCCACCCACCTTCTTATGGGGATTCTAATCCATGTTAGTGGTTATTGTGAGAATTAAACTAGGGGACAATCCTTATTCCAGATTAATTTATCCAGAACTAATAGGCATTGTCTTGTACAACTGGTTTCTCTCACTTCCAAGAGGACTTAGCATTTCTGAAACCCACGTACCTTCCAGGCATTATAACCACTAGACATGACTCCTTTCCCAGAGATTCTAGGAAATCTGTTTTATTCCCTCTACCCCCCGCACCGTTGGCACATGAATGTGTTTGCTAAGGCCACATTTAAGAAATTTGCTAGCTCAGTGCTCTTTCAACTGGCACATCCTACGCTTCATGTAAGCTAACAACCTGTTTCTTTTCTTATTTTTGTTTCTTCCATGCAGGGGGATTGGAAAGCAGGGGCTGCAATGCTTAGGTAAGTACTTTCTTCTGACTTTCCCCCATTTGGTTGGCTTTCTTTTCACACTTCGAGTGCCACATGTTGTGAACGCACAATCACGCAACGCATCAGAATCACAGAGGGGAAGGAATGACGATTTTATAAAAGAGAGGTTGTGGGGGCTGAAGTCACGCCCCTTTCCCTTTGAGCTCGGATAGCAGTGGGGATCCTCCGTAGCAAGCCAATGCTCAGGGAAGGAGCACACTCTTCATATGCTCAGAGGTACTCTGTAAAGGCACAGAACCTCTTTTGGGAGAAGAGGAAGACTGGGGAAAAGGAATTTTGAGGGAAGTAGAACACTAGAGGGGTTGGGGCTAAGACCTATGCTGCCTGGGGATGATGGGAATTGTAGTCCCATCACATCTGGAGGGCATCAGGTTGGGGAAGCCTGGGTTAGAGTGTTGGACTGGGAGCTGGGAGACTCGGGTTCTAATTCCCTCTCAACCACATGGGTCACTGGCTGACCTTAGACTGGTCAGCATCTCTCAGCCTAACCTAGCTCACAGGGTTGTTGTGAGGATGAAGGCGTGTGGGAGAAGAAGCGTGTAAGCCACTCTGACCTCCTTGGGGGAAAGGTGGGATGAAAACATAATAAGAGCCAGCATGCCCTGGTTCTTTGGGAGAACAGTAGCTGCTCGTGATTCACAGCAGGACATGTTAGGGGACGTAGGAGCTGGGATTCAGGACTCTTAGATTCTTATCAGGGAAGGAGGCTGGATGGCAGGGCGGGGGCTGGGTTGCTTCTGATTTCCCTAATTCCCTTTTTAATCAGGCAGTTCACAAAGACACAGCCCCTGAGCCAGGTCTTATTGTTTCGTTGAACTAGATTCCTTCATCTATTTTAGGGCTGTGAAATCTCTCTTTCATTCTTCTTGTATTTTATGTACACTTCCGTCTCTTATGCTACTTGACACTTCAGTCCAAATTTACCTTCATGTTGGCACCTGCTTACTTGCTAATATCTCTCTCTGTGTGTATGTATATATAGAGAGATAATAGAAGAAAAGAGAAGTTAAAGTTGGAGCATGTCCCAATACCGGTGGAGGCTGGTGTCTCCAATTTTGGTGGGGCTGTGATTCCATTCTGGGTTTCACTCAGAACCAACCAGAATTCCAAAGGAGCTGTCCAAGGTGCTGAAACTTAACCCCCAAGTGGGATCAGCACCTTAGACAGCTCCTTTAGAGTTCTGGCTTGTTCTGACTAAACTCTAGAAAGAATTAACAGCCCCACCGAAATCGGAGCCACCAGCCTCCACTGCCCAGTACACACATGCACACTAGTGTGGAACACAAACACATGCGGACTTGTGTCTATGTGTGTGAAATGACAATCCCACCCCCACCCCCTGCCGCACACTCATAACGTTAGCCACAAATCACATCCTCAAACCTAGGATATCCCTACCTATCTGCCACGTTTGATTAGCTGTGGCTCCCTGGTACATGTCCACTGTTTGTTTGCTGATGTGTGTTTACTCTTCACATTTTGTTCATTTTAAAGGGGCTGTTTTCTTCCACCATTGCTACACAAAATAACTATCTAATGTGGCAGAACACACACCCCTGCCTTCCTCCCACCCCACCAGTAAACTTTGCACTTAACACACTTCATATGATTTAACAGAGAAGCTGACGGGAATCTGAAACCCCTTCCAAAGAGAAATAATTGGCATGGACCTGGGCCTAGAGAGGATGGTGTCTGGTCTCCAGAACAAGATGTTCCACGGTGACATCCGGTTGCTTTGTGCCCTATTTTGAGGCTTTCCAGGAGCTACCACTCCCGATGCATTGTGGGTGAAAACGTCAATATGTGAATTGGCCCTGGGTGGTGTGTCTCTAGCTGCCAAGCTGAGAACAGGACCTGTGCCTTGATCCCCTTGGCTGACATGCCTGATCCGGTATAGCAACATGCACCTTTCCCCCACTGAACTTCACTGCCAACACAGATTTGTTGTCTGCCTCTCCAGTCTCGACAGCTTTTTCTCCTGCTCTCAGATGTGCTGCTGCTGGATCAGATCTCAGCAATTGGAGCAAGGGTAGCCTTTGCCCGATTTGAGACATCCAGCGGTGAGCAGAAGTAGAAGCAGATCCAACACTGTCAACCAGGGCCAGCCCTGCCATTAGGCAGAGTGAAGCAGTTGCCTCAGGCAGCAGATGCTGGGAGGTGGTGGCAAGATATTGTAGGAGAGACCTGTGTGCCGTGCAGCCTGCTCCATGGCCCCTAAGTTAACCTGCTGCCTTTAAGCGCAGTGGAGGATCCTGCCTCATAATCAGTGTTGAAGACAGAATCATCTGACAGTCCGGTCAGCTTGTGTGCACGGAATGGGAGGGGGCGCCATCTTGTTCTTCACCTCAGGCAGCAAAGTGTCTTGGGCCGCTCTGCTGTCAACAGGTATCAACGGGAGGCAGCATAGGCACATAGGCTTACGTATAAATTATATGCTGGGTCACCAGAAGCTGAAAAATCAGTCCCAGTCAATGAGGGCCCGAGGGATAGAGCTGTATGCATGTAATAAGAATATCAGGCAGCGTGCGAGAGAGTGAAATCTGGGTGGGGGGCAGGAACAGATTCCAGGGGCAAGGCTCTCCCCTAGGGATAGCTCAGAGAGGCTGTCTTGCCAAGCCTCAGAAGACAAGGAGAGGCCTGGCCGTATTCTTCCCTAGGAGGCTGCAGTCATTCCAAAACGGGAATAAGAGATCTGTCAATGCTTTGCCTGGGCAGGGAGAAGAAAACTCTTGGGAACCATGGCAACTTCCGTCTCATCGATGTGTGTTCACAAGAACTAGTCTGACCCTACAGCTGTTTTCAAATATCTATAGGGCGGACAGGTAGAAGATGGAGAAGACGTGTTCTCTGTGGCTCAAGAGGGCAGGGCAAGAACCAGTGGTTGGAAATTGCAGGGCAGCCGATTTCAGCTACATGTTCGGAGAAACATCCTCTTAGCAAGAACTGTTCAATAGCAGAATGCAGTGTCTTGGGATGGGGCAGCCTCTCCTTTGCTAGGGGTATTTGAGAACTGTCTGTCAGGGATCTGTAGTTGTAAGATACTTGCATTAAGTAGGGGATTGGACTAGATCAGTGGTTCTCAACCTGGGGCACTCCAGATGTGTTGGACTGCATCTCCCAGAATGCCCCAGCCAGCAGAGCTGGCTGGGGCATTCTGGGAGTTGTAGTCCAACACATCTGGAGCGCCCCAGGTTGAGAAAGGCTGGACTAGATGATACCTGTGGGGGCTGGTGGTTCTGATGTCAGTGATGGGGTGAATCAGCTTCAGGCTTCAGTCAGAACTCCAGGTTTCAGCAAAGCACCTTGGGTAACTCCTTTAGAGTTCTGACTGAAACCCCAAGTGGGTTTGCTGCCCCAGTAACATCAGAGAGCTGTCAGCCTCCACTTCTGGGCCCCCAATGTCCCTTCCAGCAATATGATTCTAGGATCATGCAGTGTTGTATATACACTTTCCTATGTGAAAACTGATTTATGTGTAGGAATTTGTCACCTTGGAAGTAGCCCTAATTACTAGAGTCAACCCGCACAAGAAATTTGAGTTGTTTATATAGTTCCCCTCCAACTCTGGTTTTTTTTGTACCAAAGCATGTATTTACATATTTATTTATTTTTGCCCTTTGTACAAGGAGTTCAGGGCAGCAGACCTGGTTCCCTTCCATCTTTACTCTGTGAGGTAGACTATGCTGAGACAGAATGATTGGTTAACAATCGCTGAATGGGCTTCATAGCTGAGTGGGGAGCTGAATGCAGGCTTCTAACCACAACGCCACATTGGCTCTCCAGCACTTGTGGGAGCTGAAATCTTCCATGAAAGATCGGAGGAGGAGACGGCCTCCTGAAACCTTTAATCTTTCCTCTTTGTGTGTGTGCTAAAAAATCACTCACAAGCTGCTTTTCATCCCGTGGGGCGGGGGCAGAGGGGATGGCGATCATATAACCCTCTAGATGTTGCTGGACTACAACTTCCATCTTTCTTTGCCATTGGATATTCTGGCTAGGGCTGGTGGAAGTTGCTATCCGCCAACATCTGGACACCCACACATTCCTCACGCCTGCCATAAGGGGAAGGATACAGATATCTATGGGCTCATTTACACCTGCAGCCCTTTGGGGAGTGGGGAGGGGCGATCATGGAGTTTCCCACTTTTGGGATCGTCCCTCAGGGGCCACATGCCAGCGAGTTGCCCTGGAAGTAAAGAGGGATGTTCCGGGGCACCTTTTTTTTAAAAAAAGAGAGACATTTGCGCAATTGTGCAGGCATGATCCTGCATGAAGGTGACATTTAAAACAAACCACGACAAACTTGGCGCAGGAAGACGCAGAGCGCCATCAGACAGATGGCGAAAATGTTCAACTCATCACCTCTGATGCCCACGGACTCCCCCCGCACAACTCCGTGCCTGTTTCCTGAGCCCCGCTACTCGTGGGGAAGAGGGAGGACCCCGGGAGGGAGAGCCACACCGCCCACGGGACTTGGGATGGTCCCGAGACGGTGGGAAAAAAGCAGTCCCAGCTATCCTGGAAGAACTGAGTGCTCGTCCCAGGTTCACCCCGGGATCATTTGAGGGGCGAAGGGACAACCTCGTGACCACCCTGGGAGAAATGGCAGGTGTAGATTAGGCCTAGGTCTTTCCCCCAATGGGGGTTGGGTGAAGCAGCTTGGGGAATGATTTTTAGTTGTAGAAATGCTGGGGTGGGGTGGGGTCTGTAGTACCTGCCCATGCCCCAGCCGGTCCCCCATGAAAAATCAGAGGCTCCTTGAAAGAAATAGCTCTCATTAATGCACTCTAATGCACACCAGGGGGGATTTCAAAAGCACCTGTTATTCCATGCACAGACCCGCTAATTCACTCACCATTGTGAGATGTTTGCCTTCTCCGTGCCCCCCCAACCCCCCCGACATCTCTCTTGAACATATCCCCTCACTTGTGTGTATACAAACAACTCTCTCTGTTTCATGTGTGTCCAGCCTCCATGCACGTGAAGTGCGTGCAAGAATTCTCTCGTGAACGTACGCTCAGGTCCTGCGTGCGTTTTCTCTGGCGCGTATATGCCCGGGTGGAATTCCCTCCTTCGCCAGTTGCGGCAACCACGAAGAAGATTCCCACTGGCAAGTCAGCGCTTGTGCGCTGGAGACGTACAGACAAGACCCCTTCACATAGCCAGTTTGGTCTTTTAGGGTTCCTCTGCTCCACTTATTTCCACAATGCGTTACCTAGATTCGGGCAACACTCCCCATCAACGGACGGACGGCTTGTAGGCCAGGGATGTCCCCTTGCCTGCCTGCCTCCTTGCCTCCCCCCACTTGTATGGCATTCTGCAAAACACATCCTCAGCTCCCTGTGTCCAGACCTGCTGGTTGCTAAGAAACCACCCTACGGCTGCCACGGTGATTGCTAACCAGCCCCCCTTCCTCACTTGCCAGTTCCATCAACACCTGCCAATCAATGGCTGTTGTCCTGTATCATATTCTACCGTTCCAACTGTGCTCCGCTCAACCCAGCTGTGAGGACCCAAGCACCCTCCTTCCCACATCCATTTTGTCCTCTTAATTCATCAGAGCCCCCCACCCACCCCCGCCATTTTCTCTTACAGAATTTGGGAGGGCTGGTTCCCAGCATGAGTCACTGTAGCCTACCGGGCAGCCCAGCCCATCATACCCCCTAGGAATTGTAGGTCTAAGCTTCTGCACCCCCCCCTGTCTCCGCCCATGCATTATATTTGTCTGCATGCTGGACTTCACACACACGCGCACACACACACACACACACACAGGGTAATGGCTTCATGGTTCCCATGGCTTAGGAAACCTGTTGCCATGGGAACCCAGAGGCATTTACAAAACTGGCTGAGCAAGAGCGGTGGATCAGGGATTGGGTTGCCAACTGGCTATAAAGTAATGGATCCGGCCTGGGCTTGTGGCTTGTGCAGCAGCTTGATATGCCGGAAATAGCAGCAAAAGTCAACATAGCCTTGTGGGGCACCTTAAATACTGATAGGAAATAGCAGCTGAAGCTTTTGGAGACGGAGATAAACATGATCTGCTGCTCATTGGTGTGGATCGAATGTTAAATTTACCCAGCTACATCTGCCAGTTTAAAGATTGGCCACTTTTGGAAAAAGCAAAGATAGCTGTGTTGACTATAAGAAAAAGTCCAAAATCCATGTTGCTGTAATACCCTTATTAGGCCAAAATACATGTTGCTCTAATACCCCACCAAACTAAAAGATTACCCACCAAAAAAAGCTTGCACTTTTTTTAAAAAAACAAACAAACAACTGCAAGCTTTCAAGATACACAGGTCTCTTCTTCATGCAAGATGTTAAAAAAAAGGTGTGTGGTGAGGGGAATGGGGAGAGGGAAAAGCGGCTAGATCTGTAAATCCAGACAAGTTAGTCCCAGGTATAGTGTGGGAGAAATTGGCAAGTTATGTGATATAGGAGGGCTCTGCTACCCCTTTTTATGCTGGGAAGAAGAGGTGAGTCCACAATTTAGGGAAATATGAAGTCCAGATATGCTCAGGAGTGCTTTCCATCCTAGTCGAACCATATGGTGGATCACAGACAGAAATTAGACATAGTAACAAAGCAGGAGGTAATTTTAGATGTTATTCTTGGGAATAGAAGACAATTAAAGTGGTTGGAAGGGGTGAATGAAATCCAGTTTCTGGTGGTGTAAAATCCTCGTCCTTTATCTTAGTGTCTTGCTGTAAATATGGTATATTTTAAGATTCACAAAAGGGCAAAAGTAATTGTGTTGACTTAGAAAAATTCTAAAATCCATGTTGCTGTAATACCTTTATTAGGCCAACTAAAAATTCATGAAAAGAATTGTTGTTTTTGTTTTTGCGGGGGTGGGTGGGAGGTGGTTTGAACATGTGGTCAATATGAGTAAACCATGAAATCACCTTTACCCGCCCTCCCCTAACCCCTCCCCTTGAACCTGCTTTTTTAATAGCAACTTGCTGATGAAGAGATCTGGAGGTTTCGAAACCTTGCACATTTTTGGTGATCTTCTGGCTGGCCTAATAAATGCATTGCTGTGATAAGGATGTTGGAATTGTAGCCTAGTAAGTGATAGTGGGATGCCTCAGAAAAAGGCTGCTGGTGGGAGGAGAAAGGGGTGGAAATGTTTAGATGAGGCTGAGAGCCAGGACTCCTGGGTTCTTTTCATGTATGTGCCTGAGCAAATGTCTTCCCTGCCCCCCCTCCTCTGACTCTGTCCAATCCCCCTCCCCCGCTGTGCTGGGTACTTGTGGATTCGTCCCCCGCCTGTTGCCATGGAGACCCATCTTCCAAATCTCAGGCCTGAAGATGCAGAAGGCAGGAGAAAGAGTGAGGGGAAGGGGGTGGAGAGCAAAGTCACACCCTCACCCTTTCACCTGCACTCACAGATTTAACACCCAGGCGCTCCTTTCTCCAGAAAGCTCACTGCACAAGTTCCAGCTGGTTGGGTTTTGTGGAAGACCCCAGGGTATACACTCAAGATTAGTTGTCACATATCGGTAAGATATTTACTAATACTTGCGCGCGCGCACACACACACACACAAAACAACTTTCGGCAGGAACAAACAAAATTCAGAGTTGGCACATGACCCAGACTCTTCTAAATGGTTCAGTACCGTCGGCAAGATTTTCAGATCTTCTTCCTAAGTTTCACCCGTTATATAATATATACAGCTAGCACTGTGTTCTTGGGATGCCTTGCAAAACTTGATCCATTGCTCTTTGCCAGATAGCAAGAGCTGATTCAGTACCAAACAGGAGCCTGTTAGACTGGTGTAGACGTTTTGGAGCGTTGGTGGTGAGTTATGCCTTGGAACCTTCCTCCAGTCCCATCTGCAAATCTTCTGCTATTTCCATCGCCTGTGACAAATCGGTCTTGCTGTGTGACCAGGCATGCTTATTTTTAAGAAATAAGTTGTGGCAGGGCTAGGAAAGGGATTTTGGAGCGCCGCTGCCAGGAAGGGGCCATATTTTTCATTCAAAAGGTTCCAGGTTTTAATCTCCAGCATAGGGTGACCACATGAAAAGGAGGACAGGGCTCCTGTATCTTTAACAGTTGAACAGAAAAGGGAATTTCAGCAGGTGTTATTTTGTATGCATGCAGCACCTGGTGAAATTCCCTCCTTAGCACAACAGTTAAGGCTGCAGGAGCCCTGTCCTCTTTTGTAACTGGTCACTCTGGCTATACTCCTGCAGCTTTAACTGTTCTGATGAGGAGGGAATTTCATCAGGTGCTGCATGCATACAAATGACGCCGGCTGAAATTCCCTTGGGAATACAACTGTTAAAGATACAAGAGCCATGTCCTCCTTTTCATATGGTCACCCTACCCCAGCATCCACAGACAAGGCAGGAGAAATGTGTGCCTGAAACCTCAGATTGCTGCTGCCAGTCAACGTCAACAACCTTGGGCTAGCTGGATCAATGGTCTGACTAAATGGGCCTGTTCACACGATTGAACAGCCCACTGTGGGCTGTGGCATGTGCCGGCACAGGCTGGCAGCCATTTTGAATATTCAGCGCCAGGCCATGGTTCGTTGTGTTGTGTGAACCTGGGGACCATAAGTTATGGGAGGGTTAAGCAACACTGAATATGCAAATCCCTCCTGGGACGTGCTGACTTGCACTGCAGCCCACTGTGGCTTAAACAACCCACGGTGGGCTGTTTTGATCATGCAAACCAGGTCAACATAAGACAGCTTTCTATATTTGTATGCAGACTGTACAGGGCTAGATGAAGTAATTTAGCGTAAGGCAGCCTCCCCCAATCTGCTGCCCTCCAGATATGTGGGACTGTGACTCCCAACACCGTGTTGGCTAGGGAATGCTGGGAATTGCAGTCCCGCACATCTGGAAGGGACCAGGTTGGGGAAGGCTGGTGTAAGCTAACTTCATAAGTTCATGTTTTGTGCTGTCAGTGCTTTCTTGGACAAGCATGGTCCTGACACAGGATTCCCTTCAGTAAAGAATAATGACTATTTCCTTTCTTGTCTGTTTTTTCATTCCCTTCCCCCCATCCCCCTGATTTTGCCATATTTGCCCCCTCCCCAACCTTTTTCTTTCCCCTCCCCTTGTCTCAGTGTGCAGCTTTGTCTTACACAAGAGATGTCACGAATTTGTCACTTTCGAATGTCCAGGAGCTGGGAAAGGGCCCCAGACAGACGTAAGTGATTCTTGGGTTCTCTGAGCGGCGTGTGTAGTTCTAGTGGGCAAAGTATTGTGGGCAGGGCTCAGAAAACAGGACTTGAGGCCTCTCTGCCACTCCAGGTGAGCGTTCCCATTTCCTTGCTATTTATACTGCTGACAGAGGGAGTGGATAACTTCATGCACTGGCCCATTTCTTTTGTCCTTGGCCTGCAATCCTAGGAAAGGCACAGGGAAAGATGGGAGGGTGTTGCCTCATCTGCCTCGCTCCTTGAGCTGCGGGCACAACCGTGCGTGCACACATTTACACAGCCGTCTCCGGATGTGCCCTCCCTCAGAGGCAGAGGCATGTGCCATGCAATGTCAGGCACGGAGGCTTGTGACACACATGTCCATTTCATGTGCACTGCCACATGTTTCATTCTGGGAAGATGTACCTGTCAATTGTTGTGCAGGCTGTTGCGCATAACTTTAAAGGTAGCCTCTTTGTAAAATCTCTTTGCATGCAAACACACTGTAGCCCATTATAGTTGTTTTTATGTGGAATTTCATATTGCTGCTGCCTCATTTGTGCTCCTGATGTTGAGTATGTTTTTATGCAGCTATGCAAATGGAATTAGTTATTTTTGTGTGTGCACATCTGTAAATGTATTCATGGAAATGTAAACTCGTAGATCTCCATGGATGCTCATAAGCCATAACTCACTGGCAGTTCACAGTGGCCCTGTTCAGAAGATACATTAAACCATGACTTTAACCATGGTGAATAAGGCAACATGCTTAAAGCCATGGTTTAACTTAAGGTGTCTTCTGAACAGGGCCATAGTTACTGGGGCTGTTCATAAAACATGTTAACCTGCATTCCGTGGCTGAGTGTGGGTTGTTTTGTATCATGAGTTGTTTGTTGAAGCGTGGGTTAGCATGTTGTCTGAACGCAGTCAGGGTGGCATGTTCACCATGCAGTGTGGCTTATTTTCTTGAGCAAGCCACCTTGAGAACCCATGGTTTGTTGCTGGGTTGTTCAGGGTGTTTAACAAGCCACACTGCATGGTTAACAAGCCACACTGGTTGCGTTCAGACAACACAATAACCCACCCTATGGAAAACATGCTGCGTTCAGAAAACACGCTAAGCCATGGTTCAACAAACAGCTCATTGTTCAAAATAACCCATATTCAACTGCTTGAGTGTACGTTAGCATGTTGTGTGAACACCCCACTATGTATGAGGACCCGGGTTTAATCCCTAGCATCTCCAGTTAAAAGAATTTAGGACCAAATTACACCAAATGCAAAATGTGTCACTGTAAATGGCATGTACCTTTAAAAATAGATAAATAGCAGTTGCATGGGGGCTTGATCAGGATCAGGGAGTGAATCTTTTCCTCCTGTGTTGAGTCCCAACCAAAAAATGTCCGTCCCCCCCAAAGCTACTATTAGCTTTGGAGAGGAAGCTCCCATTGGAAGTTGGCACCAATAGGAGCTTCCCTCCTAATAGCAGCTTTTGGTGTGTGGGGTGTGAGATGGGTTAACCCTTCCATACACCATGGTCCCAATTCTGATTGGTCTGCCACATCGCATGTATTTAGAGTAAAAGAATGATACACACAACTCACATTGCTGCGTTTAGTGCAATGTGTAATTCCGTCCTCAGGCAGCAGGTGCTGGGAAAGGCCTCTGCCTGCAAATAATTAGAACTAAACCACATCCTATACAGTGCAGGCCGATAAAAGCTTTATTTAAGCAAAAGCAATAGTAAGCAAATGACGTTTTAGGTAGGGTGACCATATGAAAAGGAGGACAGGGCTCCTGCATCTTTAACAGTTGCATAGAAAAGGGAATTTCAGCAGGTGTCATTTGTACACACGTAGCACCTGGTGAAATTCCCATCTTCCATCACAACAGTTAAAGCTGCAGAAGCCCTGCCCTCTTTTGTATCTGGTCAAGAGGGCAGGGCTCCTGCAACTTTAACTGTTGTGATGAAGAGGGAATTTCCCCAGGTGCTGCATGCATACAAAGGACACCTGCTGAAATTCCCTTTTCTGTACAACTGTTAAAGATGCAGGAGCCCCCAGTCCTCCTTTTCAAATGGCCACCCTAAAAGTTTTAGGCCCCCATTGAAAAGCCTGCAAAAATGTGGCTTGACATACCTCCACTGGAACTGAGTCCTGCAAGTGTGGGGTTCTTGCTGAAAAGGCCCCCTCCCTTGTGTCCACCAACCTAACCATTCTCGCAGGCTGGCACATAAATAGGGCCTTGTATGCCGATATAAAAGTGTGGGCTAGCTGATATGGGTGAAGGTAATCTTTCAAGTTATTTGGTCCCAACAATGTAGGGCTTTAAAAGCCAGTGCCTTTAGATTGGTCCTGGAAATGCACCAGCAACCAGTCACAAGCTCTGACTGTCTAGCCACCACCAATACTCAAATGTAGCACCAGTTGAAGTTTCTGAACCTTCTTTAAAGGCAGCCCCACATAGATAGCATTACAGGAGTCCAGCCTGGATGTCACCAGTGTGTGGAAAACTGAGGCAGGCTTCATCCTCCCCAGACAGGGTTGCAGTTGGTGCACTAGCCTAACCTGGTAACAAGCCCTCTTGATAACCCCCATCCCCTGAGCTCCCACAGTTAGCGCTGAGTCTAGGAGACCTCCCAAACTTTGCACTTGGTCTTTTGGGCAGGGTGGGTGGGGGGTAAAGCTTTGTCTCAGACCAGTTCCAAACCTTCATGCCAGTACTGGGCTAGATGGACCAATTGACTGGCTGTGTATAAGGCAGCTTCATCCGTCCAAACCTGGCAGTGTTGACGTTTGTTTGTTTATCTATTTCAATAATCAGTCGCCCGATAGCCAAATTTAAATTCAGTTTAAAAGACATATGGGGGCTCTTCACACGAGTGAAATAAGGCGCACTCGGAACTTTGCAGGTCCTTTTGACAATCTCCTGCACTTCTCCCATGCGTTCCCCTGGTTATTCTGTTCTAAAAATCCCCCTGGATATCCCAATTCTTCTGAAATATCACGGGATTTCCTATTGTGTGCAGCCAAAGTTGTGCCATGACACAACCTCTAGAGGGTGCTGTCCTATTCAAGGCAATGAGCACCAAGAGGAGAGGTGCAAGAGAAGCAGGAAGCAAAGCCCTGGTAAGGCAACGTGATTTCTCAAAACCACAGTTTAAAACACCAGTCAATAACTGTTGGTTGTTTTATCATGGTTTTAATTTTTGTGAACCGCCCAGAGAGCTTTGGCTATTGGGCGGTATAAAAATGTAATAAATAAATGAATAAATAAATAACTGCATAAACGCACCATAAAACAGAACATCCATATCAGAGACTAACACAGTTTCAGCCATAATCATGTAACACAAACAGTCACAAGAACAAACTTCACGAAAATCTGCCACACTAAAGCCCGTTCCTAGCAGCCTGGAAGTGTATGCTCTGCACCCCCTTTCCATGGGTATTCACATTTGTTTACACTCCACAGACAGGCCCCTTTTACTTGTGGGCAAGCTAGAAATTCACTTGCAAAACCAGGCCTTTGCCTTTCATAGTCTTCTTGACGTCTGTGCGTTCTTACATCCCACTACTCAAAAAGAGAGGGAGGGTGCTGAGATTCCTCTAACAAAAGTATAACGCAGGGGTTTACGTGACGTTTGGAATGGAAATGGGGCAGGGCCCACGTGGCTGCTGCATGACAGAGAATGTGTTGGGCAGAGGAAAATAAACTAATGTCCTCCAGTTGTTTTGGACTACAAGTCCCTTAAACTGCAGCCAAGATGGCCAATGGTCAGGAATTATGTGTGTTGTAGTCCAAAACATCTGGAGGGCACCTGGTTGCCTAACCCTGGTGGTGTAGGGTCTCACCTTCACTGATGATGTGCTTTCTCTGAATTTCCCCTTTTACAGGATCCCCGGAACAAGCATAAATTCAAATCTCACAGCTACAGCAGCCCAACCTTCTGTGATCACTGCGGCTCGCTCCTCTATGGGCTGGTGCACCAGGGGATGAAATGCACCTGTGAGTCACCACTCCCCCCTTCCCCAAAGTTGTATGGCTCATTGCAGCAAAAACAACCCCAGGGGACATTAAAGCCAGGGTGCTGAACCTCTTCCAGCCTGAGGACTGCATTCCAGTGGTGGGCCTGACCGTAGGAAAAAGGGGTGGAGCCACAATTTAAGCATATTTTAGATCAGTGGTTCCCAAACATTTTCAGGTCACCGCCCCCTTGGTTCCACAAACTCATGCCCAGTGCCCCCTAACCTACACTATAAAAATCATTATACAGAATAGCCGTTTTCAATGACCCACGAAGGAAGATAATAATGATAAAATTCAAAACAGTAACAATTAATTGAATATTTATTCAAAATTCGAAGCATCTGCCCCAGGCTTGCTGAGGGAGGGAGGGAAAAGAGAGTGAACGCCTCTGTTTTGCAGCCAGCGTGGCGGGGCACACCAAGCAGGGTATGTCTCTTCATTAGCATTTTGGTGCTTTTGAAACATTTCAATTCACCGTTAAAAGGACTCTTCTTAAATGGTATTAATACATGTGTGGAGTCTTCCCCTATATGGCTTGGGACCAAACTACCTTCTCCCATAAAAATGTCCCTGGGTTTTAAGACCTTCTGGAGAGGCGCTTCTCGGAAAAGACCACCTTGAGTGCCCCCCTGCCACCCCTTTGCCTCTTAGCGCCCCCCTGCTGCCCCCTTGCCTCTTAACGCCCCCCTATGCAATCCCACTGCCCCCAAGGGGGCGGTACTGCCCACTTTGGGAACCACTGTTTTAGTTGAAAGCTCTTACTGCCAGTAAATAAGCTAGGGTGACCACATGGAAAGGAGGACTGGGGGCTCCTGTATCTTTAACAGTTGTATTGAAAAGGGAATTTCAGCAGAGGTCATTTGTATGCATGCAGCACTTGGTGAAATTCCCTCTTCATCACAAAGCTGCAGGAGCCCTGCTCTCTTTTGTATCTAGTCACTAACAGCTTTAACTGTTGCGACGTAGAGGGAATTTCCCCAGGTGCTGCATGCATACAAATGACACCTGCTTTTCAACACAACTGTTAAAGATACAGGAGCCCTGTCCTCTGTTTCATATGGTCACCCTAAAATATGCCTCAGGAGAGGGGTTCAACCTTTTAGAATGGGGCAAAAAAATTCACAAAAATTGGGGGAAAGGGAGCATGGATATCCGTGGCATCCTGGAGGGTCAGATGCCCCCCCCCCGGTGATTCCCACCCCTCCGGGCAATTGGGCTTCCTGCTTTAAAGACTTTCTAACATGGACTCTCCAGAACAAAGGCCTCTTTCATCAGAGGGCTGTTGTCACCTGGAGGTTAAGGGCACTAGCTATGAACAGGAAATCCACAGTTCAAATCTTAGATCTAGCATGGATCTACTGGGTGTGCTTAGGTAAATTGCTATCCCTAAACCTCAGCTCTACAGCTGCAGTGTGAGAGTAATAATAATATTACACTACTTTGCAGGGTTGTGCAACAAAGGCTGAGGTTGTGTCTATGCATATTCTTGAGCATATGGGAGAAGTCCTCTGCAAAAACCAATTAGTCTTACAAAACGGCCTGATAGGACAGTATTATACAGTATATTACTATTGCCTTAATCTAGTTAAATTAGTTGTGACTTAGGCTGGTTCCACATATGCAGCAGAATACATTAGTAAAATCCTGAGGTGGTAGAATAGACTAACTGCAGACTGCAAGTGGGGGATAACATTTTTGAATGCTTTCTCAAGAGACATATATAGTTAGGCATGGAGTCAGATACATAGAAAAAGTAAACAAATATATTTTTAAATAAATTGATTTTTAAATAAACTGAAAAAATTGCTCAATCAACTCAAATTCATATGATTAACTAAGATGTCTGCGACAGGGTGGCAGCCCGATTCTCTGCCTTTTTAAATTATTATTTTTTCTATTAGATAATCCAACCAATTAATTGACCATGAGCATTTCTACACGAGGCTTTTCTTGCAAGCTCGTGATTGGCAGTCACAGAAGTTTGCAGGTACTTTGCATGATGCTGTAAACCTCCAGATCGTCTCCTGCACTTTTTGAGCTTTATCCTGCTTCTAAAAAGATTGGAGACAAGCCCAACTAAAAGTTAATGAGGCAAATCAACAGTGTGTAATGTTGGTGTTGTGCTATAATGCAGCCACTAGGTGGCATCATTTCATTGAACATATAGAGCATTGCTAAGAAAGGAAGTTTTCAATTCAAATCACATGTCCACCATCTAAAGGAATCTATCGTAAAACCACAAAGAAACTTGAAGAAGAAAGCCCTAGTAAGGATGTGGGATTTCAGTCTCATGTGCTGAACCTCAACCTGTCATGGGCCTATAGGGAGCAGTGTTGCTCTTTATGGTTATCTAGTCCCAGCCAACTTGCCCACTTCTGTTGCCCCCTGCAGGCTGTGAGATGAATGTGCACAAACGCTGTGTCCATTGTGTGCCCAGTCTGTGTGGTGTGGATCACACAGAACGCCGGGGACGCGTGCAACTCCACATTGAGACACTTGGGAGTGATGAGATTCGCGTGACTGGTAAGACCTTGACTGGTAGTGATGGGGGTTGGGGGAAGAATTGGCACAGGATCACTGGTTTCCATCTGAAATTGCCCATTTGTTACTATCTTTGTTGAATGCCCTCCTCTGGGAACTCTCATGTTGGAGCTTAGTTGGGTGGCAACCAGGAATAGGGCCTTTTCTGGGTGGCGCCCCAGTTGTGGAATGCACTCTACAGGGGGGAAAAGTTTGGGTCCATCTCTTCTGTCTTTTAGAAGGCAAATAACGATGGTTCTTTTTGCCTGGGCCTTTGGTGAGCTAAGAGAAAAACACTTCTGTTGCTTTTATGCTGCTGTTCATTGTGTCTTACATTTAAGAGCCAAACTAGATGTGATGGGCAGATCAGAGCATTTGAGACTCTGCTTTCTAGCCAGCGTAAATCTTGCTCAGTTCTTCTCTACTGATGGAGCCAATGTCCAAAGCTTCTCACAATTGTATACTAGCAGTATAAACTTTTTTATTTTTATATTTTAAAACCGAGACATTCAGGATGCTTTAATTCTGCAAGAAGGTTTGGAGTAGCAACACTTGAAACACAAACACACAAAAGATGGCCCCCAATGCCCAAGCAAGTTTGGGTGGTTGGGTTCTGGAGAGGAGATGCGATGGCAGGAGGGACTGCTTAATTCTTTCTCCATCAACCGGTTCTCTCTTCTAAATCACGCCTCTGCATATTCAAAATGTGTATTTGTGAAGGCAGACACACATTTGGCAATGGCAGTGATGCGGAAACTTAAGAAGAGCCTTGCTGGGTTAGACTGGAGGTCTCTCTAGTCCAGCGTTCAGTGTCCCACAGTGGCCAACTAGATGCTTCCAGGCAATAGTTCTCCCCTGCTGTCCCCCTCCCCTTCATTTCTGTCCCCTCCCTCTAGAGCCACAGGCATTCAGGGGTAGACTGCCTCTGAACATGGTGATTCCATGAAACTGTAATTGGTTGATAGCCCTGTCCTCTTCCTCCTCCTCCTCCTCCTCCTCCTCCTCCTCCTCCTCCGATTGGCTTCATCAGGGCCGTAGCTCAGTGGTAAAACACATCCTTTGCAGGCATGAAGTCTCAGGTTTAATCCAGGTAGGGCTGGGGAAACCCCTGCCTGAAACCCTGGGGAGCTGAGGCTGCCAGTCAGTGTTGACAATACTGGGTTATATGGACCAATCTGTATCAGACAGCTTCCTATGCTCCCTTTTAAAGCGGTCTAAGCTAATGTCCTTACATGATGAGGCACTTCGCACCATCAAAATAAGCCACGGTGTCTGATTTAAATCGTGGTGCGTGTGGGGCACGATTTCCATGATCACTGCCTGGGTGTGGCTTGCCGTGTTGTCCGAACCTGGGCAGCGTGGCTTGTTGGAAGGGGAAACAACCCTCCAATAAGCCTACAACAGCCCATGGGTTATTGGAGGGTTGTTTCCCCCTCCAACAAGCCGTGATGCCCAGGTTCAGATGATGACAAACTGTGCCTGGGTGGTGGTGATTATGGAAATTGCCCCCTGGATGGGCCCAGCATGCACCACGTTTGAATAAGCCACCGTGGCTTATTTCGATTGTGCAAACCGGGTCAATGTGTGAAGTGCTCCCTCCCCATCTGTCCTGAATCTGCTGCTCATCCATCTGAGAAACCTGGAAGGGCAAAGTGTGAACAGGGAAAGAGCAGAGGTAAGAAAAGCCTGGGCAGCCCCCTCCCCTGCTGCGTCTCTGTGCCAAATTCCTTCCTCTCAAAGCTGTTCTTCCCCTTGTGCCTCACATAGAGTTAGCCTCATGAAGATGTGATTGTTGAAAAGTGGCACACACAGAACCGTGGCTAACCATACCTTCCAGAATCCAGTTTTCTTTCTCCATTTTCTCTCTTTCTCTCTCTGGCTTTCTCTACGTATAATTTATTATGCTTCTGCTAGTAATGAGGAGGAAATATTACCAAGGCTGTTGAAGTCCAGATGGCTTTCTCAGATGCTCCATTCAACCCCTTCCTTGATGCCTTCAGTTCGCAGCAGGCGTTGTCCGCGTACTTTCATAAGAATGCTCGATCAGGCTTAAGGTCTGTTTCGTACAGCACCTTCTTTACATGTTCTAGCCAGCTAGAAAAAGGTTGCAAGCCACGAAAGCTTGTATCTGCAGCTTTCAGAATGTGACTAATGCAGGACCATAGTCAGCCTTCCTCTCTGCTGAAGGCAACCGCGTTTCTTTGGGGTGGGGGCTTCAAAGAACTGAATGGAAAGCCAGGGATTTCCTCAGAGCCAAGAGAAACTTTCTAGACCTCCGTCATCAAGCCCAAGGGGCTGTCTGTACCTGGCCAAAGCCCCACATGGGCTGCGAAACGGCACTGCATCAGTACGTCAGTTACGTGACGCAGTCGTAGATTCGCAGCCACAGCAGGGCTTTCCTGTAAAACTGCGCTTTGAAAAATTCAGGGAGTTACCCCAACTTTTTTGGTGGGAGTGAGGTCAGTACGGCTCTTTCGCCATCTGACCTCACTCTGGGGCCGATCCAGGGGGTATTCCTGGTGGAAGGCGACCGGCAATTGGCCACCGGAAACCAGGAAGAGGGCGGGGCGGCAGCTCTGGTACCCGGATGATCACTGGAAACCCCACGCTCCGTCCTTGGCATTGGGATTACCCAACACCACCCCGGGTAAGGGGAACCATGGGGTTTTGGGGGAAGGCAGCGCTGACTCGGCACTGTGAAGACACCCTCCAAGACTCTATGTGTATTTTAATCTGCTGTCCTATGCATGCTTATCTGCTGTGAATAAGTCTCATGAAAGCCACTGGGACTTACTTCTGAGTCGAAAAGCATTCAATTGCACCTTTAGTTGTTTGGGGGCACTACCACTTTTTTTAACTGCTTTCCCCCCGCCCCCCCTATTCAGAAAACAAGCCCTCATTCTTTACAGGAAAACCACCATGCCACATATGAAACATCCTGTTCTTTGAGAAATTCTGAGCTGGTGCAAGCCAGGGCTCTGGGCATGGCGGCGGCCCCACTTTGCATACAGTCCTGGGATAATGGCAGGTGAAATCACAGAACCTGGGTAGCAAAGTGTGCGCCTCCAGGAAACCTCCAGTGGTCTGACACCAGTCCTGAAAGCCCCACATAGCTTTCCCCCCCTCTCCCCATGGCAAGCAGAGACAGAGACAGAGTAAAGGATGGAAAGACGTGCATCATTGCTCAATTTGCATAATTTATGCAAAATGTCCTTGATTCATATAGCTCATGGGGGGGGGTTAGGGTTAGTTTGGTTCCAGTACAAGATCCACCTCTGTGCAGAATGTGTGTGCGTGCGTGTGTGTGTATGAGAGAGATAGCCTCAGCCATATTTCTTCCCACAATCCTTTCTCTATACGTTTTCTCCATTTCCCCCTTGATATTTACCTCAAAATAATGACAAGAACAACAACAGGTTTGATCCAGACTGGATCATACTTATATCAGACATATTGAAATCTATGGAAAGTGTTAGTCATGATGAACTTGTCTCATTGATTACAGTGTGTTTACTCTAAACAGGATTAAGTCTGGATTCAATTTCTTCTTCTTCTTCTTCTTCTTCTTCTTCTTCTTCTTCTTCTTCTTCTTCTTCTTCTTCTCCTTCTCCTTCTCCTTCTCCTTCTCCTTCTCCTTCTCCTTCTCCTCCTCCTCCTCGCCAACCCAGATGATGAGGCTGGAGCTTGGGAAGCTGACTTAGGCTCTCCAGGAGAGAAGAAAGTCCTGTGAAATTGAGGCAGAAGGCAAACAACCAGGAAACAGGAGGCCTCAATCTGGCTGGGGTGAAGAGTGGGATTGATTGCATTAGTGGAGGCCGGGTGCCAGGACGCCTGGGTTCTATTCCGAGCCCTAGAACTTGACATCCCCTGCCTCTGCTCTTCACACCTTCCCCTGCACAGCTTCTCGTTCCCTTTCTCTTCTCCGCCCTGGAACCCGGCATGTAGGTGGTGAGAAGAAAGCCATCACAGCCATTCTCTTGACAGAAGGGGATTTCCTCGCCCACCCCTCTACGATCCCTTTCACGTTCCCCCCTACATACGAGGGTGGAAGCAATTGCTGCCACAGCAACTTTCTTGGCTCGCAGCAGGTGGCCTGGGAGAGGCGCCAGGAGAACCTCCTCCCTCCACCCACTAGAGAACGCAGGAGGTCTGTCTTCCCGCCCACTCCCGCTCTCCCCCGGTACTTACTCTGCTGGAAGCTAATATCTGTGTGTCTTTCTCCCTGCCTCCCTCCCTGCCTCCCTTTCTTTGTCAGTTGGTGAAGCACTTAACTTGATCCCGATGGATCCCAACGGTCTCTCGGATCCCTATGTGAAACTCAAGCTGATCCCTGACCCTAAGAATCTAACAAAGCAAAAGACCCGGACAGTTAGATCCACCCTCAACCCTGTGTGGAATGAAACCTTCATTTTGTAAGTCCTTGAGTGTGTGTGTGATGAGGAACCTGGTTGCTAAAGGCCTGAGGGTCTTGTTTATTGGTCTTATTTATTTGTGCGTGCTTTTTGACCCTGGCCTTCTCCTCTCTCTACCCCACCAGCACCCTGCAGCCAGGTGACATGGAGCGACGTCTCTCCATTGAGGTGTGGGACTGGGACCGGACCACCCGTAATGATTTCATGGGAGCCATGTCCTTCGGGGTCTCTGAGCTTTTTAAGGGCCCTGTGGAAGGCTGGTAAGGGGAAATCTGGGGGGCAGGGGGATCGCGGCGGCAGGGAGGCAGAAACAAAGATGGAAGAGATTGATGGGGCAGCTCAGGGGACCACCTATGGCTCATTTTCTCTCTCTTTTCCTGTCCGTCTTGGCGTCTTTTTGGGTTTTTATCTGTTTGCCTGAATGGCTCCATTATCTAATCTAATCTATCTATCTAATCTGACACATCAAATCTCCCTCATTTTTACTTTCGTCCACTCATTTTACTCTTCCGTTCCTGTTTCCTTCTATTTTCCTCTCTGCCATCCATCTCCCCGATTGCTCCCTCCCTCCTCTCGTTCACCCCCACCCCCCGCCCCCGCCGTCTTCTCCCTGCCCGGTGTCCCTGTCTGCGTTGCTGTCCCAGGTACAAATTGCTCAATCAGGAGGAGGGCGAATATTATAGTGTCCCTGTGGCTGATGCAGAAAACTGTGGGCTGTTGCAGAAATTTGAGGTAACCTTGGGGCTCCCGGGGGCTGCTTGGATTGGCACTCCCCCGGTCAACCCACTACGTGCCATGCCCAGCCCGACCACAAAGCGTACACGCACCACCTCGCAGCTAGGGGGCGCTGCTATCACAACAGGAGCAGGGTTGGCGGGGGCGGGGGAATACCTGTGGGCCACTTTTTCTCTGAGGACTTGAAGCGAGTGGGTGGTCTGGCTGGATGGCTGGCAATTAACCTGAGAGGGAATTTCCAACCAGGAGATGGGACGGGACAGAGGTTACTTGTGCAACTGCCTAAGTCTTGATCCTTTTGCCTTTTAGGCTTGCAACTTCCCTCTGGAGCTCTACGAGGTACCCACCATTTCTTTATTTTCTCCCAACCTTTCCTGGGTGCAATGAGGTGGGGTGGAGGAGGCTTCCCTTTTGCTGCCTGTAAGAGCTTCAGTCAGTTTCGGAGCTGATTTCTAGCATGTTAGAGGGGAGAAACAGCCCCACACTCGGTCAGTGAAATGTCCATTGAATGCAACAGTGACTGGCCGGTGCCAGCTGTTCCCAGGCTGCTGACGAGTGGGACACAGTGAAGATGGCACATCCTCTCTTGCTTGCCTTCAGTGCCTGGCAACCAGAGGCATAGTGGCCCTTGAGCATGGATGTTCTACTTCCAGCTAGCGTGGCTCATAGCTGTAGGCGCGCATACCCTCCATCCTCTTTGGGCACCATTTTAGCTGCCGATTGAACCCCACTGGCTAATTTTGCATTGTATGCCAAAGAACCGTATCTTTTTGTCTGTCTGGAATCTGCTCCCACATTCTTTGGAAGGAGGTGAGTGGAAGGTAATAAGTAGGGCTGTGCTCCGCTTCTCTTTAGTTCAGAGAAGCAGGAGCGAGGCGGCCTGATTCGCCTCCGGAAAAGGTGGAGGCAAAGAGAGTTGGGGGGGGGGCTGTGGATCGAGGCGAAGAGGGTCGCCCCAATCCAGAGTTCTGGATGCAGGTAAGTGGGGGGGAGGGGGACTCATCTGGCACCGCCGCTGCAGTCCCTGTGGTGATGGCGATGGAGCCAGGTAAGGGGGCAGGGAGGAAGGAGGCTTACCTGCGTCCGTCGCGGGCTTCAATTGAGGCCCTGGTTGAAGCCGGAACTTCTGGCTTCAACCGGGGCCTCAATTGAAGCCTGCGACGGACGCAGGGAAGGGGGCGGGGTTTTTTTTTGGCCTACCTGGTGCCGCCACCGCCGCCATCCATGCGGCAACAGCAGCGGAGCCAGGTAAGGGGACAGGGAGGAGGGAGGCTTACCTGTGTCCGTCGCGGGCTTCAAGTGAGGCCCCGATTGAAGCCAGAAGTGAAGGCTAAGGCCTCTTCTGGATTCAATCCAGGGCCTCAATTGAAGCCTGCGACGATGGACACAGGTAAGGGGGTGGGGCGGTGGCTTACTTGGCGACGGCAGCGACGGCACCGTCCATGTAGCGATGGTGGTGAAGCCGGATCTCGCTCCGCGGAGTGGAGCGGGGGACCGGCGGAGCGGCGCGAAGAGGATCGGGCCTGATCTGGATTTTCTGGATCTGGCCACGAAGTACTTGTGGGGCGAAAAGTTTAGAAAAGGAAAGACAAAACACTGGGGACCTCTGCAGCGAGACTGGGCTTCCCGTGTAGGGTGATTCCTTGAAGATAGAAAGCTGCCTTACACTAAATCAGAAACACAATTGGGGTGCTGAGCATTCAACCACAAAGACTCACTCGTGAAATATAAGATAGACGCAATCTATTACGAATGTGGGTGATATATACAGAATTCTTACATATACAGTTTGTAAAAAGTATACAAAACACTTTCTCCTTGCCGATACACCGCCTTAAACCCCTCCAAAGAAATCCAACGGTGCAGAAGATTCCACTATATAGAAAATAAAGAAAACAATAACAATAACAGTGTCCAGTGTGTCAGCACTAAAGTCACAATAACATGTTACAAAACAGCATATGGGGGAAATATTTTTGTAGTAAAGGTACAGAATGTATCCCCCCACACTTTCACACTGTCTAAATAAGCATTCACATTTCTAGGCGTCTAAATAGTTCTAGGCGTCTAAATAATACAGGTGTCCGGTACAATTCCTGTTTCGAAGAGTCTTCATCAGTTGGACGCTTGTTCATAGAAGGAGCTGTGGCTGTATGTTTGGGGTGGAGCCCTCCAACATTGTCTTGTAGTTTTCATGTTTAGATCAGCCACATAATCCTCTCAACTGGCCCTCTGTCAGGATTTCTCATTCTGACTGGCGGCGGCTTTCCAAAATCTCAGAGGTCTTTCCCTGCTCTGAGATCTTATTAACCGGAGGTCCTGGGCGTTAAAGCTGGGACTTCCTGCGTGCAAAGCAAATGGTTTACTGTTGAGCCACCACAGCACCTCCTCTCCTCATTGTGTACCTCTGGGCTCCGCCTCTTCACCAACTGCCCACAACTCCGACTTTAAAATGTTCATTTGGAACTGCACATGCACCAAAATGAAATGACCTTACTGCTCATGCACAAATCTCCCAGACTCTTCCCTAACCTCTGGGAATTTGAGTACAAGTACAGAGCATGTGTTCGTTAAGGAGATTTCTGCACCTCACCAGGTCCCGTTTCAACAAAATCGTTAAGGGGGTGAACATCCAGGGCAGGCTGTTGAAACAGGGCCAATGAGTCTCTGTGGCACAGATATTGCAGAATTGAGCGCACCGGTTCTCATGCCTCTTACTCTGAGCAAGCAGGAGGCGCTCACCTCTCTCTGAGTCTGTGTTTTCTCTCCTCCTCCTCCTTTACCACCATGTGCCCTGCAGAAGGTCCGTCACGGCCCCATCCCATCGCCGTCTCCGAGCCCCACGGACCCCAAGCGGGGCGGATTCTTTGGCACCAACCGCTTCCACATCTCCGACTTCAACTTTCTCATGGTGCTGGGCAAAGGCAGTTTTGGCAAGGTGGGCCTGCAGTTAGGAAACTTGAGCATGAGTGTGTACAGAGGAAGGCGCTGTATGGATGCATGCACCAGGGCAGCAGTGTGCTGCACAGTCTGGGTTGCATTTCCATTTAAAGAGGTGGGGTGAGAAAAGCACATCTGTGCAAAAAATCATTTACCGCCAAGAAAAACATGTGTAAATGGACTTGCCCCCGTATGCCCTCCCCCTCACCATGCAATACTGCCCCACTATTTCAAAAAGCTCTTTTTCTTTCCCTCACTCGATCTTTGGGGAGTGTACACTCCCCCCTTCTCCAGTGCTGAAATGCACACCTACACTATTATCTGTCTCCGGCCCCATGGAAAAAAACCAGGAAGCTTATCTAGATGATGGAAGAAGTGGATCTACTTCAATGGCTTAAAGCCGCACGGGCCTCAATGTGTGGTGTACAATAGTGCGGCTGCTATTTTCTACCCAGAATGCCCCAGTACATCACTGTGTCTGGGGGATTCTGAGGGAAGATGCATTGGAGAAGCTCTTCTCCATGTCTAGGGTGACCATATGAAAAGGAGGGTAGGGCTCCTGCATCTTCAACAGTTGTATTGAAAAGGGAATTTCAGCAGGTGTCATTTGTATATATGGGGAACCTGGTGAAATCCCTTCTTCATCACAACAGTTAAAGTTGCAGGAGCCCTGCCCTCTTTTGTATCTGATCAAGAGGGCAGGGCTCCTGCAGCTTTAACTGTTGTGATGAAGAGGGAACCTCATGAGGTGCTGCATGAATACAAATGACACCTGCTGAAATTCCCTCTTCTATACAAATGTTAAAGATACAGGAGCCCTGTCCTCCTTTTCATATGGTCACCCTATCCATGTCCCAATATCAGAAGTATGATTGGGTGGGACACGAGAGAGAGCCTTCTCTGTGGCTACACTGAGGATGTGAAACTCCCTTTTTAGGGAGGCCTAGCAGGGAAATTGCTACACCTGGGCCCATAGGGTCCCAGCCCTGAATCTATTTCCTAGGGTCCCAGATTTATTCCACAGAGCCCAGAGTGTCCACTGGTGTCAATGGAAGGTTTCTCCCCAGGGCAGTTTTCAAGGATCAGTAATAGCTGGTGAAGAAATGCTTAACTCTCCGCTTCCCACATGCTGCAACATCTCCTTGCATAACAGTTAAGCTTAGAAATATGCCTTTCCTTGGGTCAACATGCAGATTAATTGCAGAATTTATTTTATTTGGAATTATTTGGAATGAAATTGATTGGCTAGGTTTGCCTGCTGTGAAATTTAAATCCTAGTTATTATTGCTAAAACATGCATATATTTAATATAAATTAGTAGATGCAGATTTTATGCAGATTTGTGTCCTGTGGACCGAAGTCCTGAATCTTTTAAGAGCCCAGCAACAACCCTGGAAGCCCTGCTCCCCCCCTGATGATCTCCTGCCACCCCATGACAGGCACTTGGCCTGTCCAGCTGTTTATATTTTATTTCTCCCCGGCATTTTGATGACATTTTATCTTCTATCCCTGTCTCTGTTTCAAGTGGTTTGGTTCTTGGTGTTTTAATGATTGGTTATGTTGAATTTCGTATTGTGAGCCACCTTGAGTGAGTTAACAAAGAAGCCGCAGAAAAGGCAGGATATAATTTCCTTACTAAATAGACAAAAAACCAACCAACCAACCAAGAAGAACATGGCAGCTGGCCAGGAGGAGTTCCACCAGCTGCCTGCGGCGATGGAACTTTAGAAATGGATAAAGGAAGTTAAAGGAAAAACAAACAAGCAAAACCCACAAAAAAAGAGAGCTCCCTGCTACAGCCCACCACGGGCCGTCTCTACCATTAGGTAGAGTGAAGTGACTGACTCAGACAGCACGTGTTGGGAGGGGGGTCAGTGATGGCAGCTTCCCAGCTGTTCCTCCGGGACTTCCCAGCCTTTCCTCTCTGTTGGAGGACAGAGGTGTGTATGCCACACAACATGTCCTGTGCCCTTCCCCCCACCCTGTTCCCAAATTAACCTCCCTCTGCTATGCTGGGGGACACTGTCCCATCGCCAGTGTGGAGGTAAGATTCAGCTGCCAGCTTCTGTACCTGGAATGGGCAGGTGGCCATCTGGTCCTTCATCTCAGGCAACAAATGGTCTTTGGCCAGCCCTGGCGTCACCAGTGGTGGTAACCCCCTGGCTCTCATGAACCTTTTGGCACTATTCTCCTCCCTGAAAATCCTCAGAATGGCCCCCAGCAAAATTCATTGCCTGCCAATAAATAGGTCAGTTAATTTCGTGGCTAGTGGTGGTGCTGGTATTTTGATTTTGCGCCAGTTGCTGATCCTACTTTTGTCTCTGTTCATCTGTTTTTCAGAAAACCTGCAAAAACCTTTTGGCTAAAGATGAGAATAGGGCAAAAGAGAGGAGTGGGTACACCATAGGGAATCAGTATCTTTTATCTCACTCAAGAATGATTGTCTGTCTCCTGCCTGGGAATGGAATTTTGTCTAAGGCAGCTTTCCCCAAACTGGGTCCCTCCAGACATTTTGGACTACAATTTCCACCATCCCATTGGCCAGGCTGGCTCAGACTAGTGGGAGTTGCCATCCCAGAAAACTGCAGGGACTCAGCTTGGGTAAAGCTGATCTAAATGATTGCAGGGAGGGAGAGCAGCCAGGGTCCTTGGTTTTTTTGGGGGGTAGGAGCGGACAAGAACCAAGACTTTGGGATTCTCTCCCTACAGGTGATGTTGGCAGAGCGCCGTGGAACTGACGAACTGTTTGCCATCAAGATCCTCAAGAAAGATGTGATCATTCAAGATGATGATGTTGAATGCACCATGGTAGAAAAGCGGGTCTTGGCCATGGGGGAGCGTCCACATTTCCTAACCCAACTGCACTCCACCTTCCAAACCGCGGTAATCCCTGTGGCTCCCTGTTGGGGCTGCCACTCAATTAAAGAAATCTTAGCCATTTAGGGTGCAATTCAAAGCATGTTTAGACATTCTGGCTGGGGAATGCTGTGAGTTGCAGGACTTTTTTTCTGTCTAAACATGCATTGAATTGTACACAATCATTTTTTTTTTTGTGGGCAGATTATTTAAATGTCCACCTACATTTGTGCACATGAAAAAACAATAGCTCTAAAGGGAGCAAGGAACATACTTTTTTTGTTTTTTAATGATGCCCACATACATCACAGTAAAGCATCATTTTACAAGAGGCATTCAGAGAAGGAAAACCCTTTTCTAACTTGGCTTACTACCTGCAAGTTTCATAAGTAGTTCTATTCAAAATGATGATTAAGTAAAATTAAAACTTGCTGTCCA
This sequence comes from Elgaria multicarinata webbii, assembly GCF_023053635.1. Classification (NCBI taxonomy): domain Eukaryota; kingdom Metazoa; phylum Chordata; class Lepidosauria; order Squamata; family Anguidae; genus Elgaria; species Elgaria multicarinata. The sequence goes on along the minus strand of NC_086181.1, from coordinate 31,152,675 downwards.
TTTAATTGGGTCATGTTTTTAGCCAATAAAAATGTATTAACTGGTTAATTAACTAGATGTGCAGTCCTGCTACATACCCAGGATGCCAGAGCGGAGAGGGCAGGAAACATCCTACGTTATCTAGACTTTATTTTGTCAGTCTGGGTTGGTAATGGGTATATCCTGGTCTTTTCATTCAAGGATCGGCTCTATTTTGTTATGGAGTATGTCAACGGAGGAGACCTGATGTATCATATCCAGCAGGTTGGGAAATTCAAGGAACCACATGCTATGTACGTGAGTCTCTTTGGAAATGGACCTCTCTCTCTCTCTCTCTCTCTCTCTCTCTCTCTCTCTCTCTTTGCCTGTAGAAATAGTCACTCCAGCCCAAGGATCGTCACTTTTGAGAACTGTTTGCCTTATCAAGACAAACCTTAAGATCAGGGCTGGCTCTAGAGGGTGGTAAGGTCCAGCCATTTGCTCAGAGTCCCTCCCCTGAAGGAGGTTCAGAGGATGGCACAAGGGAGAGGGCCTTTTCTCTGGTGGCCCCCTGACTGCGGAACATTCTCCCCAGAGAGGCCCGCCTGGCACCAACCTTGTCATCTTTTTGGCACCAGGTCGAGACATTTGGAGGCATATGCTGGACTTTCAGTTGTCTTACGATGTTTTCCTTTTTAGATTTTGTATGTTTTAATAATTTCATTGTAAGTCCACTGGGTCTTTTTTTTAAAGAGAAAGGCACCTAATAAATAATACCCCAAAACTGACGACAGGCCCACTGTTCCAAATAGCACTACTGTTTTTACTTTGCAATTGGGCACCTGAGAAGATAGAGGCGTTCTGGACAATTTCTTAATTTGCACATCCCACCTCTTTTGGGTTAAGGGGCTCCATTGAGGATGCTTAACCTGAGGACTTCCAAAGCTTACAGTGCTTAAGGGCCACACTATAAACAATTGGTAGTGTCCAAACTTATTTTTTATTAAACCAAATGCTGGTAGGAGGTGTGGGGGGTGGGTGGGTGCTAGGTTGATCAGGGAGATGGTACGGGAGTGGGGAGGTGCTTAGTGTTTCCACCCCCTGTGTCATTTCCTAAATCTAAATCTTTTACTCACTTGCTCTCTGCATGAAATACACATGCATGATGCCTGCGCCTAGATCCATCCTAGTGTCCTTTTAGAAGAGTCAGACATGTGATGGAGAACTAGTCCACAATTGCAGTGGAGTGGAGGTAATTGAGTTCTGAGGCAGTGGACTTCTATACTTCGGCACTGTACAAGCTCAGATTGCAGGCAGAGGTGTGTGGAGTGGGATCACATTTTTAAATACGCCCCAATGAAAAAACAACAACAGCAGCAATACTCCCTGCAAGTGGAATCTAGTTCAGCAGGGAGCAAGCTGGGCTAAAACCTTTCTCCCTGATGCACTTATTTTCTTCTTGCAGGGAGTTTTACACTCTGGAGCATTCAAACATGTGATTCCCTCACTGCAGACCGAAATGGTACTTTCCAATCTACCACTTCGGGATTCTATTGCTTCATTCAGCTGCTGAATGAAGTATAATAATTTCATAGGAAGTTATTATACTCCAGTAAAGTTGTGTTACTGAGTGACAATGTGAAATCAACAAGTGTCCAGTTGCTGTAACTGATTACTCCCCAAGGGAACCTGGCCCTCAGGAGAAAAACTGTTCCTCATTTCTTCCCTATTACTTCCCTTGTGCCAAATTTTAGATTGTAAGCTACTTCGGGACAGAGACCTGACTTCTTGTCAATGCTGTGCACAGTGATGGTGCTATATAAACAACAATAAACCTTTAGATTAACAAGAATTAATACTTCAACTGTTGTGTATTATTAATACCTGAGTACTGATGCCTGGGTACTAGTAATTATTGTCAGCCAACCCATGTCCCAGGTCATGTGTGAAAGATGTGGGATTTTTTAAAATCCTAGTACATGCAACAGGAAGTCATTCTACCCGGTGGCTTCCTATCAGTTGTACCTAGAATAAAAAACACTCTCTTTATTGTGCACACATTACGATTTCACACATTACAATTTCTTCTTGGCGTGGGGAAAAGTCATGTGTGAAGTAGCTGCCCAAAACCAGAATGGCTTGGCTAGAGAATGTGCCTGCCTGTAGCTTTTGAATGTAATACGAAAAGTGGCCATCAGAGGTGCCACCAAGACTCCTCTGACGATTCTACTAATGAGATATTTGCTAATACTCTCTCCCTCCTGCCCCCCCCCGCCCTTTCTCTCTAATCTTTTCTATGATAGGTTTTATGCTGCAGAAATTGCGATCGGCCTGTTCTTTTTGCATAACAAGGGAATTATTTACAGGTGAGTCTATGGCCCTTTCTACACCTAAGGATTATCCCATGAAAATGGAGGGATCGTCCCGCCTGCTCTCGGGATTCCCTGTGTGTCATTTGCATGCACAGGGATAATCCCGGGACGATCCCGGGATAAATGGCTGGCGTAGACATGCCCTATGATTGCTGTCCCATATATACACCCTCCCAAAACAGATTAGGAAATGCAGGGTTCCTGATAACAGCTCTGCAAAATCCCACTCTTTCCCCGAGTACGCAGGGCTCCAGCTCCGTTCTCCTCCCCCTCCCCCATGTAACCCTCTCTTTAGCACATTTCCCCACTTCCGATTATCAAGGATTTAATAGGCAGATCAGGATTGCGCTCTTGAACCACGTCATCCTAGATGTCATCTGGCGCCCTCTGCTGGCAGGACAGCCTTCCAACAGCTGGCTTTGTCTTTCCTTCCTAGGGACTTGAAACTGGATAACGTAATGTTGGATGCCGACGGTCACATTAAGATCACAGATTTTGGGATGTGTAAAGAAAACATTTTTCCTGGCATCACAACCCGGACCTTTTGTGGAACACCTGACTACATTGCTCCAGAGGTACAGAACCCTCCTAAGTCTTAGGTCCTTGATCCCACAATTGACCACAGGCTCCTTCCAAAGAAAGATCAAGTTCCTTCTGCTGTAATCTAAATTCCCCCATTGAATCTTATAAGTTAAGTTACTGCCCTCTAAACACTCCAGAGTGCTGGTTTCAAATTCCTACACTCTATGCTCCAGTCCAAACTAGGTGTGCAGAAGCCCTGCCCTGAATGACCAGATACAAAAGAGGGCAGGGCTCTTGCAGCTTTAGCTGTTGTGATGAGGAGGGGATTTCATCAGACACTGCATGTATACAAATGGCACCTGCTGAAATTCCCTTTTTTATGCAACTATTCAAGATAGAGGAGCCCTGTCCTCCTTTCCGTAGGGCCACCCTAGCTTTGGCCCCAGGGTCCAGCCCTAGCTGCGCCATTGTCTGTGTGGGGCTGCTGTTGAAAAATCCACCACACTGTTCCAGAATGCAGTTTCAGGTCTGTTAACAAGGGCAAGTCGCAATGCACATAGCACTCCAATTCTAAAACAACTGTGTTCGCTCCCAGTAGGTTTTGGTTCCCAATTCAAGGTGCCACTGTTGAGTTAAAAAGACCTAAATCAAGGATGGGGAACCTCTGGACCACAGGACAAATTTGGCCTGCCAGGCCTCCCCATCCAGCACATGAAGGCCTCCGGTGAGGCCCCTCTCCATTCCTTAAATCTCCCCACCCCCCTGACCTCCTTGCAGAAGAAAGAGGAGGCTGGGTGACATGATTGAAACAAGCCACTGTTGCTTAAACAAGGCACTGTGGCTTTTTGTGAGCGATGGCACACACTAGCGCCATGCCAGGCATAATTTGTATAATCACTGCACAGCTGATCATATTGTCTGAACCGGGGCAACGTGGCTTGTGAGAGAGTTAAACAGCCCTCAAATAACCCTACAACAGCCCATAGGTTAAACCACAGATCATGCGAACTGGGTCACTAGCTCTTGACTGCCGAGAGTGGCTCTCCCAGTTAAGAAAGGCAAGGGGGTGGAGTGAAAGTGGCTCAGAAGGGGGTGGGGTAGAATGGGGTCTGAGAAAGCATGTCCGGGGGGCTGCGTAGCAGTTGTCAGGGTGGCCCCATCCACTTTGGGCTGTCTAAACACCCCCACACCCCCACACCCACACACCCACCACACACTTTGGTCAGGAGCTGAGGCTCTCCTCCATGTCACCCTCTGATGGAAGCATGAAGGGTGCCAACATGGAACAGGATCTTTGTGGCTACAGCACTGAGGAAGATGTGGAAGTTGCTCTCCAGAGAGCCTCATCTTGCTCTTATTCTACCAGCTCCCAGACATCGGGTGAGGACCATTTTATTTCAGAGGGCTTTTGGAATCAATTAAATTATGTTAGTGCTTCCGCTAGGCTTCTCATTTTTTTATTGTTTGAATTTGTTCTATTGACTGCAACTTGTATTGTCTGTGACATTTTTAATGGCTTGTTTTTGTAAGGTGCTTCGTTGGAGCTCGTTGGCTCAAAAAAGTGGGATTAAAAGGTCTCAAGTGATCTAATCTCCCATTCCTTCTGGCCTTAGATTATTGCCTATCAGCCGTATGGGAAATCTGTGGACTGGTGGTCGTTTGGGGTCCTTCTGTATGAAATGTTAGCTGGGCAGGTAAGTGTTCTCGGATGGAGCCTTTTCACCATCTATCCAGTTCAGGGTATATCTTGGTGGTAAGGGAGGAAGTTACAACAACATCCTAAGAACACATCCCAGTCACATCCCATTCTTAAAAGGTTGTTCTTTGCAATGATTGGGATAAATGTCATTCTCAAAGATGCTGTGTGGCAATTGGCTAACAGTTTCTCATATCATATTGCACAGATGCTGGAATATATATATATATATATATATATATATATATATATATATATATTGGAAATAGAAGGATATTATAGTACCCTGTTACAGTATACCTCTCCTCATATGTAGTTGTTTTTAAATGGATACCGTTGTTTTTATACTGTTGCTTTTATGTTTTTGATGGTTTTAAATTTTGTATACTTTTTCATGTTCACTGTTTTTAACTTTTATAAACCGCCCAGAGAGCTTCGGCTATGGGGCGGTATATAAATTAATTAAATAAATAAATAATAAATAAATAAGTTGCTCCTGGTTCTGGCAGCGGGGCCTGAAGGGAGGCAGGGAAACAGTGATCTTGGTGGAATCAATCTCAATGATGGCTAAATCCTAGGGGGAGACTCATGTTTGTGCATCTTAACAGAAAGCTACCCTGAAAGGATTTTCATCAGAGAACAATTCCCTTGGAGGAGGGATCTTAGAAATAGGTTGATCCTGGAGAGGGGTGTGCACGCCTTTGTGGATATGTGTATGGTGACGCCTGTGAACTTTTCCTACAGAATTGACCACTTAGGTAGCTGGATCTTGGGAGTAGGTTGCTCCCCATGTCTGTGATGAAATCCTGATGACCTTATTGAATTCCAGGACTCGTGGATCTAATAAGAGGGATCTGGAATTCTAGGGAAGATGGATCCTAGTGGATCTCAGGGTAGAGGAAGTTCTACGTTGGAGGTGGATGCCAGAGCTCAATTAGAAAGAGATTAGGCTAAAATGTCAATGCTACGCAGAAAATCCCATTGGATTCAGTGTCACTTTATTCGGTTTGCATTGCCCATTAGAAAGAAAGGTCATTCATGTGATGCCTGGAAGAGGATGTGAAATGTAGGTGAGTTAGAGCAAGACTACTTGTATATTCTTTGTGCATCCATGTACAGTTGTGCAACCTATCTGGAAGGTGTACAACTCCTCCCTTGCACAACACTAGGAGGTGTGAAAACAGCAAACAGTTCATCCGTACTTTATCACTGTTTCCACCTCTTCTGTGAAGTTGTTCACAGTACCTAGGTCAGACTTCCCCAACCTCCAGATGTTTTGGAATTCAACTCCCACCCACCCCAGCCAATGGTCAGCAATGCTGGGAGTTGTAGTCTAAAAGCTCTGGAGGTCATCAGATTGGGGAAGGCTGAGCTGGTCCTGTGCATGCACTGAGCTTGTAAAATGTGAAAATTGTATCTCATGATTCCACCCATGATGTGCTTTCTGAAACGAAGGAAATGCCTCTTGCTCATTCTCCCTGTTCGCCTGGCCCACAGCCACCATTTGATGGAGAGGACGAAGACGAACTCTTCCAGTCAATCATGGAGCACACGGTGTCCTATCCTAAATCGCTCTCACGAGAGGCTGTCTCCATCTGCAAGGGGGTGAGTCTTGGATCGGAACTGGCGCTTTCTGGAGGGGTGAAGGCTCCATATCACCTTTTCTGAGGCCGTGCTGAAGGATGGGCTTCCTTGCAGGGAAGAATGAGTTGATTGTCCCCTGAAATTCTTAATGGACTTTTTCAAGCTCTGCTGTGAAACCCAGTTTAGGGCAAACGTGGCCGGAGGGAACATTTGCCCTGGAGGATTTCTCCCTCTCTTCCCTTGTGGGCATCCCTCAGCCTCCACATGACCACCCCTTGGCCAATGTCTATTTGGGAACACAGGTTTCTTGAGTTCGAGTCTTGTTTTACTCTGACATAGGCAGTCTTGGATTGGAGTCTGCACCTCTCAAAACTCTCTTTCTCCTCCTAGTTCTTGACCAAACATCCCCTGAAGCGCCTGGGATCAGGGCCAGAAGGGGAACGGGACATTCGGGAGCATGGCTTTTTCCGCTGGATGGAATGGGAGAGACTGGAGCAGCTGGAAATCCCTCCGCCTTTCATCCCCAGGCCAGTGAGTAGCCTTTGGTCTCTGAATGAACCTACGATGCAGACTCACACCACCTGATGTGCACACATGTACCAGCACACGCAGGCAGGCATACACCTATTGTCATACATACCTGTTCTGTATGGAGATTACAGACTCCCTTAATTCAGTTCATGCACACAGTATAAATGAAATAATGAGACTTTTCAACATTTTAAATTTGGATTTCTGAAATTTAAAATTTCATAGCTTTTCAAGTTTTCTGACTTCCATTTTTGTTCTCGAGAGTAAAAGATACGTTAAACAAAACTCAAAAAGTTAAGAGTTTGAAAATTGAAAATTCGAGCTTGGCTTTTAATTTCAGAAATGTCATCCTGTATCTTAATGGTTTGAAGCCTTACCAAGTGAAATATAACAAACAAAAGATAGGATGTTGCCTTAAAGAAACAGATCGAGATATAACTCTCCTCCCCTTTCTCTTTTCATTTTCCTTGTTCCCTCCTTTCCCCCTTTTCCTTTTCTCTTCTCCTCCCTACTCCAGTGCGGCCGAAGCGGCGAAAACTTTGACAAGTTTTTCACACGGGCACCACCAGCGCTGACGCCCCCAGACCAGCTGGTCCTGGCAAGCATTGACCAGAGCGAATTCCAGGGGTTCACCTACATCAACCCTGAATTCGTGCATCCATCCACATTGCGACGGGGAAGCCTTTCCCCAACCGGGCTGCCCCTCTCCCCAACCGGGCTGCCCCTCTCCCCAGCCGGGCTGCCTCTCTCCCCAGCCGGGCTGCCTCTCTCCCCAGCCGGGCTGCCCCTCTCCCCAACCAGGCTGCCCCTCTCCCCAACCGGCCTGCCCCTTTCCCCAACTGGGATGCTCCCTTCCCCAACCTCCTTAGTGTGAGAATGAACCCTGATGACCTTTGACCCTAACATCCCTAAGTCAAGCCTTGCCCGTAGAACTCCGCTCCTGAGAGCATGACTCCAGCTCGAAACCCAGCCCTAACCCTGACCATATGATCCCTGAAGACATTGTGAATTGCCTCCTCTGGCGTGTTGCTTCCCTCTCTTACTTCCTCTATTAGGTACAACCAAAGTGGTGAGGTTAAGAATGAAGGCACACAGACATGGACTATATTTGTATCTATATCTATAGTGACAGAGAGTTTTAAAAAGCCCTGATGAAACAGCACTCCTTCCTAAGTCATGGTTAACTTTTTTGAGCATCCTGAAGTTTAACTGAAGTTGTGTTCTCACAAACTGCCCCAGGCATTACTGTTAAGAATTGTGAAAACAGGGGTAGTGATAACTTCAGTACTCGAATTACAAGGGTCCAGGACCCCCTGGCCTTTCCACCTTTTGTGGGGGTACCTTTAGCTACTGTATTAAGAAAGCTAGGAGGAGGTCATGATTTGGCTGAGTTCAGGTTTTGAAAGGGAGGGGCTAGTGAACTCTTATCTCCACCTCTCTTCCTGCCCCATAACTGGTGTCCTGGATAACCTTCACATGTTCAGAAATTACCCTGATTTAGCTTAATTTGGGGATTTCTTTGGGCTAATTTCATAACATGCATATTTTCTTCTTAAAAAACAAACAACTTTAAATGGGTAAGGGGCAATAGACAGAGCTGTACTTACTTTATTTATTAATTTTATTGACAAGACTTCCATACTGCTTAAATATTAAAATCCCTAAGCAGTTTACATTTGTGAGAAATGATGAGTATCGTGGCTGAAATTTGCCTAGGAGCCACCTAGGCCCTGGCCTCTTCCCTAGTTCCAGGTTTACCACATGGCCCCAAAGCTCTGGAAATTGGGCTGAGTAATGAGGCGATAAAATGAAGCTGTGTGGTGGAAATTTAAATCTCAATGCAAAGCAGTCACAGAACCACTGAACTCAACCTGTATTCATCCCCTACGAATGTGATTTCGTCCCCTGAATCCCTTTTGAATATGGCACAGCAGGGCTGGCATCGAAGGTAGGGATGGTTAGGGGCCCCGCCGAGGGCCCGCACCACAGCACGGGCTCATCGATAAGAATGCCATGGACTTGCTCCTCCTCTTCACCATGGCAATCTGCTTGTTCACCTCCGTCTTGCTCTGGACCACGCAACTGAGGTGGAGCAGCAGCAGATGCCACGGCCTACTTGCTCACTGGCTCTCTGCCTGTCAAGAAAGCAAGTAGTAACAATGATGAGAAAGAAGATGAGGAGCAAGAGCCGATGGTGACCATGGCGACGTGAATGCAGACTCACTGAAGGAGAGGCCCCATTGAGGCTGCCTGGCCCAAGGGCCTTCAGAAACCTGGAGTTGGCACGGGGGGGGGGGTGTACGTTTTTTGTAAAGGATATGAGGGAAGGCCATGGCCATCATTAAACCAGAAAGCCCTGGACTTAGAGAAACAGCCATAGGACAGTTATGTGATCAGTAGTAGATCTGCCCTGAAAGATGGGGCAGGGTGGGGTGGGGGGCAGGGAGAGGAATCCACCCTTTCATTGCTATTTGTCTTGATTATACAAACAGATAGCCTTTTGTTTGTTTTTAACAGGCTTAAAATGTTAAGGGAGAACTTATCAGCGTGAAGTGATCTTGGGTTTGCATTCCCCTGAAGTAATTTTTTAAAATTAAGCAAGTGTCAGGAAACAACACCTTCCCCCTCCACTCACTAGTTGGTTGTTCAAATAATTTCCTGAAACCCTTTCTCTTACCATTCCTCATCCCACCCTTAGACCCTAACCCTAAACTTCACCTCCACGGTGCTTTTCTGACCCCCATCTGCTACAGTGTGACGATGTAATCCTAAACTTGATATATCTACCCAAACCTCAAACCCTAATTACTTATACCTCATGCCTAGTGAGGGTGTCTGCTTCCACACAAAAGTGGTGAAATCCTCACCAGCCGTACCCCTACCACCCATGATGCCTCACTCTCTGGGGTACAGTCCTCGCCCTTTTGAGTCCTGTTGGCTCAGTCCCCCCTCACTGACACCTTTGCCTTGCTTTCTCTAACACGGCTGCCCTTATCACCCACTGAGCGGTTGGAAATCAAACTTTGGAAGGAAGTGATGACAGCGACGGAGGTGGCGCTAGACTCTGAGGAGAAAATATTTTCCTTCTTCCATAACACAGCATGTCCAAATGCAAACTTTTTCTTCTCTCCGGTGCATGGACTATTATATGAATAGTATACATATATTTATTTATTTATACACCTGTTCCCACATTGCCATCCTGCTAAATGGACACCTCACTGGCTGCATCTGTTCTCCCAAGTTACACCTGGCAGTCTCTTTCCGGCTTTAAAACAGGTGCAGTAAACTGAAAACAGCACCTTCACCTCATCTCCAAAGTCTCCAGAGCTGTTCTTAACCAATTGCGGTCTGTATGCTAAGACATGATTTTCATTGTACTTTTTGATGCGGAAAAGGCACCCTGTCCATTTTGTGTGGTGAATATTTCATTATGCAGTAAAAGACTGGTGTTCATTTACCACATGATGGAAACCTATAGAAAACTAATAGTTTGTCCTGATGTGACAATTCTAGCTATTTCCATGATAGGGCACACTCAAAATGCAATGTCAATTGGACTATGCCAAACTGGCATGTATAAAATGTACTTGGGCAACTTTCCTATGCTAAAAAGTAATGAAACCTGGGCCTTGGTTGGCAGGTGGCAGAAGAGGAAGTATTATTCTGCTGGCAGGATATGTTGGCAAACTAAGTGAAAAATTTAAATGACATTCTCCTCTCACATATAAGACACCAGATCCTAGGGTGCCTGGGTCAGTACCAGTTCTTCTTCACCTGTCTCCTCTCACCTTTAAATTTTTGCAGGCAGGATTAAGGATATTTTTACATGAGGGTTTTAACCCACACCTTTACCCCGGGGGCTTCTGCTTCCTGATTCTTTGTGGAATTAAGATTGGCTCCTTTACATGTCCTTTTCCCCCCCGGGGGTTTCTTTCTCTGCTTTTCTGTATGTTTCTTTATACAACCACTAGATGGCGCTTTGGTTTAGTGGAGTTGTGCAATTACATGGGGTTTATTTTCTAAAAAAATAGCAGACTTTCCCCATTAGGAAAAAACACACACCCGCGATAATGGTTGCAAAGAGTGGAAGAGACCCTGGAGAATGATGATGTCGTGTAAAGGACCCACAAACTACTGTGAGTGAACAATCATGAGTGCACAATAAAAGTCTTGTGTAGAAAGGCTTTATGGCTTTACCACTCTACACCAGAGTTGTTGAATTTCTTTCAGACTGAGAGACAAATTCAGTTTTGGAGAAGCTTTCAGCCAGGGCCTACATGTCGCCATGCCAGCGGGCTACACTCTCTTTAGCCTTGGTGTGTCCCTCTCTGATAAGCTGTAAATACTGAGGGTTGATGAAGTGACATAGCAAGGCTGTAATAAAAGAGTTTGACAGGCCAGACTTAGGGCTGCAAAGCTAGGGGCATGGATGCTAGGTGTGTAGTGCTGCCAGGGCCATGCAGCCCACCAGCAACTTAGGCCAAGTTGGGGCCTAGAGCAAGCATGGGCTCCAAGCTGCACCTTTTTACCTACCTAAGGTAACCTCTGGTTGGAGCAGAAGATGATGGAATCCAGAGCTCCTGAAAGGGGAGCAAGATGGTTAGCAAGACCAGGAGGGTGCCAGGACATTCTCCTGTCCCAAACATTCCCACAGCTCATTTCCTTCTGGTTTTCCTGATCCTTCCAGCACATCAGTCTTCCGCCAGTTTCCTGCCTCAATCTTTTCGCAGATCCCCAGCTTGGGAATAACCAGACATCCCTTCACACCTTCTCCCCTTTGGCTTGTGGTTCCCTGTAGCCAGTACCATAGACTAATGGACTCACCTATGCATTTCAATATAAAAGATATTTATCCAATCCACAACGTGCCTTGTCTTTTTGTCTGTGACTAAGTTTGTAGGGCTCTGGACTTTGTGTCGTAGCTCATCATGGCATTTGGGGTTCCATTGCCAGCAGTAGGTCCCATGGAACTCAGAGAGACTTATTTCCAAACAGTGTTAGAATTAGGCAGTTTTCAGACCTTTATGAGACTCCATCTTTAAGATGCTAATGTATACTACTTCACTTTCTTCAAAATGTGCTGTGCCAGACCTGCTACGTTTGGGAGACCTTTAACTCATTTTGCTGATTGCACCACTGCTTCTGGGTAAACAAGCTCAGATTTGTGGTCTTGCAGCACATCTCTTATACATGACTATTCAGAAGTAAGCCCCCGTGAGTAGAGGACTGCAGCCTTAAACTCGTACACAAGAGTTCACTTGGACTACTGTGTCTGATGGAGGACAGTAGCCTAAGAGCAAGACGTTTTGGGGAGACCACGGGGAATCCAGATGATTAGAACAGAGGTGGGGGATGGTTGAAAATAGGAATGGGGGAGACCCCAAAAGGCCCTATGAGCGTGATAAAGAAATAAGAGCCAAATGGAAAACATGAATAGTTTGTTTTTTGTTGTATCTAGTGACTTTCGATATTGAAGTCCTGGGCTTTTCCCTTCTTGCAGACACATATACTTTCTAGCTCCATTGAATCTCTTTCTCTGGGGTGCTTCCAGACTAGGGTGACCATATTTGGGAAACCAAAAAAGAGGACACCTAGTGTGTGTGTGGGGAAGCAGCTTTCTGAGTCCTGCAGAAAGTACGTTATTCCCCCGCCACCTTAAAGAACCCGATTGGAGTGGAGGAGGGGAAAGGATTTCATTCTGCACCACCACCATCCACTCCAATTGGGGCCTTTTCTATAATGTCCACGAATGACCCACTTTCCCCTTTAAGACCTCAATTGGAGCTCAGGGTGGGGGAATGACGTGCCTCAAGAAAGCATGTCATTCCCTCCTGCCCTGCTAATGGCAGCCTTAAAGAGGAAGGTGTGTCATTCCAGGACATTATTGAAAATTATAGAAAATCCCCCCTGACACCATGGAAAGAACAAAAACCAGGACAAATCCAGGGAAATCCTGACAGTTGGTCACCCTATTCCAGACAAGACTTTAACTGGGCAATGCACTGCCTTATTCATGGAATTTTATGGGAGGCTGAGACATCATCTTCCACTTGTAACCCTCCCATGTTTTCCTATTACGTACGTCTTTTGAGTATTAGTGCTAGGAGTCCTTTGTCTGGAAGCACCCCTGAAGAAAAGTCAATGGCTCCAGCCCTGTGAACCAGAAGGTACTTTGCAACAATTCCATCTTTCTTTTACTTAATGGGTTTTATGCAGTAAGGAAAAAGGTGGAAGTATTGGGAAAACACAAACAAAGGCAGCAGTTGCAAGTAACCAACTGACTTAGATGCTGAAAGACACACAACCGCACAGAGTATAAATAACCAACAAGGAAGTCACAAATCAGGAGTGAGAATTACTAGTTGCACCAATGCTTACAAGCAGAATTGAGACATTTGGCACCAGTTGCTTATATTTGTAGCAATGAAATGCTGAATTGAAACTGGAAAACTGAGGTAAGGTTACAGGAATCCGGATTTACTCCTGTTTTGCCATAGCTTCTTCAGAAACCTGCTATTGTTAAGAGTACGATTTCACTGGAAAACAGAATGCCACTACAAATAAAAATAAATCCCCAATTGAGGTTTCAGAAAACCAATTGAGGGTTTGATGCATCTCTTTCAAACCTATTTGTTTCAGATGTAATTAAAGGCAATGGGCGCCAGAGGGAGCCACAAGACTATCTGGTGGTTGTTGGTTTTCTTTAAACCATCTCTCTCACCCCCTCCAACAAGCCACCTTCTCTCCCTCCCCCCAGCAAGGCTCCCCTGCTTTTAATAATAACTGTGTGACAGGCAGAAATTACGCAGGTGAAGTTTCCTCCTAGTTCCAGGAACAGTTGTAGTTGCAGAATAAACCCAGACACAACCATAGCTGGAGCAGGGTGTGGGGGCAACTCTTCTCATTAAATATATGCTTCTGTAAAATACTTTTTTTTGAGGGGGGGGCTACAATCTGGTCTCATGTGCAGTGGGGAAAACTAGACACAGATTTGAAGAATAGAGATGTAGGGATGGATATAAACCCGTTTGCTGGCAAATCTCTTGGGTACTTTGGATTCCTAGTGCACTGGGCTGGCGTCAAGGTTAGGCATGGTCAGTCACCTGTTGAGGGCCCACACCAAGGCAGCGGCCCATTAATAAGAGCCCCCGGACTTGTTCCTCCTCTTCACCCTTGCAACCTGCTTGTTCACTGCCTCTTGCTCTGGCCCAGACAATGGTGGTGGTGAGAGGGAGGAGCAGCGGATGCCACGGCCTGCTTCCTCATTGGCTCTCTGCCTCTCAAGCAAACACCACAAGGAGCAATAGTAGCTGGTGACAATGGTGGTGAGAAAAAATAGTCTTAATGATGGTGTCTTGCTGAACAGCCCTCAAAAACCTAGAACTGGCATTGCTAGAGCAGTTCATCTTCCTTTCCTGTATGTAAGGTGACCATATGGAAAGGAGGACAGGGCTTCTGTTAACAGTTGCATAGAAAAGGGAATTTCAGCAGGTGTCATTTGTATGCATGCAGCGCCTGGTGAAATCCCTTCTTCATTCCAACAGTTAAAGCTGCAGGAGCTATACTAGAATGACCAGATACAAAATAGGATGGACAGGGTTCCTGCAGCTTTAACTGTTGTGATGGAAGAAGGAATTTCACCAGGTGCTGCATGCATACAACTGACACCTGCTGAAATTCCTGTTTCTATACAACTGTTAAAGATACAGGAGAACGCTGTATTCCTTTTCATATGGTCAGCCTACCATATGGAGTGTACATATACACTAGAAACCCTGAGCATCATCACACAGGGGAAAACAGCGTTTCCTTACCATCGCTTCTCCGCCCGCACATTTGTCCCTCATGACTTCCTCTTTCGAGAGAGGAAGTAAACAACATGCGCATGGCCCATTCAGTGGGCCGTTTTGACTGTGCTGCTTCTCCTGCACTCAGCAGGGGATAGCAGCAACTTCCGTCTTTAAAAACCAGTCAGACTTTGTAGGCTGTTTTTTTGTTGCGGGAAGAAAGCTAGAAGGAGCGGGAGGCGCACGGGAGGCAGATGATGTCATGAGAGGGACCCGCGAAAATCCGTGAGTGCCCAGCAACAAGCATGCAATAAAACGCTCCTCTGATGGAGCTCTCATTGTGATAAGGAGCCTGCAGGGATAGAGCTGAGGAGAAGCAAGAAATGAGTGTTGTTCTTATAGACTCCAATGGGAGTGAGCTACAATTGGAAAGATTGGTGAGGTGAGAGCGCCTTTCCCCTGCTCTTCTCAGTGGTTAGTGGAACGGCCAGGTTTTGCCCCCATCTTAAAAATCTGATCACCATATCTTTTATCACAACCACCTGGTGCCCTCCCCTCCCCTCCCCTCCCCCCCCAGCTTTAGAGTGAGAGAGGAAAGTTCTAAAACAACCTGCTTTGAATCTTACCTTCTCATTTGATTCCCTTCCCCCCAGGTGTCTTCTGTTATGGATACTGTTGGGATTTTACTGGATTTAGTAACAAAACAAAATGATCAAAGCAAAGTACTGCATTTCACAGTTGTTGCTTAACTTTCCTCAGCAAAATACTTAAAAACACATTTTAAAATGTATCTCTCAGCGATCGGTTTACTTTATGAAAAGGAAGACAGGGCTCCTGTATCTTTAACAATTATATAGAAAAGGGAATTTCAGCAGGTGTCATTTGTATGCATGCAGCACCTGGTGAAATTCCCTCCTCATCACAACAGTTAAAGCTGCAGGAGCTATACTAGAGTGCCTACAGGGCAAGGCTCCTGCAACTTTAAACAGTTGTGATGAAGAAGGAATTTCACCAGGTGCTGCATGCATACAAATGACACCTGCTGAAATTCCCGTTTCTATACAACTGTTAAAGATACAGGAGCCCTGTCCTCATATGGTCACCCTATTCCTGGAAGTAAACACTGTGAATAATAATAATAATAATATTTCCAATGAAGAATATTGAGGGTTATGCTGTGTGCATTTAGCATTTTCTACTGTGCTATACTCCAGCTAATATGTGCATGTTATGTGCGTTGGTTTGGTGTTTGGACTGATGTCGATGGTTTGGCTGCATCCCAAGTTATGCTACAGTTTACAAAGGCAAACAAACTTCATTAAGATGACAATAGTAGTCGATCCTGATTCTTGTAGGCCACATTCTCCTTAGTTAAGTGCGGGTAGCATAATTGAAATTGTTGTATTTTCTCCTCTGTTGGTAATCATCTGTGGGAGATTGTCTGTGGCTTAAAGCAAATTCATATAACATTTTGTGTGCGCATTTACGCCAGTCTGCACGTCGGCAGTCTGATATCTCTCACTGCAGTTATGCTGAATATGTGTCGAAATATAGCAGTCATCCCCTTCATACGGCATCTCTCTATGATCTGGCTGCCGTCTGTGTTGGTGTGCTGTGTCTCTCCAGGTGTTCAGGCTGAGTATGTGTGTGTGTGTGAGAGAGAGAGAGAGAGAGAGGGACACACACACAGAGAAGTGTTTATGTGTCTGTGACGTCACTATCCGCAGTGGTTGTGCATTCGCATTCCAGTCACTCCTAGATCAACACGGAGACAGCTGGGTATCCCTCTGCCCTCTTTTTTCTCTGTCTGCAAAAGAACTGAAGATGCAAGAGAGTAGCTAGTTTACAGGAGAGAGGACTGGAAGGGAGCCATTTCCTATTTTCAGTGGGGGAAAAGGACAAGTGGGGTGGTGGGAAGGAGCATAATTGAATAAGGTCGAGAAGGCTCTTCTTGGATGCATTCAAGGTAACATTGTGAAAAAGCTCTGTATTTTTTTAAAAAACATTTATGTTTCCCCCACTCCCAAGTACCTCATAAGATCTATTAGCAAATGTGCTAACATCAGACAGAGGCATCCCCCGCACACACAGGCTTTTTCCCTGAAGCACAGGGATTTTTTAGCTGAGACGTAGATCTATTTAATAACAACCAGTCAGTGAGGTGATCTGGCTAGAGAGAGATAGGGGCTCGTGAGGAATTATGATGTAGTTTAAAATATGGTGGCTAGCCCTGCATAAATAGCCCCCCCGAGGGCTGGCAGTATGGGTGAGAAATATGAAATATGGGTGGGCAATACAACAGATTCCAACAGTGAATGGGTGCATGTGTCTGGGTTCTTATCAGTTCCCTTACTGGGTCTTCTTTGCTTTTAATGCTGGACCTGAAGACATCAGCAGGTGATGGGACTGATCTCCAGTACTGATATGCTTCACTTGTAGATTCCTGCAGATCAAAAGTGCTGTTAAATGCACAAGAACAAATCTCTCTCCTCCTCCCCCATGAATTGCCAATCCTTTTTTCTGTTATTTAAGACACATACAACCGATTTTTCTTTGAGCCAGGACTCCTGAGTTTGCTGAGAGGAATAGGTAGGAAGGGGTGGAATAGGGTTGCGGCTTAAATATGAACGAACGAACAAACAAAATCCCAGCTGGGCTTCTGTACCTTGAACACCTGACTAAGAGGAAAAATTCAACAGGTGAAGCATTTCTCACCACTGCTTCTGTATGCATAGAAAAAGTGCTTTTGTTGAATGTCATGCAAGGTGCCAGGTCCCTTCTTGAGGGAGTGCAGGTTAAAGGGTGTGCTGGGACGAGAGCTACTGAAGGTTGCTAGGAAGCAGAACTCCTGGCTTGTATTTTCCTGACTAGCCTCTTCCTTGCTGCGCAAAACTCTGCTGAGACCAAAAAAAGCTCCCTTGCCCTGTTTACGTCTCAGGGTGTAACTGGAGAGGCCGAAGGCAGGACCAGAATAACCGAGGAGAGAGCCGTGTGCCTTGCTGGAGAAGCCCCTGCTGCTTCCCATGGGGACGCCCTGTCCCTGGGCCGAGATGCTGACAAGGAGGAATGGAAGCTGGCCCTCTTGCTCCTTGCACTGCACTGGCGGAGAAACTCACACACATTTTCAGTGCTTGCGCCCTGAAATGCTTCCACCTCTGCAACCTCAGCATCTCCTTACCTCGCAAAACCCCGAAACACTTGTTCCCCCCACAGATTCAGTGCTAGACTTCGGCCCTGAAGAATGAAATAGAGGAGATCCCTAAGGATGGTGGGGGTTTTTTTGGGGGGGGGGTAGGGGTGGAAGAGATATGTCAGGCTTAAATAAGTGTTTGGCATTTCCTGTGTTTGTAACATGGACATCAATCTCATGTTAAGGAGAAGATAATCTGAGCCTTTAGAACCTGACTTTTTAAATGATAGTTTATTCTACTTTAAATTGGGACGGTCTAAAAGCCAGAACGGAACAGTCCAGAATGGCCCTTTTATTTTTATTTTTTTAAAAAATGCCAATGTATGTATTAGAGACACCTGAGAACAATATTTTAGGACTGAAACCAATTCGATATTATGATTAACCCCATAAAGCACAGAACACATCTGGAACAGAATGAAATGGCCTGGAAC
This sequence comes from Elgaria multicarinata webbii, assembly GCF_023053635.1. Lineage (NCBI taxonomy): Eukaryota > Metazoa > Chordata > Lepidosauria > Squamata > Anguidae > Elgaria > Elgaria multicarinata. The sequence goes on along the minus strand of NC_086181.1, from coordinate 31,134,598 downwards.
ACCCAACTTCAAATTGAGCCAAATAAACAAAATTCTCCAGTCACATATAAATGGACAAGAGTGATGCAATAAGCCACAAAAAATCTAATTCTGTCAATGAGCAAACAACGGAACAAAAGATGGAACGGATTGAACAAAATCCATACATCCCTATTGACGCCTCCAATTTACATTGCCAAAAAGGCATCGAGTTGAAATGTAAATTGCAGGCAAAGGGTTAATGCCCCCTACTCACTATTCTGACCCATAATGAAATATACATTTAAACTGAATTTTAATTCTAATAACAATGGCTTCTTCTCTTTGGAACTCCCTGCCCCTGGAAATCAGGCAGGCGTTAACACTGTGTTGCTTCTGGTGCCTCCTGAAAACAGCTCTTCTCCAGGAAGTATTCCTCAACTGACCAGCCACCATTTTTATTAATATTCTGTTTTAAACTAAATGATTTTAATATGCTCTTTTAATCTTTGTATCGCCTTACTTTGTATGTTCACAGCTTCGGAATCTATTTTAGATATGGAGCTGTATATAAATACTGTAAATAAATAATGAGTGGCAGTGTTTATTTATGACTTACTGCGTCATTCCAACGTAGTCATGTGTGACTGGTGAGTTTGGTTGATTCGGCTCACTTAGAAGTTTTTGTTTCGGGCTGTTTTCCCAGAATGTGGGCTATTGTCTGGAATGGGTTTCTGTGGACGTTTTGTGGCTTATTACATTACCCTTGTCCAGTTATGCGTGAATGGTGAATTTCTCATTTGGCTCTCTTGGGAGATGCCATTTTGGGCCATTTTCTGGAATATGGACTATTGCCTGGAACAGGTACCAAAATGTGGTTTCTGTGGAAGACTTGTGACTCATTGCATTTCTCTCATTCAATTATGTGAGGATTTTATTGGTTTAGGTCACTTGAAAGTTCCCATTCTGGGGTGTTTTCCAGAATGCAGACTATTAGGGATCAGAATGTGTTTTTTGTAGAAGTTTCGTGGTTCATTGCATCTCTACTATACAGTCATGTGTGACTGGTGACTTTGGTTGGTTTGGCTTGCTTGAAAGTTGGCGTTCTGGGCCATTCTGTTCTATTCTGTATGGGCTCTGGACATTATGGGGGTTAATAATAATATAATTTGAAAGGGTTTCAGTCCTAAAATATTATTCTCAAGCATGCCATTGTTTTTGGCATGTTTTTTTTTTAATATTAATAATGGAACTGTTCTTTTCTGGCTTTTGCATCGCCCTCTCTGTCCTGAATTAACAGTGTTCGGTGTTTTTGAACCTCTCTTGTGCTATTACACCTGACAATACTTTTAGCCAATAGTTTCTAAACACCGTACCTTGGGGAAAGAGTTACAGCATTAATTTATAATGCCTCTACTAGGGAACCTCTGGGTGTGGCAGAGCGTCCTGATGAACCTGAGGTGCTCTCAGGGCTGGGGAGAAACAGTGATTTGACCCCAAAAATCTTGAAGTTGACGCAGTAATTCAAAGAGAACCAGTTCCATGAAATAGCCCCTCTCCCAACTTTTGTCCAAATCATTTGTTGATTCTTCAGCACATTTACTTGAACTCAGTGGGGCTTACTTTGGAGTAGACACACATAGGATTGCATTGTTAATCTCGATTCCCCTCACGCTCTCACAAAACCTGGCACCAGAATTCTTTTAAACGTTTGAGTCTGATTTCAAATAAAGCATCTTTCGGGTGGTGTTTTTGGAAGACATTCATATTTAAAGAAAAGGAGTGCAAATGTGTTTCCCCCACATACCCCTGGTTGTCTAGGTTTAAAACAGCACTGCACACTGTGCCTTTATATTTCTAACAAGTCTGCTTCAATCATTGCCCTTTCTCTGGAAGAATATTTAATATTGCACCTCTTTAATAAAATGAGCAGCTGGTAGAACCATCTGCCCACTCTGAGGTGTGCATTTTTCTATAGAAATTCAACTGCTTTCCACTAAAATGGCAACTGCCCCCAGTGAGTGGCAAGGAGGCAGCCATTTTGAATTTCCCAAAAGGGCTTTCTGGGGAAAACAAAATGGCAGCCGCTCAATTATCTCTCAGTCCCCCTCCCCTTATTTTGCCTCACCCTAAAAATAAAACTAAAAAAACCCAGCCAGCTCCGAGGTGGGTAAAATAGCTGAGAAATCGTCCTTTTCAGTTTGATTCAGCCCTACTGTTAGTGCATACTGCCACCCTGGCCTTGCTGTTTCCATGTGAACGGAGAGTCCACTCAGAACATGCCGATCCTCTCCTGCAGCTGCAAATTGTGCAGGAACATCGCTAATATGATGGACGTGCTGTTTTTCATTACCAATTTCATCAAAGGACCCCAGGTGAGCTTGTGAAGAAGCCCAGAGTTCTTAAAAAAGAAGGTTGTAAATCACTGCCTTAGCTCATGTAGACCATCCTTCACGCAGTCGCAGGTTATTTGGTGACAATGGGCTGAAAATAGCCCTAACCAAAAGCAGCAGTGAAAATATTTCAGCAGCATTTAAAAAAAAAAACTACTTCATTAGGGTGACCATATGGAAAGGAGGACAGGGCTCCTGTATCTTTAACAGTTGTATTGAAAAGGGAATTTCAGCAGGTGTCATTTGTATATATGGAGAACCTGGTGAAATTTCCTCTTCGTCGCAACAGTTAAAGCTGCAGGTGCCCTGCCCTCTTTTGTACCTGGTCACTCTAGTATAGCTCCTGCAGCTTTAACTGTTGTGATGAAGAGGAAATTTCACCAGGTGAGACATGCATACAAAGGACACCTGCTGAAATTCCCTTTTCTATGCAACTGTTAAAGATACAGGGGCCCTGTCCTCCTTTCCATATGGTCACCCTAACTTCATGATTACTAGAGTGGCTGGCAGGGCAAAAGTTATAGAAAGCTGGGTGCTTCTAAGCATACGCAGAGTGTAGGCACAGCAAATTCCTGAAGCTATCAGAATTAGCACACAGGGCTTTCTAAGTTTAATGGTATGGCTTTGAGGTTAGCAACTTCACGTACAGGTGGCTGGCTGGGAGGGAATACCTGGGACTTCAATTAATATAAATGTTTTGAAGGCCTCCTGCCATTCAAACTTTCCCCATTCCACCTGTTTCAGAATGCCCTTTCAAATATCTAATTAACTTTTACAAAAAAATTCAGGCTTGTCCCAATTAATAGGGCAACTGAGGTTAGGGTTGTCGTTCTTTTTAAAATACCCTGAAGAATGGAGTATATTAAAACACAAATGGGGCCTAGGTATAGGGAAATCAGATGGATGGTTCATGTTAAGAAAAGAAGAATGGAAGAAAGGCTGGGACAGAAGGCAAGAAAAGGGAGAAATGGACAAGGGGTGCAAAAGGGTTTCAGGATATTTGGAGCTGTGAGCAAAAGGTATGTTTGTGAATGACTCGCTCATAGCCGCTGTAGTTGCCCACAGTTTTATGGATGTCTGCACAACATCATGGATAGAATGGTTTGTTTTCAAGCCATTTATATCACTTTCCTTGCAGTGTCACCGAAGACTAGAAACTGTTGTTTGATGTATGTGTGCTGGGTGTTGTAGTTGTTCTTTGGTTGCTTGAAGCAGAAGCTAATGGTGTAGATAGGTACAGGTGCATGGTACACTCACACATTCTTGATGCTAGATTTCTACCACTAGCCATGGGATACTGGCTTGATTGCTCTCCCCCTCATTGATTCTTCCTCTTTCCACTGCAGAAACTTACTCTTGCTCCACTCTTAAGGCTTGCTTTCTTGCCCTTAGATTTGCATCCAGCTCATCACCTGGCTCACTGATGCTAAAACTTGACAGTCGTCTCTTCCCATCAACCCTGGCAACATGTGAATTTTTCAGGGCACAGAGTGTACTAAGGGAAAAATATATATAATAATCCCCCCACTTGGAGAAATTCACTAGATGCAAAATAGAACAGACAGCTCGACAGTTATTCCTTGTTGGTTCGTTTGTGGTAAGGCTTTTAAACAGTGTATCCCCCCAAATATATGAAAATTCAGAACCTTTGCAGATAATGTGATATTTTAGGGAACCTTGTTGAGCACAAATACTCTAAATTTATGGTCTAATTTGAATTATCCTGTGTTTCGTGATATCCTCTCATAATATCCTGGGACTTCTAGGCTAATAACCTTTCTGGATTTCCCTCACCCTCACCGTAAGAGTCTTGGGACCCGGTCAGGGACAGGACATTTAACTACTTGTATGAAGAAGAAAAACTAAGAACATGTGTGCATGTTTGTGTACTATATTCTTGGACTTTCAGAAGCTTGGTATTCCAGCTGAAGAATCTGGATTTTTGTTCAGTATAGAACTTCATCAACAAAGGAACTGATTCTATAATGCTTGTCTGTATGGCTTGGTTTAAAAGAGTCCAAGACAGAGCCCCTCCAGTGAGCTAAAAATAGCCATTTATAAAAACCAGGTTTCAAATACAGCCCTTTATCCTCCCTCCCCTCGTAATTTCTCAGTTCATTAACACAGCTGTCCCCTCATTCACAAACAGAGCTCTTTTCTCACAGTCCCTCCCCCTCCCTTCCCAATCTAAAACAAGACAAGCACTAGAGGTTCTATTTACAAGTCGTAAAATGGAAGAAAACTGAGTCCAGAGGATGGAGAAAGAGGGCGTTGGTGAAGGAGGGGGGAAGGTCGGTTCTTTCCATCCCCTTAAATTGGGTGGAGGTATATGTTTGTGTGTGTGTGTGTGTGTGTTGCAGAGTGAGAGAAAGAGATACTTTGGTTCTCCCTCCCAAATGGATTTTAGGAAGTGTTGCTGCTGTTTCTGCTTTTGATGCAGCATTCCCAGGGCTTTTTGGGCAAACTCGGGATGGACAAAAGGATAAAACAGCCTCCGCCAAAAATCAAGACAGCCCCGGCAGCCACTGCACAAGCCACAGACCACGAATACTCGTACTCCAGTGGGATGGTCTCGTCGGAGGTGATAAGCCACCGGACCGACTGTCGGAAAACCTCCAAAGACACCAGCACCATCATGCCTGGAGGGAGAGAGAAAGAGAAGACAGTGCTGGAAGTTACGCTTCGGGGCTACTCCCTGCCCCTGCCCAGTGGGGACTCCTCCTCCTCGAACTTTTTGTGAATTAAGAGTGTGGAAAGCTTTGTGGATGGGCACTTGCTTAGAGTTAATTGGACCACAAGAAAGTGCATTGCGAGGCTCCTTTTTACTCTCAGTAGGTAGAGCTGTGGCCTAACTTGCTTAACTGTGTTTTAAGGAAAGCAGGGTTCAAAGGTATGTTTACCCTACTGCAAGAAGGACTGGGGCAGGCCTGACTGGATGCTAAAGCTGCCCCTAAGCAAGCAAAGGATGTTTGCAGGGCTCCCTTACCTGATATGATAAAGAAGCAGGATGCTGGTTTCAGGAGGAATTCGATCCCTTTGCTCAGAGCCATTGTGATGCAGAGGGACCCCATGCCCATCAAGGTGATGCTGACAAGGGACACAACGGCTGCCGTGATATTCAGTTCTACAGTGTCACCAGGCAGGGGAGAAAAAGCAGTCATTGCAGAGGAAAGGAGGGGCACGCTTGCAACCCCCCTGTTGTCCTACTTCCTGCGTGGCTCAGCAGGGAAGGTTCTACCCTCTAGAAAGTTACACACACACTCATATTCAGCATCCATAACTACATGAGGTGACCACGGCTGGAGTGTGGGCAACCACTGTGGGCCTCAGGGAAAAGCAGGACTCTTAATAGTGATGAGAACGGACGTTGAGGAGATGCAGTGGGCCAGGTGGAGACAGGCTTGGCGAACCCAATGGGCTGCAGACTGAGAAATGCCAGAGAGAGATTCAGATAACTGCTGATTTTTATATTTTCAAAGGGACACGGGCTCGGTTGCTTCTCTGTCCTGGCATGCCTCTGGGTAAACTAAGATCTTTTGATCCAAACGTGGGGCTTAACTAAATCAGCCTTCTTCCTGGTATGTTTGGACTATAACTCCCACCATCCCCAATTAGCATGGTCATGCTGGTTGGGGATGATAGGGGTTGTAGTTCAAAACACCCCAGGTGGGTGCCATGTTGAGGAAAGCTGACCTAAAGAGTCTGCATAGGGACTTCCTTGATTACCATCTTAAGTTTCTTTAAAAAGCTGCAGAAAAGAGAACAAGATCCCTTTGCTTTTAAAAAAAGTGCTACAATGCACAATTGGTTAAATTTGATCAACCAAAATGGTGGCCTGATTAATTGGGCAGAAGTTTTTTTAAAAGAAAAACCAGAAATGATTTTGAATACAAGTACATATAAAATGGTAGGTAACAATAAAATCTTAAAAGAGGCATCCCTCCTCCTTTCCCCCTGCCTCCAGAAGGGAATGTCTCTTTTAAGATGATGCTTTTTTTTTGGATACAGATTGTTATTAGCTAAAAACAAAGGAAGAATGCTGTTTGCTTCAGACCTATTGCTTTTTGTAAAATTCGAATTTATGCAAACTTAACCGATTAATTGACCCATTGACTAAAGTTCATGCAATTCATTGCCTATAGTTTCTTAAATTGGGACAGCTCTACTATAAATACCCTTTTCTCGCTGAATTTTCATTTTGTTTTGTAGAACAGCCTACTGGAGGAATTCTGTGAAGTTCTAAAGCTTGTACAATACGTTGCAAATCTTAGGTCTACACTATAGCTGATAGTAGCAGGTCTGCAGCTTTAAACTTGGGTCTTATCAATAAATAAATGGGAAGCATGATTTAAAGGGTTAAAAAGGTGAAAGGTGTACAAGGGAAAGGGAGTAAACCATTGCATTACAATTTTGGAAAGGAGAATAAGGGTCCCGGGGGGTGGGGTGCACGAGATAGTTTTATATTATTTTAATTAGTTTTTTAATTTTATTATTGAGGCATATAAGTTGATGTAACGTGATTATTGTATGTGTAATAAAATTCAAATAAAAATTATTTTAAAAAAGTGTACCGGTGGTTGGATACTGAACATTTCGTTTGCTCAGGTGCAGAAAATATAAATGAAGTCATAATCAATCCGTTTGAATTATGAAAATATTAGTCTGTTAGATAGAACTTAGCGGTTATTATACATCTGAGACTTATGAATCTACTAGATTCAAATTGACTAATTTCAAGTTTCAGCAGCTTTAGTAGGCGAGATTTGATTGAGCCTTATGCCTGCCTGCATGCATAGCCCATTTGCTTCCCGGCCTGCCGTGTTTCACCCCACAAACCTTAAGTTAACCATAATTTCCTGTTATATCTGCGCTTGGAAATTGGTTACTAGGTTCGGACCAAGCCAAGATCTCAAACCAAGATCCTAGCTTTTTCTGAACCTGATAACCACAGTTTACTGGTTTGGGCACAATGGAAAACTATGGTTAATTGAAGACTTCTTGGCTTTTCACAGCATGCTGAAAAGGAAGGATGGCGTGCAAAGGCAGATCTGAAGTCAAGAGGCTTGCAAGTATCTCAGTTTATTAAGCCAAGGTACGAAATTCTGAATGGTCCTTCCTCCTGAGATTACCATGCATAACCGGGTTATTGTGAGGATAAAGTGGGGCAAGGGGATGAGAACCAGAACCATGAGCTCTTTCAAAGAAATGCAGGATACACATGTAATGAATAAATAGGATTTTTCTTTTTGTTCCTGTTGGATTTTTTTTGTCATCAACCAACTTGACTACCTGCTTTTGAGCTATTGAGTCTCACCTTTTTTAGTTGACCTCTGGAAGATATGTGCATTCTCTCCAGTAGTGAAGAATTTGAAATAAGAACAGTTAGCTTCTGAAAACAACAAGAAGAGAGTGCATTAAAATAAAGGAGAACAGGAGGTGGGGTAGAGGGGAGGCTGTTGTTTGAGGAAATAGATGATCAGAGATGCGTAATAGACAAAATTATGCCAGTTAGACCAGGGTCAGCCTAAGACAATTTGCTGCCTTAGGCAAAGAATAAGATAGCACACACTCCTGTCCCATTCCATGCCCAAACCCCAACTGGACTGGCAGTTGAAACTTTCTTCAACATTGATGATGGCACAGTATAAGTTATAGGGCAGAGGACACGTCCCGTGGCACTCCGCTCTATCCTCCAACACTTTGCTGCCATCTCCCAGCATCTGCTGCCTGAGGCATTCACCTCAGTTTGCCTAATGGTAGGGACGGCCCTGAGTTACAAAAATATTTCTTTAATTGGCATATTTCATTCTAACCGTATAATAATTTTTCAGTGTTTTGTCTTTCAAGAATTTGGGTTTCTATTCTTTTGCTGTTCATCACAGAGCAAGATGTGTGTTATGTGTGGACTGCAAGCTCATGGCTCTGAGGAATTTTCTTGGAGCAGCTAGAATAATTAAGTTAAAGGCTACAATATTTGCCTTCTCTCCCTCTAGGTTGCTTCACCCATTATCACATTTCTTCATAGAAGACAGGAGAGGGAAACACTATAGGCACATCTTGACTTTTGGGCTTAAACCAGTGTAATATTTGTTCCCTGGCCCAAAGGAAGCCTGGGAAGTGTAGTTCTCTAATGGGAAGCTAAGGATCGCTAACCAAGAATCCTCAGCAAATTGCAGTTCCCAGGATTCTTTGCTGGTACCTGTGTTGATAAAACTGGTACAAAAACAATATGAGCTGGGATGTGGCTAAGGGAACATGGAGTATAGGTCATGTGTAGAAACCAAGAGCTGTATTAAGCAAAGATGTCCAAAATCTATTTCCCCTCACATTTCTTCACTGTCCAATGAAAGCCTCCTGTTTTGTTACCCAATGGAAAAGACCCCTGTATCTTTTCAGGACTTGGGTTTTCATGTTTTCTATGTAATGCAGAAGATATCTTTGTGTATTACAACTTCATATTATTATACTAAACTGAATGTTTGTCGTGTGTGTGTGTGTGTGTGTGTGTGTGTGTGTGTGTGTGAGAGAGAGAGAGAGAGAGAGAGAGAGAGAGAGAGAGAGAGAGAGATGAATTCCACACTATTTGGGAGGACACCTTCTTGAAAAATCAAATATATATGCTGTGATAGACCCTGACTCCCTGCAGGAATGTTTGTTACAGAATACACACATTATAACTGCAGTGCACTTGCAAATTTCGCAGTGTGTGAAACAGCCCTAAGAATTAATAACTTGTCCTTCACCCACATTTTTCTTTTCTGTCTTAGAAAGGAAAGGCATGTGGCTTCCACGAATGCCACACAATTTTTTGTTAAAGATTGTCTTAACTTATAAAGAGAGACTTGATAATCTTTCCAAATTCCCATACTATATTCTGATATAGAAAGGTATGTGTAATATGGAGATTTCGTTGAGAAACCCAGGAGATGAGACGAAGGTTCTGCAATTAGCCCTTGTTTCTCTGTACCAGTTTGAATTGCAAAACTTTGGGAGGGAGGCCATTTCTAGGACTTGGCAATTGAAGCAGAAGGTTAGGGGCAAAAAAAGATTCCTTGCAACTCAGGCCTCAGAGCTCATCCTTTTTGAGTTCCTTCGTTGCCCGGTGGAGTGGATTTAATTGTGTCCCTGGAGATAGATGTGTTAGCAATTACTGCCTCCTTTGCAGCTGGACAAAATCCAGGTAGCCCCGGGGTGTAGGGAGCAAGTGCTCTGTGTGTGTGAGAGAGAGAGAAAGAGAGAGAGAGGGAGCATGCGAGATATTTATATGAAAGATGACTGTGCTCAAATATGCTATAATTTATGATTACTGGTTCTCCCCATTGGCAGCTGCCTCCACAAGCAGTACTACTTGCCCACCCCATCATATTCCTGCCCACGGGAGTTATGTGTGCGGTGGGGGAAGATGGGGCTGTGATGGTCCGACAGAGCATTGCATATAGTTCTGAGACCCAGCCAAGTCTATGCGCTACCTTTCCAGGCTGGCTGGCTGCTTGTGCATCACCGAAAAAGAGGGCAAAGGGAGGAGACACATTTGCATAAAAATTGCATATGCTAATTTATAGAGAGAGATGCAAATTTAGGACTAATTGCTAGCGTTTAAATAGAAATACCAGACATCTAATCATAGTATTGAAGAGTGACCGTATGACCTGTGTCCTCCTTGGTCTGCTGCCTGAATGCTGTTGATGGACAAATTCAGAGCCCCTGCTACTCTCCCTTCTTAGGGTTCTTTATTTTTAAACCAGACATGGACAGAGCAGCCCTTCAAAGAGAAAATGCCTTCAAACAGGACGCTTCTCTGCAAAGTAAGGCACATGGCCACCCTACAAGGTGTGATAAAGGTCAGGACTCCAATGAGTTTAAAAGCAAGTTTTGGCAGGTGTCCCTTTTCATGCAGCAGGGGTGACAAAAGTTGCTAAAATTCAGACTTTTACACAACCATGAAGATACAGGTACCGTATGGATGGTCAGGCTTCTGGCTAGTGAGATTTACTTTGGGTTTTTTTTAAAAAATGTTTTTAGTTAGGGTGACCATATGGAAAGGAGGACAGGGCTCCTGTATCTTTAACAGTTGTATAGAAAAAGGAATTGCAGCAGGTGTCATTTGTATGCCTGCAGCCCCTGGTGAAATTCCCTCTTCATCACAACACATAAAGCTGCAGAAGCCCTGCCCTCTTGACCAGATACAAAAGAGGGCAGGGCTCCTGCAGCTTTAACTGTTGTGATGGAGAGGGGATTTCACCAGATGGTGTATTTTGGTGGTGTATTTCCTCTTTTTTGATGATATGTAAGTGTCCACCCTTCTCATAACAGCCCTGTGAGGTGAAGTAGGCTGAAGGATACCCCATTGCAGATTGCTTTATACCTTACATGCCAGCAAACCTGAGCGTTACCACTGTGTACAGACTTCCCAGACGTGTCTTTCAGTGGGGGCCTGCAGAAGAAGTGGTTAGTTACTCGAAGTTGGGCCTAGCTCAGCAAAAGGCAAGAACGGCTCTAGTTACAGGGAGATAAGCCAAGAGTATTAGCCAAGTAATTGGCTCCAATCCCATTTGTCCGGGCTGTGCCCAAGCTGACGATTGAGTTACCGCATAGTCACTCAGCCCTGCCAGACTAAGAAAGAAACCAGCATCTCAGGGACACAACCATGGGAGACAGCTGAATTTAGGGTGCCTGGCTCTCTCAGCCTTCCCATTATGTCATCTCAAGCCCCATTTTCCTCCCCATAGAAGCTACCTTGCCCTGCCATGGCTCTGCTGTGGCTTGACAGAGCTAGGAGACAAGAACAAAACCAAACCTTCACAATCATGCAGGGCACAGCACCCAGAAGAATCTCTGGATTTTTGAGGACATTGCTGGTCCTCGCCTCATCTCTTCTGGATGATTTGCCTGTCAAATTGTCTTTCTTCTCTGGCCTCTCTTATCAAGGCTGGTATCAAGGGGGGCATGGTTGGGCAACTCCCGAGGGCCCACACCCCAGCAAGGGGCCCACTGGAGTGGTTCCTCCTCTTCTCCATTGCAACCTGCTTCTTGCTCTGGCTGAGACAATGGCCCTGTTCAGACAACACGCTAACCCTTGCTGCTTAACCACAACATGGTTAATGAAATGCATTAAGGTTAATGCATTCCGTTAACCGTTTTGTGGTTAAGCAGCATGGTATAGCATGTTGTCTGAATGGGACCAATGGGGTGGTTGTGGGTAATTCAAGTCAGCTGCAGCATCAGGGGCATTGCCAAAGATGTGAGGGTGATAAATTATAATGGTTTTCCTGTGTTTTTTGTTCAAAAAATTCCCTCAGGAAGGATCACAGGTGTAGATGGGATGAGGGCAGAGGGAGGGAGAAATTTATTTGGTTTGCATTTTAATGCGAACTGACCTAATTTCCTACCTAAATGTGTACTGCTTTAAATTTTGCGATAGAGTTCTCTAATTAAAAAAAAACTGTACAAAGTATGTATATATGGGGAATGTGCACACAATATGTGTATATTAGTTAAAATAATGTTCAGAAGCACATTACATTAGGAAAATTACTTGTAAAATGTGTATATTGGGCAAAATTGTGTACAATAAATGCATATATTAGAAATGTGCACAAAAATGGGTAAGGAGTTTTATGCTAACACTTTTTTTAAAAAAATCTCAGATTTGGGGAGAAACCGAATTTAATACTGGAAACATTCTCAAACTTTGGGATGAACCAAATTTAAGAATAGAAAACTGGGAAATGGAGAAACCAAAATTGACCTATTGTGTTGGTCTGTGGTGGCCCAGTCACACAGTAAATAGCCACTTGCTCTGTTGTGGTGGGTTGAATGAGAATGGGTTCTCCCCTCCCCCCCCCAACTTTTTAAGGCTGTCTGTGTGGCACAAAACTTAATATTTGTGGACCAATTCGCTAGCAACAGGTTTTGTGGGCTAGTCATTTTCCTGTAGCCATGAAGCTGAAAGTCATATATTACCTGGTTTGGTTTATGAATTTTCCCAACTTGTAATGGTTGGCTGTATTGTGAATTGAATGTTTTTTCTCCCCGCCTTTCCTCTCCAGATCGGAATGTTACACAAGACTCTGCATAGATGTGGTCAGTGTTCAGCAGACCAAGTGCCCAAACCCAGCTGTATTAAAGGTGCACGCACAGTAAGTTCTTTAATGTTAACCTAAAAACATACAAAGAGCCATGACGGATTCGACCAATGATATATCTAGTCCAGCATTCTGTTCCTACAGGAGGCAGCCAGATAAGAACTTAAGAAGTACCATGCTGGATCAGACCGAGGGTCCATCTGGTCCAGCATTCTGTTCACACAGTGGCCAACCAGATGTTGACCAGGGACCAACAAAGCAGGACATGGTGCAACAGCACCCTCCCACCCATCTTCCCCAGCAACTAGTGCACACAGGCTTACTGTCTCAGATACTGGAGGTAGCACATAACCATCAGGGCTAGTAGCTATTGATAGTCTTCTCCTCCAGGAATTTATGCCTACGAAGACAAGTGCATCAGCACCCTTCCCCCTTCCCTTATCTTCCATGGGTTTGTCTAATCGCTTTTTAAAGCTGCCCAAATTCACGGCCATCACTACAGCCTTATTCCCAAGAACACCCATGAACTACAAAGCTGGCTGCTTCGTAGGAGCATCACAGAAGTGCCTTATTCTTAATGACCTGTTCCCATGCAAACCTACTTGGTTGTTAAGATGTCATCAAAACCCCAGCTCTGGGTGCCCTACCTTCAAAGGTAAGGTGGATGGTTATTAGGGATGGCAGGGCCTTTTTGATAGGAGAGCTTCATTTATGGAATTCCCTCCACTTATCTGCTAGTCTGACAATGAATCAAAGGGCTTTTAGTTTCTAAGTAAAAACAATTTTGTTTTCCTAAGGTTTTAATGGCCTTTGATGGTTTTACTGCTGCTCTTTATGTTGCAGTTTTGTCCCCTGCTGTCCATTTACTAATCTTATGTAGATTAGCTTTACCACCAGTAGCTTCCCAAATAATTATGTTTCTGAGATATTACACCAAAGTACATTTATTTCTCAGACGTCTGCAAGGTTTTTGTTATTCTATCTCTAGATTTTACTGAACTTGAGAATCAAAGAGTTGTTGAAAACCACATCTGTCAGATGTAATTAATTTGTACCTAGACCTGCCTGATTTGGTGAGACGTACAAGTGGGCTTGTACATCTTAGTTAATGGGAGTGAGGTAAATAGAAATTAAAACGACTGAATAAATTTTTTAACAGTGGTTAAGGCCATGAATCCAAGCATATCTCCCAACATCAAAAGAGAAAGATCCAAAGGAATACTGTTTTGCATCCAAACATTCACCAAATATCAAATGTGAATTCCAAAGCCCAGCTAACATCACCTCTATTAAATCCTTTCTGTGGTGACAAGACGAAGCCCCATTGATCTGCAATAAAGCTTCTTCTGTTTGGGAAGAATAACTCTCTGTCTGTGCTTTGATAATATCCTGTTTTCTTACGGGCTTTCTAGATTCCTTCCTAGATTCTTCCTCTTTGTATATTCTTTCAACTGTATCACCACATCCTCCCCCTCCTCTTTTTCTTCATCTTCATCCAGGTTGTGGTTTCCATGGTCCTCTTGACCATAATCACAAATTTCATTAGAGCTCACAGGACAGTAAAAGGTTCTTTGGCCTGTTTTATTCTCCTTCATGCTCTTGCATCATGTGCAAAGAGACTCAAGAGGCCAAGGGAAACATGAAGTCACCAGTAACCACCCTCCACATGCTGTCCAAAGCAGTATTATTCACCTGCCAATCACCACAGCTTAACCAATACAGTTCACGTGATTCTAGTGTGCCACAGTAAGAAAGAGGGAGCTGGTGCAAGCCAAAAATGGTGCTGGCAAAACAAATATTGTTAGATTATGCAAGTTGGCAGATCAAGCTACTGAAGGAAGATGATAAACTAACTCAGTCCAGAAGCAAGGCCACTCAGAGGAATCTGGGCCTGGGACAATGGGATTTTCAGAGGGGGGGGCTGTCACATGCACCCACATATAGAAATTGCTTGTTGGGGTGGGGGTCCAGGGCAATCCCCCTGCCCACCCTGGGCAGGCCTGTCCAGAAGAACTACTCAGGTTTAAGTTCAGAACTACTATTTCCTTACAAACAATGACCAGGTTGTGTGCAGTGGCAATAACTGAAAGATACCAGTAGAAAGTAAGAAAAAGGAAAGACAATTATAGGCATAATGATAATCAGAAAATTATTAGAAAGATTAGAAAATAATAGGCCAGGCAGAAATGTAAATGTGATACCAACACAGACGGGCACAGGCTGACTAGTGCTAAATCCGTTTTCAGTGTCAGGGCTCAGGACGAAAGTCCGGCTGAGCAGGTGCAGAGTGCAGTTCTTTCACCTCAATTCCTGACGCGCTAGGGATTGGTGGGGTGGACATCTGGATCATATGGTAGTTTATTATGGTGATACACTTTGGTCTGACATCTAAATTTCTAGAAATAGAGATGCCATCCAACTTCCAAGCCTGTCTGGAAATGTCTGTCTGTCCCTCTACATATCAAAGATACAATGCTGGCTCAAGATGTTATGTTTCTCTAGCTGGGGAAGGCGCATCCATCCCACAAACCAGAAGTAGAATGCTCCCCCAAACCAGCTGGTGCCCTTTACTGACAGCCTAGGCAATTGCGTAGCCTGCCTGTTTGGTTGTGCTTGGCTTGTGCCGAGAATTGAATACAGAATGGGAGTGTCTAAGAAGAGCTATGATTAAGGCCAAGAGGGCCATTCAAAACAAGCCCTTCTATATGCTGTCTCTTTTAGACAGGCATCTAATTTCAGTCTGATGGACAGACCACTGCCTGCCACGAACGCCTGGCTCAGTCATCGCCCCCAGCCCCCGTTATCAAAACCTTGTGCCTCGTTTCTAAACTGGAATGTGTCCAAATATAGCTGCCACTCTTTCATTTCCAAGGCTTCCCTGAACGCTCTGAGATATCTTCCCTGGGCTCCCTCTTTTGGGCTTTTTGTGTGTCAGGATTGGTACAATTTATTCAGTTCCGAGTGAGCACCGTATTGGAACCGGATCACGGTAGTGTTTCTTGAGCTGTGGCAAGACGGTGGCTCATTTGCGAATCGAAGTGATGTGATTACTGAGAAATCTGCGTGTCATTTTCAGGGAGAAGCCAAGTTGTGGGATACTTCTGCACTCATACAGCACTATGCGTATTAAACAATTGTGTGTCTCAGATATGAAAAAAAAGGGTCAGCTCAGCTGGCTCACGAAGCACCTTGATCTATGCAGTTTTAGAGCCTACTTTCAACTTGGCCACCGTTATCCTCAAGGCTAGATTACCGTAAAGTGCTTTATGCAGGGCTGCCTTTGAAGACTCTACAAGTGGTTCAGAATGTAGCCAGAAGGTGGTCAACTGGAATGAGAAGGATGAAATGTATTTCAAGAACTTCACAGGCTTCCAGGTTGTTTCTGGACACAGTTCAAAGTGCCGGTCTTGACCTACAAAGCCCTAAACAACGTCAGACCACCCAGCCTGTCTCTGGGTTGCTTTTGTTCTCAGAATGCATTACTTTTAATGTATGTTATTGTAAAGCTGCTGAGAAAATTCAGATTGAAAAGGAGTAGAAATAATTTAAAATAAATAGGGGTTCAGATCTCACCCATCCACCTGCCCTCATGGGCTTTCCCTTTCATTGCAGTGCCAGGGGAAGTTCTCCGTATGCATCCTTTTGTAGTGCCCTGAGAGCCACCATCAAAGTGAATGTCGGGAACTGCAAGCGCAGGGGATCTGTATGCACTTTGGAGAGCACAGAAAGGCCAGGGGGGTTATGAATTTGGCATGATGACTGGGGGGAAAATCTGAACATTTGCAGAGCTGGCAATAGGGTTATAATGCCGGAGTGCAGAATCTGTGGCCCTACAGATGTTGCTGGACTCCCAACTCCCACCATTGTGACCAATGGTCAGTGATGAAGGACCATTGTTTAACAACATCTGGAGGACCAGAGGCCCTCCACCCAGGAGAGGATGGTGGAGAGGAATCAAGAAGCTAGGGAGAACGGGATGCGGAGTAGAGAGTAGAGGACAAGATTCGGAGTAGATTCAGAGTAGAGACAGCAGCAAAACAACATCATGATGATGAAAAAATAAAGTCATAAAAGCAGCAGAGCAGACAAAACATAAGCCAGCCTTAAAACTTTAAATTGCCAGAGTAAATGAATAAGTTTTAACTTGGTGCCAGGATGATAGTAATGTCAGCATCAGTCCAACTTTTATGGAGTAGTCATTCCAAAGATGGGACACCACCACTGAGAAGGCCCTCTCCTTTCTTCCTACCTAATGAACTTCCCCTGGTAAAAGAACCCAGCGAAGAGCTTCCCCTGAAGAGCTTCAGGCATGGGCAGGTTGGTACAGGGAGAGGTGCTCCTTCAGGTATTTGGGTTGCAGGCCATTTGGGACTTTAAAGGTCAGCAACAGCTCCTTGAATTGGGCTTAGAAGCAAATAGGCAGCCAATGTAACTCTTTAAGCATCTGTGTGACATGATTCCATCTGGCTATACCATTCAAGTTCTGTAGCTGCGCTCTGAAGTAATTCAAGTTGTTTTCAAGGCAAGCCCTACATACAGTGTATAACAGCAGTCCTATGAGAGCATAAGTCACGAGCATGGATTACAGGAGTATGGATTGCTATCAGAGGCATGTTAGGGCTGAACCAGGAGTCTGGGGCCCAACTGTCTGGGAGGGCTTCCATGCAGCCTCTTGACAAGCGACTACAGGCAGGCAGTGGTGCTTGTGGTTTTCCCAGAGCTTCTGCCTTCTCCCACGTGCGCCGTTCCACACTTTCAGAACTTAGGTGGCTACTGGAGACAGTGCCTTTTCTGTAGTGGCACCCCAATTATTGCACTCCTTGCAAAGATATACAGTATTTGCATGGGATCATCTTTATCTGTCCCAAGCTTTTGGGAGTAATTGCTGAAGCTTTCATTAGCTAGTAATTTTATTGCATGCATGGATAGATAGATAGATAGACGATAAATGGATTTGATTGTTTGATTTGATTGCTTTATTTTAATGTTGATTTGATTAGGTGTTTGAGGGTTTGTTTGTTTTATTAGTCCTTGGATTTTTGTGGAATTCTGCAATTTTATTGTTATTAATTGTATAACCGCTATGGCTTTATTACTGTTTTGTAACACTGTTTTTAAAGGCTACGTTGGTAGAAAGGCACAGTAAATATTGTTTAACATCAGTCAAAGAATACATAATGCCAGTAATGCAGACAGAGCTACATGTTGCTGTTGCCATGACTCGGAACACTATCTGCTCTCCATCAAATTGACATTTAAAAGGAAAGCAGTTGGGTTGGATCTAAACTTAGTCACACTTAGATGCAAATCAATGAGACTTAAGTTAGTAAACTTAGATGCAAATCAATGAGACTTAAGTTAGTAAACTAACTCAAGTCCTATTGATTTCAGTGGGCCTCCTCTAAGCAGGATTAAGTCTGAATCTAACCCGTTTCCCAAACCATTGTGCATTATGAAACAAACAATTAATGCACATCATGGTGGACTATAAACTCTGTGGGTTGGATCCAGATTTAAGCACGGGCAGAAGAAGCCCCTCCAGAGCTCTGAAAATGCTACACCGTGGGTGGGGGAGAAGGGGGTATTCCCCCTCCCAAATCAGGTAGGGGCAGGACCTTCTGCAAGCTGAGCCCTTCCTCTCATGGAAGGCAGATGCTGGATCGAACCCTCTGAGGCAGAGACTTGTCCTATTATACTCTGTAAAGCACCATGCACATTGAAGGTCTAAAATAAATGATAATGCTGATGATGAGGGTAATAATAATAATATAAACAAACATATTGTAAAAATACAGTAATACACTGAATAACAGTTCTCTGGTCTTTAATGATGAGGCTCTGAAGCTTCTGCCACTGCCTGGCTCATTTTAGGGCTGGGCTGGTGCTGGATCATTGGGGTAGGGGAAGTAAAACTCTGCCCAGACCTATCTACTTCTGAAGCACAAGACGTCTTTTCACAGGATCGAGGGAGCTGTCTCTCCTCCCTCTTCCTTCACACATTCCTTTTAAGCAACTGAAACCTATTTATCACGCCTTCGCTTAATCTTCTTTCCTCCGAGCTAAACGTATCCCGCTCCTTCCATCTGTCTGTCAGTCTTTCTCATTTGTCTGGCATTCCAAACCTCCTCCAATTTGTCTGCAATAACTGTGGGGTGGAGCAGTGGTTTTAATAGCAACTCTGCCAATGAGGCAATGGAGCAGAAAGGTTTTTCAGCGTGAGTGAAAAGGGCGAAAGGCCTTTCAGGATAATGTAGGGTTGATTGTAAAACCCTTCCGGGGTGTCAAAACAGTGCAGGAACAATTCTTTGTTCCTGGCGAAGCAGCAGGAAGAATATTCCTCAGTTTCTAAGCACACCCTTGTTTAAATCTGCTGGCATGAGGTTTTAGAGGATGCCACTATCCACAGGAGGCGAACTTGAACCCAGAGTGATGGGTCCATAGCTAAGAACTTGAGCGGCCACTCATGAATTGGGCTGAGAAAGAGGAAATTAGTTACACAGAAGAGGGTAAAAGCTGACAGTGATGTGCACATAGGCTACATTATATGTGTAGATGCACATTTAGAAATAATTATAATTTAAATAGAACTACAGTACATCTCACCATAGTATGAAAGACTGTGACCAGGCGACCAGCGTGGCTACCTGTTCAGTCTGCCATCGGGGAATTCACTGTTGATGGACTAGAACAAGCTGGAATAGCACAGGACAGCTCTTCAAATAGAAGATGGCTTCAAATAGAGGACGGTCTTGTGACAGCCCTTCAAATGCAGGGCTGTCCTCTCTAAATGAGGACACATGGCCACTCTACT
Source organism: Elgaria multicarinata webbii (assembly GCF_023053635.1). Taxonomy (NCBI): domain Eukaryota; kingdom Metazoa; phylum Chordata; class Lepidosauria; order Squamata; family Anguidae; genus Elgaria; species Elgaria multicarinata. The sequence continues at coordinate 31,115,351 of NC_086181.1, read as the reverse complement.
AAGAATGCTTCTCTGCTCAGCTACTATCAGCCAGTTGGGCTGACATTAATTGGAGTGCACCTGCAAATGCTACCCCCTAAACCTCTCCCCCTGCCCCAGCCAAGTTACTTTGGCACCTGAAGCAGAAAATCCCACAAGCCCCTCTCCAAATCCCTGGCACTAGCAGTAAACATACAATAGTAATAAACAAAATAATAATTTGGCAACTGCCCATTCATGACACCCAAAATCAACTGTCTGAGGCAGCCATCTCACTTGGCCTAACGGTAAGATTGGCATGAAAAGGTTTGGTCAGCTCTTATGCCTGTAACAGTAGCTCTATATGCAAAAAACCCCAAGGCAGTGAAACTTTTCACAGCACGGAGTTTAAATGTTCTCATCTGCTGAATTCCGCACATCAAAGTAGGAATGGAGGTATAAGCCTGATTCGATTTCTCTTAGCTTCTAATTTTTTCAACCTTAAATTTGGTTTGCCCTGAAATTTGAGAATTTTTCAAAGTTTAAATTAGGTTCATCCGGAAGAGTGAGATTTTTTAAAAAACAAAATTCATGTGAATTTTTAAATACATTTTGTGCACAATTCTCCTAAGCTGTGCATTTTGCCTAATGTACACATTTTGCCTAATGTACACATTTTTTCAAGTCATTTTCCTAATAGAATACATTTTAATATTATTTTTGGGTAATACATACATTTTTGTATGCATTGTTTAGATTAGAGAACTCCATTGCAAAATTTGGAGAAGTGCGAATTTTGAAGCATAGTTTCAGTTTGTGTGTTCGTTTGAAAAGATTTCAGTCATTGATCAGTGACGGATTTTTTTCCCCACATGAAAATCATGGGGCAAACAGTAGGACAGAGGGTGACTTTGATCCAGAAGGTGAGACATTGATGACTTCAACAAATTTGATCAAATGGACACATCCTTATGTTATATAATGGTCTCTTCACAGTATAGGGAAATATAGCACATTTTCAAGATGGTATAGTGATAGATCTACTTTGTCAGAGGCTTAGTAAGGCCAGTGAATCTGGACGAAAATACAGTTAGGTAATGCTCGTCCTTTTCGTTGGTCCTTTGCTTTCATCGTAACACAGTATTTCAGTCATGAAATACAAGTGATGCGGGATGAATTGGAGTCATGAGTTGGAGACGTGAAATGTGGGTCACAAGCAGCAGCAGAAAGCAATAGGATTTTTTTTTCATAATTGCTTCAAGAGGGACTGGTTCACCTGGGTTGGGAGAACTTGGACTTTTAACATCATTTCTTACTTTCCTCCAGTGTGGGTTCTCAGGGGTTTGGTGAGGTTAAGCAGTATTGAAATATCGCCTTGGACTTAAGAATGGCTAAGTTTAGACTACATGTTAGTCAACGCAGTGTGAAAACTCCACTCATGTTCTAACTCTACCGTTGTGTGACTGTTGGCTACCGTGGAGGAGTAAAATCCATCGTGATGCTTGATTGACAGTTTCTCCACCCTCTCTCCTCCCTTGGTCCTCCTGATGGTATCCCATCAACCATTGCTGTCAATCCCAGTGGCTTTCCTAGAGCAACACTCCCTCCTTTTGCTGCTCTTGCCGGAGAAGTCTGTAGTCAGTGGGAAAAGTCAACTCAACACAACAGAAAACTCCACGGAGCCTGCCATACAACACGCAACACAACCGTTGTGCAGGAACTCTTCTCTGCACAACGTGGATATTCTGCATGAAGTTGTAATCCAACACAGATGGAGGGTGCCAGCTTGGGGGAGGATGCTTTGGTTGAATAGCTGTCCACTTGGCTTTGGATGGATCTCAGTTGTTCACCTGCTTCTGTGTACCTGTGGCCTGTTGCTTTACCTTGTTCTCTGGTTCCTGCTCCTGTTGAGTCTGGACTGGGCTACCTGAGGCCTGATACCGATGGTTGCCTATATTGTAATTCTCAAAAATAAAAACAACATTCCAACTGGCACTGGCTCTTGCTCTGGCTTGTCCTTCCTGCTGGCACCTCCCCCTGCCAGATTTCTGGGAACAACCTGGCTCACTGCAAGTTGGCTTGTTGCCCCTCCAGCCTGGGTCAGATGGGTACACTGCCCAGTGACGAGCACAAGCCTGGAGGTGTATTTGGGCTCGTGTGCTTGCATAACCAAACAAAATAGCCCCCACATCTAGACGAAAGGTAGCTCAGTGATAATTTCACAGTATCCACTTTTCACATGGGCTAGAGAAGGGCTTGGTAGAACTGGGCTGGTCCTCCCATGTGGCCAGGTGAATTCTCTGCGTCAGGTGGAGCAGGAGGAGTGAGGAATTGTGTGCCATCCCACTGCCAGGAGGTTCTCCATCCACCACCTCGCTACAGCAAAGCAGCACTACCATGAATGCCCTGGAGAGTTCCACCAGTCCCACACTACTGCTGTAGCAAATGCTGCAATGGGAGAATGGTTGGTGGGCCGCTCTGGAGCAGCCGCCCACCCTATGCGCACCCTCTGGCTCGCTCTGAGGGGATCCCTGGAGCAAAACATAGGATAGGCAGTTGGTCTCAATTGGGTTCTCAGTCAGAGAAAGCGATCAGTGCAGCTCTTCAGAGAGATGGCCAGGCCCAAGTATCTGTCTCTGAAGGGATCCTTCGTCAGAGGCAGGCACTATGGGAGCGATGTGCCTGCTTGTATCACGGGCAATCTTCCAGGACACCTTCCTAGAAGGCCTGGCTCTGGGGAAGAACCCAGGTATTTGGGCTTGACTGACTCTCTGAAGAATCACACCGGCCTCTTTTTCTGGCTGACGTGGCTCTCTAGCACGGCCCACCTGCCCTGTGGCCCTCAGGGTGAACCAGAGGATAGGTAGCAGCAGCAGTGGCAGAGGGGGATGGAGGAGATGTGGCAGTGGCACTGCATGTGTTCTCCCGCTTTAGGCCGTGGGAGAGCTTGAGCAGCTGCTGGGACAGAAGATAGATTGGGATCTTCTGGTAGATCTCTGACTGATTTGCTGTAGATCAGCAAGGGTTTCTGACTCCCCAGTGTCTGACAATAGTAACAACTAAAAAAAACTCCCCCTCGCCCCAAATTACGTTGCTGGAAAAGAGTACTTGGGGAGAACCAGGAGTGGGTTTATGCATGAAAGGACTTGAGTACTAATCACAAATTCCTGGACTAAACATATCCTCAGCGGCACCTTAGCTCTTATCATTTGTCTATTTGCCTACTCCACTATTTTGCACCTTACACTGGTTGGGGGACCTCAAGGTTTGAGTAAAAAAAGAAACCAAAGTAGATCATGCAAGCTTGAAATCTGTCCACTCCTGGGTTGGAGGCTTACAGTCAGAGATTCATTTAGAGGATGATTTTGTGATATCAATATTTGAACGTCCTCACCTCTACCTTCTCGCTATGGCATGCACATTTCACTCCCCCTTGTCCATTCTTTCTCTTAGCTTTCTTTCACCCCATCTCCTTCTGGTCCACAGCCCATCCTCTGCTTCCCAAGGTGCGGCGTTTTCACTCTTTCTGTCATAAATACTCCTGTCTGCTCTCCTCCAATATAGGCTCAGACTAGGTCAGTCAGTGACAAATCAGAGCCCTGCTTTGCCCTTCTGTGACTTTAGCCAATCATAGCCAGAGGTTTCATTCTCACCATAAAATTCCTTTCTACACTGCATTATACGATACTCGAAATAAGAGGCATTTAAAGAATGAGCCGTTGCATTTAAAGACACCAGCGCTGTGCAGCAGAGAATCCACAAATATCTGAAGAAATACTATACTTAACCCCCTGCTCCCAACACTCTGCCAGCCACACATCCAAATGCTCCAAAAAGAATAAATTATGCAAATTCAATAGCTGACATCAAAGACAGATAAGTCTAAAATGATAAGACTTTTCAGAATTCAACCCAAATGCTCTGCCATTAGCTGTTCAGTGGTTCTCTCCATGGAATGATATGCATAAATATATGAATGAGTACATCCGTTAAGTCTTTAAGAGCTGAATTATTGGAGAAGAGGGAGTTTCAAGAAATTGTTCCTGTGCACTGTGACCCCCCCTCACTTCAAAAATCACCCCTCTGCCTGGCCATTGAAAAATTGCTCCCCGTGCCCATGGAGGCTTTTAAAACAATGCTTTTCTGGTTGGCGGCTTTGGGAGATGGGGGTGTTATGTGTGCGCATGAATGAAGTGTGTGTCATGTGTGAGAATGAATACACATATGAAAGAGTGTCGGGTGCTCCCTTTTAGTTTTAACCCCAGCCACTTTTGATGGGGCAGCAGCCCATCTCTGGCATGCAGCCCCAAGAGGAAATGTGGCTCTCTGCTCAAAACATCCCACTACCCCTGAATTAAAAGGATAGGAGCCTTTCCTTCCCTTGCAATTGGTCACTCTAATGACTATGAAGGGATTTTTAAAAGGTGTATACCTGCATCTTTGGAAATTATGTGAAGATGGCTGTCTTGGGTGATTGGAGCAAATGCTGAACAGCCTAAGCGCTCTCTCTCTCTCTCTCTCTCTCTCTCTCTCTCTCTGTGTGTGTGTGTGTCTGTCTCTGTCTCCCTCCCCTCTTGTGCAACCTACTTTATGTGGCATGAGGAGGCATAGATTAAAGAAGGAATTGGTGTTGGAATGGTGCAGCAAGGGTATTGGCCGTCACTGGCTTTGCTTCAGGCAGGTAAAAGGACTTGGGCCTGCACTGTGTGTCAGGGCTGGTGTCAAGGGTAGGTGTGGGCAGGCACCTGCCAGAGCCCACATCCCAGCCACGATTGCATCTCTTTTGTTCACCTGCTCCTCGCTCTGGCCCAGACAGCAGTGGTGGCGAGCAGGTGGAGCAGCAGATGCCACGGCTTACTTGCTCTCTGGCTCTCTGCTTACTTGCTCTCTGGCTCTCAAGCAAGCAAGTGGTAGTAATGATGAGCAAGAGGGAAAGGAGCAATAGCACTTGGTGACAATGGTGGTGGGAAGGTAGACTCACTAAGGGCTGAGGCCCATTGAGAGTGTCTGGCCCAGGGTGACCCTATGAAAAGGAGGACAGGGCTCCTGCATCTTTAACAGTTGCATAGAAAAGGGAATTTCAGCAGGTGTCATTTGTATATATGGAGAACCTGGTGAAATTCCCTCTTCATCAGAACAGTTAAAGCTGTAGGAGCTACACTAGAGCGACCAGGTTTAAAAGAGGGCAGGGCACCTGCAGCTTTAACTGTTGAGATGAAGAGGGAATTTCACCATGTTCTCCATATATACAAATGACACCTGCTGAAATTTCCTTTTCAATACAACCGTTAAAGATACAGGAGCCCTGTCCTCCTTTTCATAGGGTCACCCTATGGGCCCTCAAAAACCTGCAGTTGGTAGTGCTATGTGTATGCGTACCCTCGAGCTTTATGTAACATAGGAAGCTGCTTTATACTGAGTTAGGCCATTGTCTGTCTAGCCCAGTACTGTCAACACTGACTGGCAGCAACTCTCTGAGGTTTCAGGCACACGTTTTTCCTGCCCTACCTGGAGATGCCAGGGATCAAACCTGAGACCTTCTGCCTGCAAACCATGTGCTCTGCCACTGAGCTACAGCCAGTGGCGGCTGGTGGTTCTGGTGTCAGTGGTCTGGTGAACTGCTCTGGGTTTCAGTCAGAACTCTAAAGGCGTTATCCAGGGAGCACCTTGGATCACTCTTTCAGAATTGTGACCGATCCTGACTGAAACCTGGAACGGATTCACCACCCCACTGGCTACGGCCCCTTCTATATGGAGTAAGGAAGGAGTCCCCCCAGAGATTCCTCCTCAGAACAGCATGCGATGCTGATTGCTTCCCATCTGTTCCTTTTCAAGCTGTAAATAAACAGATTTTGACACAGAGGCTGTGTAACTCTGGCACGCTCTCCCTCGCCTCAGAAGGAAACTAGGAAGCTAGCCCGGAACGTCCCATCGCTCAGAGCAGCGGAGGGCAAGATGATAACTCTGCATCTCTTGCTGGCCGTTTGGCAAACGAGGCAGCAACAATGGCCTCGTCTTCTTAAGGCTGCTGCAGAGCGTTGGCAAACCTGGCAAGTGTTTGGTAGTTTCAAGTGAGACAGAATGAACAATTTGAAACCAAATTTAGCTAGCTGTCGTTGCTGGGATATCTCCCTGCTGTCAAGAGCCTTTTTCAGTCCACCAAATGGGAGAAGTAACATCGTGCCTGCTGGCCCCAACACATTAGTCCATTTTCCTGTACTTAGCATGCTTTGCAGGTGACATAAAGCTGTGGCCTTCACTGCTTTTCAAGCAGAAGCGCCCTTTCAAGGAAAGGCTGCCGTGCCGTGCCGGGGCTCCTTTGGGGCGTTTTCTGGGCTGGGGAGGGCCTTCTCCCTTCCTCCCCAAGACAAGCGACTTGGTCAGAGGCATATTTGGGCCTCTCCTCTCCATTCATGCCATCCAGGTGTGGTCTCATTGCTCAGTCGCCAGACAGGTAAATTATGACGGGCTCATTTTTGGTCCTTGGATTGGGATGGATCTTCATCTCAACCCTGAAAGAACGCTCTGCGCTATTCGATGCTGCAAAATGGCCCAGTGCAGATCCATGTTGTTCTTTCACCGGCACATTCCGTTTCCCCTCCAGCGGTTGCGCAGTGCCCCATTGAAGCCGGCCAACCATGCTCTTGACCCCTTGGGCTCCTCCCAACCACAGCTTAATTGCCTGGTTGCTCCTGCATTCTCTTCCTCTTCTCCACACCCCACACCTTACAGTTCATAAGTGGCAGGTCTCCTGACTCCCCACACCCGAAGCCTCCTCTGGTAGCTCAGAGCACAGCAGTTGGCCCCCACTGCTAAAGCAAACAACAAGGCAACGCTAGAGAGCCCCTGCTGAGAGTCAGCAGCTATAGCAGAGAGAGAGAGAGAGAGAGAGACCTGCACTTGAGGTGACTGGGACTTATGCTGGCGTACAGGGTTAATGAACATACAACGCGGTAAGCAGGGATGGGGGAGAAAATAATTCTGTTTGCATTTTAATGTAAACACACCTAATTCCGCATTTTTAAACAAATGCACAGACCAAAACTCAGCTATCCTTCAAAATTCTCATCCCAAGTAGTGAGGAAGTACAATCGTGGCCGCAAGCTCCACCTCTGATTTATTAACATGTATTTGTTTGTGCTTTTGAAGAGACTCTATATTTGGGTTTTTAATTATGTGCAGAAGTCCCTACACTTTTCCCATCTTATAAGCAACCAGGATCTGTTCAGAAGAACAAGTGAACACATGTGAGCCTCCCACGGTGATCTTGCTTCCCACCCCCTGCACACTCTTTAAGCCACATGTAAATGGCTGGAAGAACTGATGGATGCATTGACGTCCATTGTTGAAGGTCTGTGATTCTGCTCCACCCTCCATCAACAAGACGAGCTTGGTGAGGCAGCTGCTTCGGGTGCCAGATTTTGGGAGCCCTTAAAGCAGATATGGAGAACCTTTGGCCTGCAGGCCTAATCCACCTAGCAGTGGTTCCCTTTCCAGCCCACAGAGACTTTGACTTCCTCTGTGGGCTCCACTTACTCCTCTCTGTGGATTTAATTTTACATGAAACAACATGTGTGAGTAAGCAATAGTTGATTAGCAAACAACACTGGGATGTTTGCTAGAATTATATATTGTGGTGGCTTATTGCAGGGCGTGGGTGTTGAAGGATGATCAACCATATGGGTTTGTGCGTTGGTGAGGAATCAGGTGCATATCGAATAAATTCTTGAAAATCTCAAAAGTTTTTTTTTTTTTAAAAAAAGAGTTTTTAAACCAGGGGCTGAGCTCACAGGCTCCAGTGCAAAGCCACGGTGAGCCTCACTCACCTCAAGCCCTGCAAATGACCTCTCACAGTGGCCCAAACACAGCCAAGCAAGAAAGAAGAGCAATTAAAGAAATTGTTTCCAGACCAACAGTAAAAATGGGCAGGGAGGGAGGGATTAATAGCATCAGAAAACAAACCTAGGCAGTTTCTTGTCCTGCATAGTAGCGTCCCACACATATTAGACAGTGATGCTGTCAGGGCAGGATTTACTGCACAATCCTTTGGGAGTTCCCCAGAAGACTGTGTCCCTTTCCTCCAACCACCGACCGATGGTGACCTAGTTTTGTGGGGGTTTCCCATCTTATATAAGTATATGGTAGTGTAAGGTTTATTACTTGAGATCTACCAGACCAATTTCCCTCATTTTTGTTTTAAACTGAAGCTTGAGCAGTGTAGACGTGCAGACATTTTTTAAAGTCTGAAAAAAAATCCAAAGCTCGAGCTTTAATAGCCAAACAGTTTGTTTCTGCACCTGGCCAGGAACCTGCGGCAGTCGGGGAACTACAGTTTCCACATAGCTCTGCACTGCACAGGTGCACAGGGAGAAAAACATAAAGGCGGGGATGGAGGGAAGGCCTTGGGCTTTGCGAGTCAAACACGCTCTCGGATCAACCCTAGTGGTGGCAGGTGGAGGTGGTGGCGAATGCTCTGAGTTGGCGGAGCAGGAGGAAAAGAAGCAGTGCTAGAAAAAGTCCGGTTTTAAAATGTGGGGGAAGAGGGAAGGAAGTGGGCTTGAGGCCTGAGGTGAAGAAATGAATGTTGTTCAGCGGTGATGGGTTTGAGAAAGGAAGGGCCAAAAGTCCTGGGTTGCATTGAAGGAAAGTAACTTCCATGCAGTTTCTGGAGGACGGACAGCAGGAGTCAATGAGCAATATGCTTTGCCCTCACACTAGTACTGCCCAGTAAGAGCAGTAAGAACATTAACTGGCAGTAAGAGCATTAAGCTAAAATATGCTGTTATTATTATCTCTCTTTTCTCGCTCGTGGCGGTTTTTCTAGATGAACGTGACGGGCTTCGCCAAGTCATGCTGTCTTTTACTGATTCAGAAATTTCCTAACTATTGAACATGTTTTAAGTATGACTGCTTCTTGGTAGTTCTAGTTTCTGGAGGTTTTCTGTAAAAAATTTTTAATATGATGCTGGCGACTGATGTGATTAACAGAATAATTGTAACTTTTTCCTGTTGCCATAGTTCTTTAACTTCCCTAGCCAGTGCTGTATATTTTTCTCTCTTTTCCTCTACAACATTTTTGTCATTAGGTATTGCTATGTCAATGAGGTAGGTGTTTTTCTTTTTTGTTTATGACTGTTATGGCTGGTCGATTGCAAAGTATGGTTTTGTCCTTATTATTATGCAGAATTGTAGCCAAGAAGTTTGGGCCTGCTACGGTGGAGAATTTGGCACTTGGGCTGAAAGAGGTTTTGCATCCCTCAAGTAAGTAGAAGTTCCCATTGTCAATTAAAGAGGGGGGAAGTGAGACCATTAAGTCCCAAGTCTAAAATGACCTAAGAGTACCAGACCATGAACTAGACCATGTCATCCACTGCGCAGTATAGAAAGGAGTAAGAAAGGTCCCTATGTCAGAGTTGGCCGTAAGAAAAATTAGTTAAAGGCAAAGTGATGTGGCACCCCCCCCCAAGAGAAATGGAAGATGGGTGGGTGGATTGATGGGATAAGTCCCAGTTTGCATGTCACAACAACCCAGGCTTACAACGTTGGATTGTTACTCCCCTGCAAGCCAGAGTTCCTGGTCTGCACGTCCTGCTAAACAATCCAAGGACTTGCAGTGGAAGTGAATGGTGGTACCATGTGCTACCATGCGTGACAACCCAGTTTTTTAAAAACATCAACACCCTGGTGGTTCTTCTGCGCGAACTGGGCCAATGTCTATAATGGGAGATGCCTCATTTCATGCGCCTGCCTGAAAACCATGCAGACTTGGAGCCTGGGAGTTTGGGGCCTGCAAGGTTGGAGAATCGTTGCAGAACTGCTGGAGTATAAATACAGGCAGCTTCATATTCATGTTATTTATTGTGTTCTTTCTTCATGAGTGAATGGCTAATATACTACCTGTATACTTTCCTTTATATTTCTACAAGTAAAATAAGTAGAAACCTAAGGCAAAAACGGATCTGAAGTGAATCACACAATAATTGTGAGATTGTTTATTTATTTATTTGGTAAACAGCACCTGTGCAGGGGCCCAAACCAGATTGACACTGTGGTAGGGACAAAGGCTTAAAGCCCCCTTCTCTCCATGCTATGGTTTTGACCTGAACCAGAGGCCTCATGTGGCTGTAATTTACTTACAAAAAGCATCCACACAGTTACTGATTGCATTAATAAAATCATGTCTATTTGGGCCGTTGTTGTTGTTGTTGTTGTTGTTGTTGTTTTCCAAATAGAAACTCAAAATTTGGAGGGGCCCCTAGAATGTCCCTGAGATGGTGACTCTCCCTGCCACATAGGGCCACATTCCTTTCCCTGAAGCTCTGCCCCTTAACCGCCAATGGATGGAGACTGGTGGCAGTGACTCAGTGCTGAGGAATAGGCAGTCGGCATAAGCTCAGAGGCACCCTTTCATTCCAGCTAGTTTACACATGGGGCGAAAAAATTGTTAGAGCTAATATGGCAGACTCATTAACTGGGCTCCTACTTGGCCTCTTGAGTCCAGGACTTGTCACCCACATGTCAAACTGAACATGATACTTTTAGTCATAATTATACTCCGCTACTTTAATCTGTAGGACAATTCTGTATTCAAGTGCAGCATACTTTGTAGAACAGGAATCTGGGAGAGATGCTAGCAGAGGCAAGGAGATTAACCTTCATTAGCAGGAGATAATCTAATAACATGTAGAATCAGCAATTCTACATGTTAAGTGCTTGAGCTCAGCCTGACATTGCAAAGAGATGCCAGGGTGGAGACAGTGGGTCCTATGAAGGCCCGATATATGTAGTTGGGGTGGGAGGGAAAGGAGAGAGAGAGAGAGAGATCAGTGGAGGCTAGTGGCTGTGAAGTCAGTAGGGCGGTGAATCCAGTCTGGGTTTCAGTCAGAACCAGGAAGAACACTAAAGGAGCTGTCCAAAGTGCAGAGCACCCTGGAGAACTAACTCCTTTAGAGTTCTGACTGAAACCTGGACTGGATGCACCACCCCAATGACTCCACAGCCATCAGCCTCCACTGAGACAGCTACAATGAGAATGATGTGTTGGGTGTGTGTGTGCGCAAGGTGATAAGCATAAGTGGGTGGTCATGGAGGGCTTGAAGTTTTCAGAGATCACAGTTACTCTTTTAAATTGGAGTGGAGGGACCCACACCAATCGGTCCTAGCCACCTCTTTCCTTATCACCCCACACGTACCATTCCATAAGAAAACTGCATTAGATACAGTGCAGCTGCTGTGTCACATGGAAACATGGCGGCTGGCATCAGGGCATCACTCTTTATTGCACGTGTGGGCAGCCCCACAGCCCGCGGAGCACATGCGGCCCTTGGAAGCCTTGAGTTCAGCCCCTCATGAATGCATGCTCCCCACAGCTTGCCAAAAGCTGCAATGTTCATGACCCTTCCTGCATGCTATTTCCCCATGAATATTGTGCTCTCGTCAGCCCACCAAACAAGAATGAGCAGTTGTGATTGGGGGGGAGGAATACAGCACTTGGGAAGGCTTAACCCTCCTTGTGTGTCAGTCCTCCCTGTGAATGTGTGAGTCTTTGTATGAATCCCGGGAGGCTCTATGTGTGCGAGTGTGTGCGGGTGCGAATGGTGGAAAGACACTGTGAGTGTGTGTATCTGTATAGGGCTACACCCACACCCAGCCCTAGCCACACCCACACCTAGCCCAAGCCCCGCCCACTGCCCCACCTGAGCCCCGCCTGGCCCTGATCACGCCCACAACCAGCACAAGCCACACCCACTGCCCATTCTGGCCATGCCCACCAGAATCCAGTACTTGACCTACCACCCACACTGGATATAACACTTGGAAGGCAGCAAAGTTGGAAGTAAAGCACAAGATACGGGGAGAGAATGGCAACGGGAGTCGGAAGGGAAGGAGGGAAATGGAAGAGACTTAGCAGGCCAGTCAAAGGGGCCACCTGTAGAGGAATTGGGGGAGTATTATTAGGGTGTGTTTGTGGATTTATGAGAGGGAGAAGAAGGGAGGGAGGGAATGGAGAACAGGGATGTTCAAGATATATGTTTACCTCCAGGCAGCTCTGCGGGTCCACAGGTGGCCCTCTCTTCCTCCACATCATTTATCCAGAGTTTCTTGTAGCAAAATTTCCACAGGCCATAGTGGGCCGCCTCGCAGATGGCGGACTCATTCTGCTTGTAGGTGTTGAGTTCCACCCAGAATTCTGTGCCCACGGCCAGCACTGTCAGGGTCATCCCCACGATGGCCACGAAGAAGGCCAGCTTGATCTTGCCCTCTTGCTCGTCCGTCAGGATCTTGCGCCGTTTGCCCACCGCCCGCGTGCGCGTTGCCATGCGCTGCTCCTCATCCTGAAGGAAAAAATTAGGCCACATCATCGCCCCTTTCCCTGCACACTTTTTGTTGAAGGGATCTATTTTGCCTGCGAAAGAGGGAGCCCGGTCCCTATCCGTATCACTCCAAGCTTAAAGCCTGGTCTCCTGCGAGAGCTCCGCACGGCTTCTCCTGGTTCTTATCTAGGTCAACACACTGTGAGCGTTGCCGAAAAAGTTGCTCGACCACTCTCGCCCCACCCCTGCCTCCTCCACCCAACGCCCCGGCTTGTCAGGGTGAGGCAGGGGATGGAACAGCAGCTACCTCACCCCCCACCCTCCCAGCGGCCTTGGCAAATGTGTGGAGCACCTGTTGCTGTCCTTCATCCATTGCCTTGGCAATGAGGGTTATTTTAAGGCTGCGGGGTGCACAGACAGTTTGGATGTGCGTGTGCGTGTGCACGGGTCTGATGGTTTTTAAAGATGCAGAGTCTGAAACTGAACCCCCCCCTCACCATCGCAGCAATGAGGAGCCCTCTTGCCCCGGCTTCCCACAGCGCCCCCTGCTGGGCCTGGAAGAGCTGAAGCCATTTTTCACTCTGTGGGACTTGCGTTGGTTGCAAAGTACACATGATGCCCCTTCTGGATTCATCCCGACAAACCAACGTTTATATCTAGCACAGGTATGACAGAAGCGCTTCTTACTGTCAGGTGTGAACATGCATCAAATCCCTTCCTTCTCACCCTGTTGCCTAAGCCAGCACAATGGGCAAGCCAGTGGTTTATACCGCTAAGCCCACATATTTAGCAGTCCCATAGAAAGCAATAGTTTAACTTATTTCCAAGCAACCGTGCTAACACTCCATTTTTATGTATTCATATTCATGAACCTTGACTCTGCCGTTAATTTACCTTTGGCCAAGGGTGGGGGATATGTGGCCCTGGTGAAGGATGATGGGAGTTGCAATCCAACAACCATAAGCTTTAGGCAAACCAAGGTCTGTTAGCTTCAGTTCCCTTCTTCCTAACAATATGAGGATATTAACAACACTGGCCAAGCTTATAGGGTTGTTGAGAGGATTATCAAGGTCATGTATAGGGATGGATGACTCTGTCTCAGTTGCTCTCAGTTTCTCATTTTTCCAGTCTAAAGTTCGGTTCCTCCTGAAGTTTAAGAATAATAATCAATGCATGAACTTTGTATGCATTTTGTTTGCATTTCTCCTAATTCATACATTTTTTTGTATGTAATGTTGCCTAGTATACATATTTTTGTAAGTAATTTCTGGATTTAATGCAGTATGAATATTTTTTTCTCCTAAGACAAACTTTTCTTATGCATTTTTTGATTGGAGAACTGCATTGCAAAATTTGGAGAAGCGCGAATTTTGAAGGATAACTGAGTCACATATTGATTCAAAAATGCGAAATTAGGTAAGTTTACATTAAAATGTGAAGCAGTTGAATTTCCCCCCTATCCCATGTATGTATACTACTAAATATTATTATTATTCATATCAATTAGAATTCCCATTCTGCCTCTAAGCACTGCGACCTCTTCTTACCTCTCCACTCCCGATACATCCCTTTGCTTTCCCAGTTCCACCACCTTTTGCTTTCCTGTGATCTCCTGTGCTCTCTCAAATGTCTCCTCTCTTTCTCCTTCGCTGCTCCTCATGCCTGAAACTGCTTCCAAGAACATCTGTGCGATGTTACCTAGCTTCCTTCCTTCAAAACACACCTTTTACTGGAAGCCTTTGGCCCAAACCTGTTGAATGCTGCCTCATACTGAGCCAGGTCATTGGTCAATCTAGCTTAGTATTGTCTGCACTGACTGGCAACCGCGACTCTCCAGGATTTTCAGGCTGTTTTTCCAGCTCTACCTGAAGATGACGGGAATTGAACCCAGTAGCTTCTGCATGCAAAGCATGTGTTCGGCCAGTGAAGAATGCCCCTTTAGTCTCCAACTATAACTCCATGTTCTATTAATACCTAGTGTGTAGCTCCCTGTTTTTTGTTTACTTAAAAGTAAGCATGCCCCTTTCCAATCTGGATTGGGAGTGCAGTATGAAAGAAGAGGAGGTTTAATAGTTTCCTCCTAAACTGTGAAACCTCCCCCCCAGAACATCTGCCTTCCTGCAGGCAGCAGTTCAAGATTAAACAACAACACCCATTGACTGCAATGGGTGTTGTTTTTTAATTGTCTCTACCATGTTTTTTGGGGGGGTTTCTGGAGGGGGGCCCAGCTGGGGAGGGAAGGATTAAACCTCCCTTCTCTATACACTGTGGCCCTGATCCAGATTGGGGCCATGGTAACTTTTGTGTAAACTAAAACTTTTGGGGGATCCACATTGTGTAGTTAACATAATATATCATTTTATTTGGAACATTCTATGTAACTGAATAAACTCACATTATTCCCAATTTAGCCCTGGCTTGTTTTTCATGTGCTGAATTTTAGATTGGAAGCTTCTTGCGACAGGCGTCTATCCTTCTGTACTTTGTGAGATGCCACACACATTGATAGTGTGACACAGCACATTAATAAACATTAAAGACAGAAATAAATAAATAAACAACACAGAAAACATGTCGAGGGTGTGTGTAAACTCCATACATGGAGCTGTCTTTGTTAACCTGGAGAGTTAGGCTGCAATCCTATAAATGCTTACTTGGGAGTAAGTCCCATTGATCCCACTGGGGTTTACTTTTGAGTAGATATGTATAGGATTATACTTATTACAGGAGTAGAATTAAGAAACTGGGATATGTACCTTGTGAAAAGTGATTGCGGTTCCCAATGGCTGACAGCTGTTTTTCACTCCTCATATTCCTTTTTGCTTGGCACTTTTATAGTTTCAAAATGTATTTGCATGATGATGATGATTTCGCTCTAATCGCAAACTCAGGTAGTTGAATGTCTGTCAGTCTGGAAGTGAAATGGAGCCACCCAATAATAAGACAGTACTTTCTACATGCTCTGGGGTCTCCCTAAGCAGAAGTATGTAACTTTGTAAACTAAAAGGAACGGGGTTTTTTTTAGTGACAAAGACTTTTAAGTTCCCAGGATATTATGGAATGTTGAGGTGGAAACTTAAGGTGTGTGAAGGAAGAATATTTTGGAGGGGGCAGGATTAGCATTGGGTAACACATGTTGTGAGGTTAAGAACTGTTCTTCCTGCAATATACAGGGATGTTTTGGGAGGAAGGAGAGAGGAAAAGACACATTTTCTTTTCCCCACTCACCAGACCACTTCCCTTGCCTGCTACAAAGCTACAAAATGCATTGATTTGTGGCTGGTTTGTGGCCTGGACAGCACTGTTACGACAGGTTCTTGTTCCAAATTGACTGGAGCCCTGAATATGAGCGCTCATCTTAGAAGGTAGGGATACGTATACACTGCAACGTTGTGCTACAGATCCCACTACTGCTACTACTACCACTACTACCTACTATCATCATCATCAACATCATCAGTTTATTCTTGTGAGTGACTTTATAGCCAATGCTCTCAGGGTAGCATACATAAATACAAAATAACATATAAACCAATCCAGTTAAATACAATCAAAAACAAAGAGCAACCACAAGCACAATCTTAAATAGTAAAGACTAAAATGTAGAAAGCACAAATGCTAAAAATAAATAAAAGAAAAATATCCACAAAGATAAAAACAGCTCAAAGACACAACTTTAAGATATGACTGAACAGTAAAGTGTACAACAAGTTAAAAGGCCTGAGAGAACAAGAGGGTTTTTCCCCCCCCACTTGACACCAGGTGGATCTCTCTGGGGAAGGCACTCCATGATTGCGGTGCTACCACTGAAAAGGCCGCCTTACAACAACTAGCCATCTACCGTGTCTTAGTATGTGGGCTCAGAGCAGGGCCTTTGATGGCAACCGCAGAGCATGGGTTGGAAGAGGTGGTCCTTCAGATACTAAGCCATGAAGAGCTTTATAGGATTAAAACCAGCACTTTGAGCTGAGCCCAGAATCAAACTTGGAGCCAGTGAAGATGGTACAATACTGGCATAATACAATCATGAGGCCCAACTCCAGTCAGTACTGTTGCTCCAATATTTTGTGAAGTGTCCAGACTGTCGTCAAAGGCAGACCCATGTACAACGCATTGCAGTAACATCAGGGGAGGGTACCAAGGCACGGGGCACTGCTTATGTGGGCTGCAAGCACGATTGAACTTCTGGATTCCTAGAAGTGGAATGAGGCTCACTGCATTGTCAACCTGTGCATTCAAGTGTGTGTTGTGTCTGTTCTGTCACACTGGCTGCTGTTCAAAACCTGAGAACACAAATGGAGCCTGCAAGAAAATGTTGCCCTGTGTCCCCAGGGTGTTCCACACAACTCTACATTTTCTGCCTCTCATTTCCCTCCTGCCATCTCTGTTCCTGGTGTTTTCTTTCTCAGTCACGTCTTTTCTTTCTTTCCTTCTTTCTCCCCCCCCCCCCCCCAATTTGCTCCTTCCTCCTCCTCTACTCTGTCATTGCCCTGCTATCCCCCTCTCTAGTCTCCTTGTTCACCTTTCCTCCCTGTCTCTTGTTTTTCCTCCTGCGCGACTTCCGCTCTCCTGCTGCCTCTTCTCCCCTGTACACACAGCCAGTGCAATAACTTTTGAAATCCTGTTACTAAAGCCATGATCAGAACAGGAGATAAGAGTAACTGAGCAGCATCACATGCACAGTAGCTTTTAAGCCTTTGTTTGTGGCGGGTTGGGGACAGGAATTTGTCCTATCTGGAAGGACTGTGTTTAATTTCTTTCCTTTCCATGCCTCTGGTTTCCCCCAGGTGTGTTGGAACATCCATTTTGTTTGTGGATACTCAGCTACAAACTGATTGGCACAGGGCACCCAAGTTCAGCATTGGCGAGAGGGATGGCATTGTTCCTGTTTTTCTGCAGGGCTTGTGGTTTCTTAGCAACAGCGCTGGGCACTTGTCCCCAGATTGCCCAAGGTCTGCTTCTGCAGGCCCTCAGAATGCAGATTTCTTCATAAAATCACAGCTTCACCAAGGAATAAGGGAAGAGTCTGAGACAAGAGGATTCAGGCCTGAAGGTGTTAAGTAAAATCTGCAGAGGGCAAAGTGGAGATTTTAGGATGCTCATCCATGCAGTTATGAGCAGGCTGAAGCATCTGGTGCCACTGTGGGAGGAGCTGAGTGCTCAGCACAAGTTGAAGGAGGAAAAGCACTGAGTTAGCATGAAAGGACGGCTGTTGCTAGATGGGGTGGGTGTGGGTGAGAATGATGGTTGAGGATCTGAAGGGAGAAAGACACAGGCCAAGCATACGTGCGGTGCTGCCAGGAAGGTGGATGAATTGAGTGCTTCTTTTTGGTATGCAGCGCTTTATTTACACCCCAAATTGGGTTGTAGTGCGGGGCCGTCAGAAGCTTTACTGTAAATTATACCACATCTGTTGCCCTAGCAACGAGCTAGGCCAACTGGCACACGCTTTGTGCCTCAAAACTACTGAGGCAGCTGATGCCATCTAAGAACAGAAATGACAGGAGTTTATATTTTGGGAAATAATCATGGGGCAGGATCCAGATTTAGACATACAGTTATTGAAATCAGTAGTCCCACTTTAAATCAGTAGGCCGCAATTTTGTCATGACTGTTAAGTCCCATTGATTTCAATGGGTCTACTCTAACTATGGAGCCGTCTATATGCGGGGAAAGCCCCGCAGTGGCTGCGGATCTGCGCTGCATCAATTGCACAATGCAGGCGCAGCTTCGCAGCCATCATGGGGCTTTCCTGCGAAGCTGTGGATTGAAAAAGTCAGGGACTTACCCTGACTTTTTCAACCAGAGTGGAGTCAGTACAGCTGTTCCGCTGTGTGACTTCCATCAGGGGCAGTCCCTGGTGGAAGTCGACGGGAGATTGGTTCTTCTTCGTGGTCTCTATGCATCACACATATGGGCTTTGCGCCTGCGCAGAGACCAGACCGGAACCTACTATAGCTGAGTGGAACGTTTTTGGCGGGAACCCCTCCCCCCACGCTACCGCGCATGTCTATGGGGTTCCCGCCCTTACCCCAGTTCTTCGTCGTCCGCCATCGTGCATAGACCATAGAACCAACCTCTTAGCGTTTGTGTCTTAAAAATATCTTCTTTACTCTAATTCTTTCTCTTCTTTCTTGTTTTCTTTTTCTCGCTTCGGCGTTTCTTTTCCTTTATC
This sequence comes from Elgaria multicarinata webbii, assembly GCF_023053635.1. NCBI lineage: Eukaryota > Metazoa > Chordata > Lepidosauria > Squamata > Anguidae > Elgaria > Elgaria multicarinata. The sequence continues at coordinate 31,096,904 of NC_086181.1, read as the reverse complement.
TATCCTATATAAAAAAAAAAAAATAGTTTTTTGTAGTTTAGATTTTCCTCAGCGACTTCGTCGCTTGAGGCCTGTATGGCACTAAAAGCACCGTTTAGAAAGTGCGTAAAGTGCGGGGCTAAGCTCCCTCCATCGGACGGACACTCCCTTTGCATATTGTGCTTAGGTGAAGGGCACGTTGTCGAGACCTGCCATCATTGTATGGCCTTTACAAAACAGACCAGGAAACATCGAGCAGACCGACTCCGCTCGGTTCTTTGGGAGAAGGCTCTCAAGGCCGCGGAGGCCCCGACAATGGAGAAGACTGCGGCTCATAAGTCCGTGACTCATAAGACGGCACTTACTAAGACCGCACCGGTCAAATCATCAGACCAAAGCACTGAAGTGCAGACCAGAGCTCATAGGGCTAAGATACCCCTCACGCCTGGTCGGTCTTTCTTGAGTTCAAAGGCTAAAAAGGACTCTAAAAAAGCCAGAACTCCAATTCCTTCTTCTGAGACTGAGAAGAAGAAGAAAAAGAAGAGAAAGAGGGATGCGGAGAGAACCTCCTTAGCATCGCCTCCTCCAGTAGAGCCGGTTAGGAGTCAATCCACTCCACCCGCTGCTCCCACTGCCTCGGTATCGAAACCGCCCTCGGTATCTGCCGCCTCGATGTCGAGACCACCCTCGGTATCGAGACCACATTCGTTACCAGCAGTACCGACTCGTCCGCCTAGCCTTTCAGAGGGCGAACTGAGGGATTCGATGTCGGCAGCGTCTTCTCACCAGCCCCCTCGACCGCGAGAACTTCCATTGTTGTCATCTCCAAGGCTAACACCACGCCGTGATTGGGAGGCAGCCTCTCGCTACTCTGATCCTCAGGCGAGGGGTGACGAATACCAATGGGAGGGATACCGCCCCCAAAGGTATTTTCAGGAACAACAGTATCCGCGGGAGGATTACTATGCTCTTCCCCCGCCTACAACTAGGGTGTGTCGTTTTCCTTTGCCTCCATCACCAGCGCCTCAAAGATCATCGGTATCGACACCTCGACAACAACCGTCGGCGTCGACTGTGGCGATTCCTGCGGTATCAACGGATGATTTACGATTAATCACCGTATCGTCACCCGAGGAACATTATCCTTCGGACTCGGAATCGGGTGTGTCGGCCGCTCCTTCTTTTCCGTCACCGGAGGATGAGGTCCAAGATAGAGACCCTTCCTCCCCCTCAGACGACATGGTTAGGTTCTCGGACCATATCCTGCGAATGTCCAGAGCATTGGGGATAGAGACCCAGGAAGCTAATGAGGCTGTAGTAGATCGTATCTACGATGTGTTCCAGACTACCACGAACCAGAGGATAGCGATCCCTCTCCCGCACGCGCTAAAGCAGGCAGCGCAGTTAACTTGGAAGACGTCGACGTCGACCCAGGCAACATCGAAACGCCTGGAAACTCTGTATAAAGTCCAAGAGGACGGTGCACAATTTTTAGTTCAGCACCCTAGGCCGAACTCAATAGTAGTTGAGTCAGCACAGGGCCAGTCCCAGAAAGCACATTCTGCTCCGGTTGACAGAGAAGGCAGAAAGCTGGACATTACTGGTAGAAGAGTCTACTCTTCATCCTCCTTAGGTATCAGAGCATCAGCATATGAGGCGACTATGGCCCGTTATCAACTTTTCCTTTGGGAAAAGATAGGTAACTTGTGTGATCACCTCCCAGAGGATAAAAGAGAAGTAGCAAGAGTTCTTCAGAATGAAGCTACTGGAATCGCTCGACAACAATTGTCCACTGCTCGACATCAGGTGGACTGTCATTCAAAATCAATGATGGGGGCCATATCGTTAAGAAGACACGCCTGGCTCAGATCTTCAAATTTAACTAATGAGACTAAGTCCAGGATAGAAAATATGCCTTTTGATGGGGAAGGTCTATTTAACAGTAAGACTGATGAGACGCTGGACTCCATCTACAAGGCTAGAACAACAGCCAAGAAGATGGGGTTTACTCTTCCCTCTCAGCCTCAATACCGTTCGAGGAAATGGAGACCTCCGATGCAACAGCATCGGCCCCAATACCAGCCTCAACCTCGGCAGCAACAACAACAGCTGCAGAGGAAGAGGCCTTACCAGGGCAGATACCAACAAGACAAGAGGCAACCCGACTTCAGCAAGAAACAGCGGGTTTGACTCCTTAGCTCCAGATCCACTCCCTTTTGCGAACCGCTTAGCACCCCAGTACCATCAATGGGAGTCAATTACAACAGACTCCTGGGTGCTCACTATCATCAACTCGGGCTATGCCATCGAGCTCGATGCCCTCCCTCCTTTTTCCGGCGTGAAAGTAACGGCTCCATCCCCTCCTCTGCTGCTCGAGGTACAGACCTTACTATCGAAGGGAGCCATCTCTCCCGTACCTGCAGAGGAACTCAATCAGGGATTTTTCTCTCGTTACTTCACGGTCCCGAAGAAAGATGGAGGTCTTCGACCGATCATGGACTTAAGACAACTGAACAAGTTCATCACCCCGAGGAAGTTCCGTATGACAACGGTTACTTCAATTCTGCAGCTTCTACAGAAAGGAGTTTGGTTCGCAGTGGTGGATCTGAAGGATGCGTACTTCCACATTTCCATCAGGAAGTCGCATCAAGCTTACCTTCGGTTTTCGATCGGTGCGTCCCAGTACCAGTTCACCGTTCTTCCGTTCGGATTGGCCACCTAAGGCAGAAAGGCATTTACGTGTATCCGTACCTGGACGATTGGCTCCTCGTAGCGGACAGCAGCGAGGCGCTCCAGTCCGATATACTAACCACCCTCAACCTGTTGGACTCGTTGGGGCTGTGGGTCAACCATGAAAAGTCCATTTTGACTCCACAGCAGAGATTGGACTTCATAGGGATAACCCTATCCTCTCGAGACGGGAGGGCATACTTACCGTCAACCAGGGCGATCACCTTACGGCAGTTAGCCATCGATGCCGAGAGCCGCCGAAAGGTTTCGGCATGGACAGTTCAGAGACTTTTAGGTTTGATGGCAGCTACTACGGCAGTCATAAAATTTGCAAGACTCAGAATGAGGGTATTGCAGGCCTGGTTTTTGAGGACTTTCGATCTCAGGCACAATGCTCGACGGACTTACCTTTCGATACCGAAGCAAGTGAGGGCATCCCTGAGATGGTGGTTCTCGATGTCGACTCTTCTCGAAGGCGTTCCATTCCAACAAGACGCGCCTTCGGTAACGATCACGACGGATGCATCTTTAGAAGGATGGGGAGCCCATTGCAGCTCTTTAACCTCTCAGGGTCGTTGGCCTCGATCACAGAGGGAGCATCACATCAACCATCTCGAACTCCTGGCAGTAGAAAATGCAGTAAAAGCATTTGCACAGATGATCGAGGGCCGAAATGTCTTGATCGCAACGGACAATACTACAGTGGTGGCATACATCAACAGACAGGGTGGAACAAGATCACACCCCCTGAACCGTTCTGCACTCAGAATATGGAACTGGTGCATAAAGAGAAGGACTTACCTGACTGCGATCCATGTAGCCGGCAAGGAAAACGTCGTTGCGGACTCTCTCAGCAGGTCCTTCCATGTCGACCACGAGTGGGAGATCGATGTCGAAGTGCGGGAGAGCCTTTTTCGGTACTGGGGCCGTCCTGTTGTCGATGTCTTCGCTACCGAAGACAACGCAATTTGTGCCAAGTATTGCAGCAGGGCAGGAAGAGGAGAGCAATCTTTAGGAGACGCTTTCACCAGGACTTGGAGAGGAAATCTCCTGTACATGTTTCCTCCCTTCCCACTATTGACAAGGGTGATAGCCAAGATCCAGATGGACAACTCCAATTGCATCCTCATCACTCCGTGGTGGCCTCGACAGACGTGGTTCGCTCACGCCCTTCGGCTATCGAGAGGGGATTATATCAGGCTCCCGTCGACACCGAAGCTACTGTCTCGACACCAGGGCAGGGTTCGACACGCAGATCTGTCGACCCTCAAGATGACTGCATGGAGGATAACAACCACTCCTCCTCTGGAACTAGAACTTTGACTGTGGACCACATTATATTGGCAGCACTAAAGCCTTCCACAAGGAAAACTTATGCAGCAAAGTGGCAAAGATTTCGGAACTTTGCTTCAGAACAAGATCAAACACCAGAATCTTGCCACTTAGCCTTTATCCTCAATTATTTACTGATGCTTTTTCAGCAGGGACTTAAGCTTACATCCATCAGAGTGCACCTAGCTGCAATTACATCTTTTCACCAAGGCATAGATGGGTTTACACCCTTTACCCACCCAACAACTAAGAAATTTTTGAGAGGGCTTAAGAACACAATACCAACTGTGAAAAGTATTGTACCTCCATGGAGCCTGTCAGTTGTGCTGCAAGCACTGACACGCAAACCCTTCGAGCCTATGGCGTCGACAGACCTTAGGCTACTTACTTTAAAGACTGTCTTTCTAGTAGCCATTACATCGGCAAGACGGGCAAGTGAGCTTAGAGCTCTTAGGATAGATGTCCCATACACTATCTTTCATAAGGATAAGGTTGTGCTACGCACAGATCCAGCCTTCCTACCTAAGGTAGTGTCTACTTTTCATCTGTCCCAGCATATTACTTTGCCTGCCTTCTTCCCTAATCCAACTACACCTCTTGAGTCTTCCTTGCACACTCTCGATGTAAGAAGGGCTCTTGCTTTTTACAAAGACAGAACAGAGACTTTAAGGAAAACAAAGCAATTGTTTATTTGTTATGGTGAGCCTTCTAAGGGACTCCCTGTCTCTTGCCAGCGGTTGTCACGCTGGATAGTGGAGACAATAGAATTGGCCTACTCTATTTCTAAATTAGAGTTAGTGAAACCTGTGACGGCTCATTCCACCAGAGCTGTTTCAACATCGGTGGCCTTCACCAGAGGTGTTCCCTTGGCAGACGTCTGTAGAGCCGCAACGTGGTCCACTCCATCCACGTTTGTCAAGCACTACAGTTTGGACACCCGTGCGAGGCAGGACTGCTCATTTGGGAGGACAGTGCTTTCAGAGATCTTCAGATGATGCACCAACCCACCTCCAAAGGTATGTCAGCTTGCTACTCGCCCATATGTGTGATGCATAGAGACCACGAAGAAGAAATGCAGGTTGCTTACCTGTAACTGTAGTTCTTCGAGTGGTCATCTATGCATTCACACAACCCACCCACCATCCCCACTTGGTGGTGTGAGACTTATAAATGACACAGTTTTTTTGTGGAATGTACTTTACTTTATTTACACTCATGTTTATGGGGGCACAATGTCGGACTCCTGTAAACTGAGGTAAGGGCGGGAACCCCATAGACATGCGCGGTAGCGTGGGGGGAGGGGTTCCCGCCAAAAACGTTCCACTCAGCTATAGTAGGTTCCGGTCTGGTCTCTGCGCAGGCGCAAAGCCCATATGTGTGAATGCATAGATGACCACTCGAAGAACTACAGTTACAGGTAAGCAACCTGCATTTGCCTTCCACCACGAAGAGGGGGAGCTCCTGTACCCAGATGGCCACCAGAAATTGTGTGATGCCACCCATGAGAGGAAAACCGCTCCTATAACTAAATTTAGATCGAACCCATGATATTTATATAGTATTTATTTTATTTCCTTTTTACCCCACACATCGCGAGCAGCTCAGGAGAATGTACATAGTTTCCCAACAACCAGGCTGAGAGATTATGACTAGCCCAACATTACACAACAAGCTTCATGGCTGAGCAGTGATTCGGACCAGGGTCTTCTCAGTCCTGTTTCATCATGCTAACTGCTACACCACACTGCCTGCTACCAATAGTTCTAGTCACAGAAATGTATACAGCCTTTCTTGAAGATGCTTCACACGTGAAAAATTAATCTGTAGTGAAGGCCTGGGGAGAGGCATTGTCGGTAGGCTTTTAAACTGGAGATGGTGAATGTTTCTTAGGCCTTAGCTAGACCTAAAGTTTATCCCAGGATCATCCCGGGGTTGTCCCTGCCTGCTCCCGGGATCCCCTGTGTGTCATTTACATGAACAGGGATGACCCCGGGACGATCCCAGGATAAACCTTAGGTCTAGCTAAGGCCTCAGTAGGCAGTGCAGGAGGGGCAATTCACTAACAGTGTAATCCTATACATGTCTGCTCAGATGTAAGTCCCATTGAGTTCAATGGGGCTTACTCCTGGATCAATTGATATAGGATTGTAGCTTAAAAGTGGTAATGCATATGGATAGTCTACTATTACTTTGACATACAAGGGGCCCATTTGGGATGTAACTATGGCGTGATGTTAATGGTCCTGTTCATATTTGCAAGCCTGAGCAAACCCTCAGACTCGAGGACTCCCCTTTCTTACTCTCCTGTGGCCAGGAGAAGGACTTAACCTTAACTTCCTGATTGTGCTAGAAGAGGAGCGGGGGGAGCACATGAACCTGAGGCTTTGCTTGGACTTGCAGAGACTCATCCATGTAGCGCTAAATTGTGGCTTAGTGTTATATGTGAATGCGGCATTATCACACCACCATGATTAGTTCTAAAGGGGGAGGTATTTGTGCAAGAGAGGGGGAAGGGAGAGAGCATGTGAACCAAGGCTTCACATAGGCTCATAGAAGCTCATGGTTTAGTGTTAGTTGTGAACCACGTCAAAGTCCATAATGAATATTTTCATAAATTGTGGTTGACTCAAACACAGTTTTCAGATCTATTCTTTACCATGGTTGCAAACTGTCGCTTGGGTAAATCCCAAAGCACGAAACCATGAGTATGCAGGTTCCAAAGGATATTCCAGTGCTGTAGACAAATTGGAAATGTGCAGCTGTACTTCCTTCAGGAAAACGATGGTTTAGAGCCAGATTTCCTCAGAGTAGAGCCATTGAAATCCATAGGATTTAAGATAGTCATGATTAACTTAAGTCCCATTGTTTTCAGTGGACCTGATCTATGTATGACTAATACTGAATCCAACCTTATGTTCCTAGTCATGATTCAGGAACATAGTTTAATAGAGGACATGCTTTGTATGGAGAGGTTTCCAGGTTCAGTCCCTGGAATTTCCAGTTAAAAGGATCAGACCACAAACATTGGGAAAGACCTCTGTCTGCCTGAGGCCCTGGGAAGCCACTACTAGTCAGACCATCTTGGGCTGTATGGACAAAAGGTCTTACCTAGTATAAGGTAATGGAAAGTAGGCTAACATTAGCCTTATTCAGTCTTTCTTCAGCCCCAGTCCCCTCTGTTGTCGCATTCGTTGCCCTCAACTCATAGAAGGCAACTGTGTGAAGAGAAGGGCCTCCTGTATCCACAGAGGCTCGCCACACGATGAAGAGCCCTGGTGACAGTTACACCAGAATAGAACTGGTATAAATATGTGGCATAGATGTATCATCTTCCTCTCCTTTTTCTTCACCATGTCCATAAGTCTGTTGGCCTCATAACCTGCTTTTGGGCTAACCAGGAGGGTCTGGTTGATTATGGTGGGAAGTGGATGCTGGACTTGATGGCCCTTAGTTTTAATCCTGCAGGCCCCTTCTTGTGTCTTCTGGAATGGGGTGGCAGGATGGATGTGCTTGAGAAGCATAGCAAAAGTGCACAAATTCCCAGGGGACCAGAGGGGCAGCCTCTGTTTACATTATGTAACATCCCCATACTTTTTGTGATACCTCCCCCCCCTTTAACTACTGTTATTCACATCTATGAGCATCATCACATGGGGGGAAATCGTGTTTCCTTACCGTCACTTCTCCGCCTGCACTTTTGTCCCTCACTACTTCCTCTTTCGAAAGAGGAAGTAAACAATGTGCACATGGCCTGTTCAGTGGGCCGTTTTGAGCGTGCTGCTTCTGCACCCAGCAGGAGATAACGCCAAGTTCTGTCTCAAAGACAATTTGGATTTACCAGGGTCTTTTTTTGTCACGCGAAGAAGGCTAGAAGGGCCGGGAGGCGCGCAAGATGCAGACGTTGTTGTGAATAGGACCCCCCAAAATCTGTGAGTGCCCAGTAACAACTGTGGAATTAGGATCCAGGTATTTTAAAAAGAAAGGAGAGGAATAACAGCAAGAGAGACTTGGCATGCAATAATTGATTAGCTGCAGCTTCCTTCATATTCCCATGCTAAATTAACTTTATGGGAGAATGCAGTCTGGAAGATAGAAAGACGGCCTTTTATGTAGAATAATTGGGCTGATAATGGAATTTATACTTTAGATAATTTAATACGATCTGTTGATGAGGCTTTTTCTTTCTTTTTTACCATTTTCAGTATTGCAGATTAGTTATCATTTACCATCTAGTGCTGGTTGGCAGTATATTCAACTACAACATTTACTAGAGTCCATATAAAGGCCATTAGCTATGAGTGCTTCAGCATCTCCCTCATTATTGGAGGAATTAACTGGTTCTTTACAGAATGCTAAACCTACAATAGCTGTTTATAAGAGTCTTTTGGAATGTAGTAAAGTAGATGTTCAGAATGACAGAGAGGAATGGAATATAGAGTTGAAATGTTCTATACGGTCTAATCAGTGGAAAGTTGCCTTAGCTTTCATATATACTAATTCTATAAATTTGAAATTGAGGCTGATTCAGCAAAAATATATATGGTGCTTTGTATATCTTGGACACCACAGAGACTTGTTAAGAAGACGCTGGCTACCTCTTCCAAGTGCTGGCGATGAGGACTGTGCCTCATTGTAGCATATGACATGGGCATGGCCTGTAGCAGCTGCTTTTCAGTTGAAAGTATTGCTTGTATGAACTTCGTTCTCGAAAACTCTGTGATAATAGCACTTTTAGATTACATCTCTGTGGTTTGGGGATTAACTGATGGTCAACAAAAGTGGATGCTGAGAGCCCTTGCAGTTGCAAAGAGACTTAAACTTCAAGCTTGGAAGGATAAACGTCCACCACATATCATTCAATGGAATGAAGATCTTACAGTTTTTGCCACATTTGAACATATCACTTGCAGACATTAATCTCGTATGGGTGCTTATTTATATATGCGGACTTCCATACATGGCAGTTTTAAATATGGAATAGAAGTCTCAAATCCTTCTCTTTCTTTTTTTATTTTATTAAGAGTGATTTAAATTATTATTGTGTATGGATATGTTTTGTGATACGTTCTTCCTTTTCCTTCTTCTTCCTCTCTGCCCCCACTCCACTTGTGGCTTCCCCCCTCTTCCCAATTTGTTTTTTTTAAGGCTACAAGTGAGCATGATTTGGTTAAAACGGGGAAGGGATTCAGGCATGGGCTTGTGGATGTTACTTCAGCTCCTCTTACATTTTGTCCCATAATTCAAGTACTTCCCAGGGGGGATATCTACGTGAAGCTTTTACTCCGGTTCTACTCTAGCTCCAAGTAAATCGTGCCAGATGACATACAGCCCTCTCTGAAGCTAGCACAGCATTTCTTAACCTAATTTTTTGTTTCAAATTCATTTTGTGATGGATTTTCCCATCAGTGTGGATTCAGTGCAGTTTTGGGAGGATTAGCAGTGAAAACAGCCTCCAGGAGTGAGTTTGCCAAAGGTAAGGAAGATATGGGACTCAAAGGTGTAAAGGAGTGGGAGAAATCTCTGTATAGATTAGCCATCTACCCAGCCACTCACATTCATCTGAGCACAAAGACAGGTCAGCTTTTTAAAAAATTCCCGGAATGCACACTTGATATACTCTGTGTGTATGTATGTGCATAAATGGTTTCCTCTCGTAAGCAGCCCGGATGAACAGATTTCTCTGGTTAATGAAGTGGTGCCATCCTTTCCAACGTCCACAACATTGTCTGTGCTTTCTTTTTTCCTCCAATAACAACCTTCCCTGAAATTATTTTCATAGGACTTTATTTGAAAGGTAGATTCCAGTAAAAATCCATGCATTTTTTGTTGCTATTATGACAGACAGACAGGCTGTTGTTGTTAACTTGTTTCCCCTATGAGTTTCTCTTCTTATATTCATCGGTAAGTAGCATAATTGCTGGCTTTTTCTTTTTTCTTTTTTTTTTTTTGTTCTTGTATTTTTAATTCTCTTTTTTTAAAATATGAAACCCACTTTATACAGGAAAAAACTTGGAACAGGTATGCTTTTCCATTGAGCTGTGTTTTCTCTTTCTCTCTGCACATTTTTAAATGTCCACTTTTTCTGTCCAAAGACTTAAGTTAAAAAAAAAAAGAGCCTCTCATTGCCACAAAAAATGAAGAAATTCCCACCCTTCCCTGCATAATTCTAAGCCCTCCCTCCAAAAAATTATACACTTTCATTGAAACAAATAGAAAAAATACTACTTCTTAAAAGGCTAGAGGAAACAGTAAAGAGACAATCACAGTTTCTAACTGTTTTTCGGACATGGCTTTCCCTTAAGATTAACTACTGAAAGAAGAGAGCATATCTCTAAAGAACATCTTGGCAAGCAGTATTTCCATTACCCAACGTTTAAAAAAAAAAGTTTTAGATATTCTCTATGATCAGACAGCTAGGTCAAATCATATTCTATTCAGGAGGTCTGCAATTCTGCATAAATTGAGCCTACAGCTGCCATCTTAAGCACACTTACTAGAATGTAAGCCCCATTGAATACAGTGGGACTTACTTCTGAGTAAACAGACATAGGCTTGCTCTGTTAATTCTGCAACTGGAGAATTCCAAACTAAAATTCTGTGATCAGAATTATGTCAATTAGTTTAACAGCAAGACTAGGAGCACACTTACTCAAAATTAAGTCCTACAGCACCTAATAGCAGCTACTTCTTTATGAGGCATGATTAAGATTGCAACAGCCTATGTCAATTACATTAGTTTTGTTTGAATTGATTTGAACATAATTGTGCAGAAACATTCTGTTCCATAGGTTTTTTTCATTCACGGAAGAGAAGCGGGACTCTGATCACTGGTACAGTTAGGTTATTAGACACTGGATGTAATGGTCTTATGCTGGCATTTGGGGGCCCTCCTGCTCATTCTGCTGAGTGGGAGCCTGGTTCTCTGCCCCAAAGTCCTGTCCTGCCCTTAACAGCACCGCTGACTCTGATGGATCATCTTGTAACTGTCGCATTTATTTTTTGAACGTTGCGTTCTCCTCCTTCTCCGTCCCCCCTTCCCCATTAATTAGATTGTTCATTTCTCAATTTCGATAATGTCTATTTATTTTAACCCTCCCTGAGTCCATGTTTTAGGGTAACTATAAAAAATAAAATAGAACCGATCTGACACCCCACTGCCAGACTGTAGACATAGGATAAGTTTTCATTATCCTGGTACTAACTAGCTCCACTTCTGCTCTTGTGCCGGATGCAAGATATGACCCCAGGAAAGCAGTAAATAAACCACTTTGTTGGAGGAAATGTTTCTAATGGGAAAGGGGCATGTGTGAATAAATTCAGAATAAACTGCATTGGTCCACATGGGATCTCTGCTGCACATAAAGGAAATCCATCTGGATTGGCAGTGAGGATCTGCAGATCCCTGACTACATGCACATGGTAAGGGCAAGCAGAGCATGGTTCAGGGGAGGAAATACCTGGATCCGAAATATCCTGTTTCATAAAACTGCCTCCAACCAGAATGAGTTCCTCTGGGGAAACAGTAATTCCACTGTTGACAAAAAGTAAATCAACCAAGTCCTAAGAAACATCACAATCATTTTGTTAGTCTCCGCATAAAATGTCTATGTGTGTGTGTCTGTGTGAACGTGTATGTGTGTGAATATATCTATATCTCTATATATAATTATATATATAATACATGTAAAAGTTCTCCCTAGGAAGCTGATTCAGGGGTAGGTAGGGATGAGCAGAAGTGTAATTCATCTCTGTTACTCCTTGTTTCATTTTCAAGTTCTTCTCCCAGATATTGAAAAACGTTAAAAGGGGTGTGTGTGTGGGGGGGGAAATCTAATGATCTACCTATCTACTGGATGAATGAGACAAACAAATTAAGCCATGGTTGAAAATTATTTCAAATTGGGCAAGGGATACCTGTGGGGACCCCCTCCTCCCCAGAGACAGCTTCACTTCAGGAAGAGCTATGGCTCAGTCATGACTTAGAGATGGGCCCCAAACCGAAAAGACTTCAGTCGAAAATTAGAAGGAAGGAGATGCAGCAAAGCCTAGTGGATTAAAAATACCTCTGACAACCACTAGGGGGCAATCGGTCCTTCTAGATTTTCAAACACTCCCCCCCCCCCCACATCTTTTGATTCTCTCTCCCCCCCCCCCCCCCCCCGGCACTGTGTTTTGGCACAAACTTTTGTCAGCCCTTAATTAAGCTGCAGTGGAGGAAAAGAGAGGGTTCCCTTATACCCACAGAGGAACAAAATGCTCTCTTGATCCACACTGCAGCCCCAAATTTGGCACAGTACACTGTGGAAGCCATCTTGCAGGAGGCTTATGAATGGAGGAGGCTGGGCTTCCGTCCACACACATCCCTTTCAGGTCCTCTTCCTCTTTTGCAGGAGTCCTTGCTGTCCATTAGCGATCTCAACCAAGTCGGCAAGAAGAACTACCCTCCTTCCCCAAGCACCACTGAGTTACAACAACAGCATGCTGTCCCTTGTAGCCCAGTCTGGAAAAACATCCATCCTGGGTGTCCTCAAGGTGCCTGCTTAAAGGACAGTGATGTTTGATTTGTTTCTCTTAAACTGAGTAGGAAGAATGGCTGATCCCTGCCAGTTCTTTCATGGAAGTCCCGTTGATGGACGTACTCCTCCACCTCTCTCCCACAAGATGTGAGATGTGATCTCAGGTCCCACTGGTGGGTAAAAACAGGCAATGTGAGTCCATGAATGGATGGATGGATTGATAGAGAAAAAAGGAAGGAAGAAAAAGGGATGGGAAGAGAAGAGAAGGAGAATAAGGGAGGGAAGGAAGGAAGAGAAGGGTGGAGGGAGTGAAGGAAAAGAAGGAGGAAAGGAAAGAAGGAAGAGGAGGGAGGGAGGGAAGGAAGAAAGAGAAGGATGGAGGGAAAGAAGGAAAGAGAAAGTGAGGAAATGAGGGAGAGAAGGAAGGAAGGGAAAATGGAAGGAAGAAAAGGAGAGAGGGAGGGAAGGAAGGAAGGGAAGAGGGAAGGAAGGAATGGAAAAAGATAGGATGCATGTGGATTGTTTTCTCGCTTCAAAACACTCTGACTCTCCCAATATATTTTGAGCTGTGTATTCTCTTCACTTTTCTTCTTTCCTATGCCCTCTCCTCTCTTACCTCCATCCCTACACTGGTGTTGTCTTCCTGTTGAGCGTGTTGGTGTTGGAGGAGGCATCTTTACCCAGGGTGCCAGTTGCACCTGCTACACCAGGCCCGGTCACTGTGACAGTAACGCCAGGGTCCTTGGGGAAGGTGTTGTGCAACTGCAAGAACCCACCACCAGTACCAGTTGCACCTGGGGCTGCTGCACCCGTAGATGCTGTTTCGCTGGCACCACCATAGAGTGAACTAACATTGGCTTTGGAGGGGTCCCTTGACAGTGTGTACATGGAGATGTCGGTGGAAGGGAAGCCCTTGAGGCCAACAGGTGAGGTTTCTCGAGATTGTGATGGTTCAGTAGAGCGGGAGCTGGAGCGCGACCGGCGGCGGTATCGGAAACGGTAGCTGGGCAGGCGCAAGATGGCTGACGATGAAGAAGGGTTCTTCAGTAGCTCTGTGCGGCTCTTACAGTGGGCTTCACGGTTCTTCTCGATGTATATATTGACAGCTAGAACCCCGATCATCTCAGCCAGAATGAAGGAAAGGCCACCAAAGTAAAAGGACCATCCGTAAGAGTAGTGGCTCTTCTTCTCATCATCGCGTTTTGTGCCAGGGTCTCCGGCATTGGCCGAGATGTAGACGATGACACCAATGATGTTACTAAGGCCTGAGGTGTGGAAATAAAGGACAGTGAAACAAGGGGGGCTATGGCATAGACAGATAAAGAAGGAGAACAGAGATAAAGAGAAAAACAGACCTTGGTGCTGGAACTGGGAGCCCCAGGCTACATGCATGTATAGTGAGCCACTAAAGATAACATACCAGTTAAAGCATCTCCCTAGTCATCAAAGAGTTTTCCATGTACTGGAATGACTCTACCCACTTAGGCTGGCCACTGGCTCTGCGTTAGCAGAAATGGCTGAATAAAGTGCACTAAAAGTCTGGAATATGAAGGGCTTCACAAACTTTACTGAGTCATAAACAGTTAGTCCCCTGGCTAAGCAGCCAGAACTACAAAAACAGCAGATCAGATCAGATCAGGCTTCTAACAGAATAAAACCACTACTACTACAGAACATAGTGAACATGCAAATCTTTATACACAAGAAACCCAGATTAAAAGAAAATGTATTTGGCTCCACCTGGCTTCTGGGTGACATTTACCTTCCCCCACCCACGTGACCCCTGTTAGCACCCAAGGCTTTCCCATGCATCCAGAGCTGTTTATTAGCTCTGTACGCTGAGTGACCCTTGGTATTGCACCTAATTGTATTAAAACTTCTAGGAATAAATTAAACCTTAGCTTGCACTTTTTGCTGTGATCACAGTCATCTTTATTCCAACACTCTGCTCAACAGGAAGGGCGATAACCATTTTCTGTTCAGACTTGGGTTTTACATGAGCAAATCTAGTGTGGATGGATGATTGAGAGCTCCATCCGATGAGCGTTTTATTGCACGCTCCTTACTGGGCACTCATGGAGTTTGCTCAGGTCCCTCACATTACGTTGTCTGCCTCGCGCGCGCCTTTCTTGCCTTCCTTGCGCAACAAAAACTCTCTCCACAAAGTCCAATGTATTTTTAAACACAGAATTGCTGCTCTCTCCTGCTGCGTGCAGGAGAAGCACCGCCATTAGAACAGCGGACTCAATGGGCCTCGTGCTCGTTGGGAACTTCCTCTTTTGAAAAGAGGAACGTACTAAGGAACGTAAACACCGGCTGAGAAGCGAAGGTAGGGAGCGTGTTTACCCTCGATGTGATAGAGCTTTGATATATCAAGGAAGAATTGAGGAAGCTAGGTGAAAGCATGGCACATATGAACTATTATAAATATTAACTATGGTATATATGAATGAACCTCCTTCATACTGAGTCAGGTCATTGGTCCTTTTAGTCCACCTGACTGGCAGAGGTTCTCTGGGATCTGTGGCAGATGTCTTTCCCAGCCATGCTACCTAAGCTTCTTTAACTGTAGATGATAAGGACTTGGCCTGGACCTTCTGTATGCCAAGCATGTGCTCCCACACTGAGCTTTAGCCCCTCCTAGAAACTCCATCAGAGCGCAAAATGACTGTATAACAAATAGGCAAAGAATGGATAAGAAGGTGGAGGTAAATGGTTGTGAACCTGAAACAGTAACGGGAGGGTGAGGGCTCATCTACACCAAGCAGGATATTCCACTATGAAAGCGGTATATAAAAGGCAGGAGCCTCACTAATGCTTTACAGCGGTATGGATGTGCACTGACAACTGTTGGGGCCCGTTGACACATGCCATATACTGCTTTCATACCACTTTCATAGTGTTATATCCTGCTTGGTGTCGATGTGTCCTGGGCCTCAACAGTTGTAAGCAGTAGTGTAGATCCTGCAGTGCACTTCAATACCACTAGAAAGCAGTAGTGTGGCTCCTGCCTTTTATATACTGCTTTCATACCGCTTTCACAGTGGAATATCCTGCTTGATGTAGATGAGGCCTGAGAAATAGATAAAAGGGTTTGGTGGGTAGCACTCTCCTTACCAATGAATTGACCAGAAAATTGACCATGGCATATACTTAACCACACTAGAGAGCCAGAGAGGGATTTTTTAATTTTATTTTTATGGCTCCATTGCATCACTCACCCGCAGCAACGAATAGAATGCCAGCACCGAGGATAATGTTGCGCTTGGACTTGTAGACCCGGCTGGCGGCCACGCAGAATCCTCCCAGCAACAGCAAGATAGCACTTAGAATGGGGAAGATGCTTGAGGCTCGTACCACACCTGGGGGGGGAGGGGGGAAGAGGCATTGGGAGATTATCATGCAGGAAATGACAAATGTCTCAGAGCAGAACTCTGTGCACATAGAAAGCTGGCATGCCATGGAGGATTCTGAACTAGATGTCCTCCTAATATGGTCATTTTCTACGTGGAGGTATATGATGATGATGATGAACATTTATATACTGCCTCATAGCCAAAGCTCCCTGGATGGTTTACAAGGTTTATAAACAGTGAACATTAAAAACAAATATACAAAATTTAAAACCATAAAAAGCATAAAATACAAACAAAACAACACACACACACACATATATATATCACATATGTAGAAGTATTAAAATGCACAGTCTGAACCTGCACTCTGAATTGGTGCAGTCCAACAAGAGTTATACCGCAATAAGATCCTGCTGTTGGTATGTTTTGCATCAGAAGTGCCTGAACCAATCATGGCTTCCCTAGAGCTAATTTCATTTGCATGCCAGGTTCTGTTAGTTGTAACCCGTGAGAGCTACAGGCAGGGCATGATAGGGGTTCGTGAAACAATGTCACAGTTCCAGGGTCCTCCAGTTTTTATACCTGAGCTGAATCAGCTCACTGGTGCTCAGAATATTCCCTGAAATGTTTCTTCATTTATTGGATGTACAAAATTAGATGTTGGAAATGTATAGTTATAGGTAGAGAGGCAGACGGGTGAATAGTATGGAAGTTTTGACTTTCCTTGAATGGCATATTTTGCTAGGGAATAATTATACATCTTCAGGTTGAACTTTGTGCAACAGAAATGCTATTATTTTATATCAGATTGGAAGGTGACCACATTTTGTTTTCCTTGTTTGGTTGCTAATGGGTACTCACGGTTAGGTTATCATCCCAGAGCTAGCTGAAGATGCTTACTTAATGTTTTTGGATGGGTAGAAGATGTTTCTTCAATTAGTATTAATGACTGATAGCTACTGGGCTATGTTGCAGTGCAGAGACATGCAGGTTCATCAGACGAGTGTTTTATCGCACGCCGCTACTGCCCACATATGGATGGGCGCCCATCCGTTGTCCGCCTCCAGCGCAGCAGAGGCATTTTTCCCGATCGTTTTTCCGCCACAAAATAGACCACTTTTAACCCAACTTTTTCTAAAAACACAGATCTCCTGCTGTGTGCAGGAAAAGTGGCGTGATAGGAATGCCCCCTGAATGGGCCATGTGGTCTTTGTTTAAACATAAGAACATAAGAAGAGCCCTGCTGGATCAGACCAACGGTCCATCTAATCCAGCACTCTGTTCACCCAGCGGCCAACCAGGGATGAACAAGCAGGACATGGCACAACAGCACCCTCCCACCCATGTTCCCCAGCAACTGGTGTACATGGGCTTACTGCCTCGAATACTGGAGACAGCACGCAATCACCAGGGCTAGTAGCCATTGATAGCCTTTGCCTCCAGGAATTTATCCAAACCCCTTTTGAAGCCATCCAAATTGATGGCAATCACTCCAGTGTGCACTCCACTTCCCCTCCAGGCAGAAAGAGGAAGTAATCAGGGCTGGTGCCAGACGATTTTGCACCCTAGGCAAGGCGAGCTACTTGCACACACCCCCAAAATTGCCAGCTTCGATTTTTAAGAACAGATGTTTTGTAGAAAAAATAAAAAGCACAAAACTGCTTGTTATGTTTTTTTTCCTTAAAACAGCTAATTTGTATAAAACTGTGACCCTTAAAGGTCAGTACTGTGCCCCTCTGAGGTCTGCGCCCTAGGCGGCTGCCTAGTTGGCCTAATGATAGTGCCGGCCCTGGAAGTGATGAGGGACAAAAGCAGGGGCGGAGAAGCGACGGTAAGGAAACACAATTTCTCCACCCCACCCCCCCTTCCCCGTGATGATGCTCAGAGGTTTGAGTTTTGTCGCTGGCTGGAAGATTAAATCTGGAGGTGGAGAGTGGGGGAAGAAAGGAAGGGTTGATGCTGGTTTCTTGGGGGTGGAATTAATGCTGCTTTACAAACTACTAACATCATCTGCCTGGTGCTTATCTGTTCTCCCTTGTTCAACAAGCCCATTTGCAAAGAGATATCACCAAAAATACCATTAAGTCTCCAGTGTGCACTCTCTTCCCCTGGAAATAACCCCTGTCATGTCATGACCGTTCAAGGAATGCCTAAATCGTTCAGAGAATTTGAGAGTCTCTAGGGGCAGCTGAAGTATATTGGAGACATGGTGGCGACTTGTGGTGTCAAAATTCCATGGAACGAACACGAACACAAACACAAACACACAAACACACACACACACACACACACACACACACACACTTTCCCTAGCAGATTGGCTGGCCCTTCTGTCAGTCGTGAAGCCGCATCTCTTCTTCCTGAGAGCATGGCTGTGCACAATACTGAATGGCTGGCCTCTGTCCATCAGGAAACTGCCTCCCCCACCCACTTAGGTGCAGTTTTGTGTGTGCGCATGGGTGGGGGAATGTAAAACAAACCCCTTTTAGAATAAACATACAGGGCACCTGGGGAAAATATCAACAAAGTAGATGTGAAGTGGGGAGTGGGTGAGAATGGGTCCTGGGGCTTGTCTATACGGCTTGTTTACTCTGACCTAAATGCGCATATTCGCATTTCAGGACACATGACGCAGCCGTTCATTTGCCGTAGCGCTGGGTTTTTAACATGATAATGCGCATATTCGCATTTGCGATTTACCGCGACTTTTGGATCACGTCCGAGTTTGCACCGCGTTATGGTTATGTGTCGTTGGGGGAGTTAAATTGCATTTTGACATGTGGGCGGAGCTTTGAGGGTAGGACAAAGTGATTGGGTGATTCCCCGCCTTCCCACCTATCGCATCCTCTGGCTGCCTCTTTCCTTCCCATCGTTTTCATGTTGAATTAAGATGGAGCTTTTAAAATGAAAACAAAGAGGGGGGGAACTGGCAGCGAGAGACAGGAGACGTGTTCAGTCCCTCGCTCACATCCTCCTCTGCTGCCTCGTTCCTTTCCCCACTCGGTTTTCCTCCTATATGGGAAATGGGCATATACAGCTTTTAAAATGAAAACAAAGAGGGGTGAACGGGCAGCGAGAGAGAGGAGACCTGTTCAGTCCCCCACTTGCATCCTTGTCTGCTGCCTCGTTCCTTTCCCCACTCGGTTTTCCTCCTATATGGGAAATGGGCATATACAGCTTTTAAAATGAAAACAAAGAGGGGTGAACGGGCAGCGAGAGAGAGGAGACCTGTTCAGTCCCCCACTTGCATCCTTGTCTGCTGCCTCGTTCCTTTCCCCACTCGGTTTTCCTCCTATATGGGAAATGGGCATATACAGCTTTTAAAATGAAAACAAAGAGGGGTGAACGGGCAGCGAGAGAGAGGAGACCTGTTCAGTCCCCCACTTGCATCCTTGTCTGCTGCCTCGTTCCTTTCCCCACTCGGTTTTCCTCCTATATGGGAAATGGGCATATACAGCTTTTAAAATGAAAACAAAGAGGGGTGAACGGGCAGCGAGAGAGAGGAGACCTGTTCAGTCCCCCACTTGCATTCTTGTCTGCTGCCTCGTTCCTTTCCCCACTCGTTTTTCCTCTTCTATGAATCTGCGGGGCTCTGCAGATAAAATTTATCGCTTGCTTCGTCTATAATCCATATGTGTGCATATGCGCATTAATAACTGCACTATATATAAAAAAATCAGGACATAAATTGCTGTTGCTGCTACAGTGTGACGCTCTTTACCTAGATTCGAATCAATGAAAATTCGGGTTAAAATTAAATGAGAAGCAATCCCTCTGTCGTACAGACAGGGGCCTGGTTGGATCCAGAAGCTGTGCATATGCCATTACAGGAACAATGGAGAGAGTGTGTTAAGGGTGGAGAACAGAGCTCACCGGGGGGGGGGAACCCCACCTGCTCCTGATTTAGGGTATGGTTGGACACAGCCTTGGGATGCTTCAAGATGGAGGGCTCAGTATGCAATTGCCACATTTTGTTTATTCACTTTTAGGGCGAGGGGCACAACATCATTATGGAATCAAAGGCCTCCTGCGTTTTCTTCGTTGTTCTTTTGCCCTTTATCAGACTTTTGTCTAACTTTTGTTTGAAAAGAATGGAAGAGTAGTGCTAACTCCAGTGGTGCATCTAGATAACTTCCGAGTCTAAAGTTTAGACCCTGGAGTTAATGATCCTATGGGGGGTCCCCTTTCGATAGCTCTTTTTATTACTTAAGTTGTGGAGCAAACAACTAACATTTCTAGAGCCCCCATATCGTTTGGGGAGGAAAGAGCTGCTTTTTCAGCCCGCCAGTCAGTCAGCAGGCTGAAGGGCAGGGAGCGGAGGGAGAAGAGGAGGATCAGAGGGAGCCTGGTTGACTAGCAGCAGCAGCAGCAGCAGCATGAAGTGTTGGCTTCCTCTGCTGAAGAAAGAGGGGAAAGGTGAATGTGCAATAAGCCAACCCTGCTTCTCCTCCTTGCTGGGAGATTTTAAACTCTCCCTCACAGAGCTTCTCAACCACTGTGTTTCCAGTGTGCGTGTGTGTGTGAGTGAGTGAGGAAGCAAATAGTCTCTTTGGGAAGGGAGGAAGGAAGCAGAGGGGGAAAGTAAATTGCCTCTTTCTTACCCACAAAGCTAGGTCCCACCCGCTAAGGTTAGGGTGACCACATGCCCTCTTTTACAAAGGACAATCCTCTGAAAGGTGCCGGAGGACCGTACTCTATTTGATGAGCTGCCCTGTCCAATCCCGATTTAGAGATAAAGGATCCTAAGAAATGTTTCCATCAACAGTTAGCACCTGGAATGCAGACTTAAAAGATAGGCACACGGGTCACCTGCTCACAGTCTTCCACACCATGGTGTGGTATCCTGTATTTCTATTTAAATTATAGCAATTATTTCTAAATGTGCTTCTATACATATAAAGTAGCATATGCAGATTATATGCACATCAGCATCCTTTTGGGGCCCTCTTTTTGCGGGGGGCGGGGAGCATGTTCTCTTTTTTGGCAATATATAAGTGGCCACCTAATTCAGGTGCTTCCACTAGTTCCAATTAGAAGGCATTATGCAGCTATTCTGTCTTTGGGGTCCATTACACCTACGTTTCCCCCCAGCTACGATCCGCGGTTTCCACCTCCATTTCATCAGCGCGTCAAGCACTGGTCCCTTTCACATGCCTTCCTGGTATTGCCATTGTGTCAGCGAAATCTCTTTTCACTTGTTCACTCTTCCGCTATTGCGCTCGCCCCACCTTGTCCCCTTCTCCTTCCCCCTCCAGTTCATTGTTTTTTGTGGTTGATGGACATTGTCATGGGCATGGGCACCTTCCTCCCCACTCATTTTGTTGTCTAGCATTTTAGCGATTTAGCGTTTCATCAGCTGGGCGACATTTCTGCCTTTAGAGGTGAGGTGATGCTCCCTTCTGTGTGGGGTTTTCGTGCACTGTTTCTCCCTCCCTTCCCCTTCCCAGTTGAGTGGTTCTACGGACTGGAGGAGAACCACCCCTGCCCTCCTCTTTCATCAGCAAGACTGCCCTTCAATCCCCCCTCCCCAAGAAGGGATGTTCAGGATCATAGTGCAAGGATGCAATACACGGGGACGGAAGGGTGGTTTTATCCCATGTGGAGAAAAAATACCGCACTTTCCCTGCCCCAGAAAAACATGGAAAATGGAGGGGAAGAGGCGAGAAGACTGCAGGACAGGGACGACGTTATGTGAGGGTCGCGGGGCATAATGGTAAACAAGGCAGGACGAAAGTGCGATAAAACGCTGGTGTGATGGAGCTTTGTCTCCTTTTTCTTGTGTGAACGGAACATAGCATAATGCAGAGAGAGAGAGAGAGAGAGAGAGAGAGAGAGAGAGAGAGAGACTGGAAAGTCCATTGCAATCTCTCTGGTAGTTTACAGCAGGGGCACATCCACACGTCGTACTCAGGGCGCTTCCATCCGCCCCCAGTGCACCCCGAAAACGATGGTGTAGCTTGCCTGTAAAAGAGACGAGGCAGAGCCTCCACCCCGCCTTCTTCCGCTGAGCTCTCCTCGCCGATCGGTGAGGAGGTAGGTGGGTGGCGGCGGCGGCAAGGACGCCTCTTCCTCGTCTCTTTTACAGGCAAGCTACACGATCGTTTTCGGGGTGCACTGGGGGCGGATGGAAGCGTCCTGAGTACGACGTGTGGATGTGCCCCAGAAGATCATAGTGCTAGTAGCCCTCTGCCTGGAAGAGTCAGTGCCTTTTGACAATGCAGTGTGGAGGCGAAACTAGACCTTAATACTTAATACGTAGCTATCAATTAGGTCTGTTTGTTTTATGTTTTGTTTTTAATAATACCTCCTATAAAATTCTGTGAATGAGGCAGGGTGAGGGCACCACAGAAAACTTGTCTGGAAGTACCCTGGATTTTCACTGGGATCACAGCACATGGGAAGGGGGAGATTTAAACTTTCCCATCCCAACTGAGATCCTGACAAAAGCCCCCCCCCCCTGCAATTAGTCTTAGGGAAAAAAGTTCCCACTGGCACCACGAGACGGGTTCTACGGCAGATGTGGAAGGGATCTTCAGAAGACCAAGGGAACATAGAAAATGTTCTCTGAGGGTAGAAAGCTTGAAAAATGTTTTCTAGGTCAGTTGACAAGAATTAGTTTCCCCTTAATGCTCTGAAAACATGGGATTTTTTTTTTTTTTTTTTACATTTTAATCGGCAAAATTTTAATTGACTCAGACATGGGTGGGGAAACCTTTCCCCTCATTAACCCAGGCAAAGGCAGTCGGGGGTGTATGTCAGTGGTGGGCAGGGCTGAAGCTAAAAGTCAGCGAAAGCAGAACCACTCCACTGTCTCTTTTTTTTACACACAAACACATACAAATACACTCATCCTACCCATTCATACTCCATCAATTCATTGCTTCTCCCCCCCCCATCTTTTTCTCCTTCTCTCTCTCCCTTTCCACCCACAGTTCTTTCTACATAGAGAGCAATAAATCCCTAGGAAAGCCTTCCCCAACCTGGTGCCCTCCAGGTATTTTGGACTACAACTCACATCATCCCCAACCACCAATGGCTGCCCTAAGACATCAAAGATCACCATTTAAAGACCCCCCATCCCCCAACACGATCATTAGATCCAGACTCTAAAGTTACCTAATTGCACTGCTGAAACAGGGGAAGTGATTTAATAGTGGCACGAACCATGAGATGGGGATCGTACCTGGTTAAATAGGGACAGTTCAAACATATCAGACAGATTTCCAGAGTAGAAAAATAGATTTATGTATGCCCAAGTGATTCCCTTGCTCGTAACTCAGGCACATCAGAATGGATTTTTATGGGGACAACAGAGAGAACTCTCTTGCCTCTAGGGTTAATGTCATTCCCAAAATTTGAGCTTCAGTGTCTCAGCTCTCAGCTGCACAGACACGGGCAGAGAAAAAGGCAAAAATGGTATTGTTGCAGGGTTCTTTTTTCTTTTCTTTTTCTTTTAAGGGGACTATACAATGGCTTCCCTTCCCTCCCTTTTGAAAAATGTCAGGAACATTTTGTCTGAATTCTTTTCATATCTATCTGTCCATCTATCTATAGGAATGGGGCTGAGGGAAAGGTGAGGACTTCGGAGAAGAAGAAGGAAAGCCACAAGAGCAGCTCCAAAAAGGATGTTCATTCATAAATGCTTGGTCAATTTTTAATTAAAAAGAAGTGAGTTGAACTAAAAATATTTAGATGACCTTAAATTGAGGGACATTCTTAAGCCTTTTTGCTACTTGAGCCAAGAAGACAAAAGGTGTATTATTTATACAATCAACCATTAGGGGGAATAAGGAAACTGCCCCACCCTGGCAGTGGATTCTGGGAGGCGGGGAGCAGCAGTGAGGTGTTGATGGGAAAAGCTATGTATGCTGTGAAGCTTTTCCTCACTTCCTAAGATAGCCTATTACATTTATCTTATTTATTTATTTATTTTTAACATTTATATGCCACTTTATCTGCTAAAAAGGCGTATCTGTTTCCCTCAAGTGCAGTGGGGGACCCTGTCTCATTGTCTATGTTGAATTATGATTGAGATGCCAGTCCAGTTAGCTTCAATACATTGAGCGGGGGATCTTCTTGTCTTTTGCCTCAACAAAATGTCTTGGGCCGGCTCTTCTATACCAATGTAAGTATCAAGTCTCCCCATCGCAAAGAACCTGGGAATTATAGTTGACAAGGAGGTCATTGAAAATTTTGTTGAGATCCCTCATCCTGCTCACAGAACTACAGCTCCCAAGGGAATGGCAGTGAAGCCAGTGAGAGAGTTGGTGTGGCATAGAAACAGAACCAGGTAACCCCAGGACAAATCTTGACTCTGCCATGCAAACAATAAATCCATTCAGTTCTCTCTCAGCCTCAGCTGCTCCATCTGTGTTATGGAGCTAATAATATAAGATATTAATATTAGAGAATTTTGATAAGGATTACAATAAAGTTTTGAACACCCTAGAAATAATAGAAAAATACACTAATAGCAAATTCCTCAGTACTGAGGTGATCAACTGAAATGGCAGATATGCATACTAGTGAGCTCAACTGTCAGCCATGCCACGCCACCCATGCTTCAGGTCAGCTTACCACTTTTTTAATTTTATTTTTAAAAGTGTGCATGAATGTCTGTTCATTGTGTTCATTATTTGTTCATTCACCACCTCAATTCGTTACTCCTTTGAAGTGAAAAACTGCTCCAGGGATTGTGAACAGGTTTGGATTTTTTGTTGTTGACATCATGGTGGGCCAACCAATCAGCACCATGCACAGCCGACTTCTGCTGTAAATGCCTCTGGCTGTGGCACCTCACATGTGGAACCATCTCCATAGGGAGGCTTGCCAGGTGTCTTGTGTCAAAATCCTTCAAATGCCGTGGAAATATCCTTCTCCTTTTCCAGGCATCTAACGTCTGATGTATGTTTCCCCCTGCTGCAATTGTTCTTAGTAGTGCCTTTCACTGTTTTTGTTGTACTTTTAATACCTATTGTAACCTGGCCCAGACATTAAAAAAAGTGATTTAGAAATGTTTTAAATAAATGAACAAATATGTGTGCAGGGCCATTATTATTTTTTTAGAGCTCAATTCTGAGCTGAAAGGGTTGTTTGGTCAGGACCACAGAGAGAGCACTTCTCGACTGGCCACACCTCTCCTTGTGGCCCCAAGCTCCACACGTCTTAGTAACGTAGGAAACTGTGTTATATTAAGTCAGATTGCTAGTCACTCTGATTTCAGACACGAGTCCTTCCCAGACCTACTTGGACATACCGGGGATTGAACCTGGAACCTTCTGTTTGCAAAGTAGAACACTGAACTGAGGCTCTTCATATAAAGGCCTTCTCTTGGTATAAATCTTATTTTAAAGTGCTCTGTAAATGCTGTTATAGTTATTGAGTTGGATCCAGGCTCGGTCAGGCTTAGAATAGGCCCATTGAAATTAATGTTTGTTAATTTAGTCATGACTTACTTGTCCCATTGATTTCAGTGGGTCTACTTTTGTAAGTAGATTTACAAAATTTGTAAATTTACAAATACTTTTGTAAGCCGCCGTGAGAGCCTTTTTTGGCTGAGTGGCGGCATAGAAATCCTTAAATAAATAAAAATAAATAAATACTTTAAGCATGACTACAATTGAATCTAACTCATATTAATAATAATAGTCTCCCATATAGACACATGCTCAATTTGTGCTGAGCATTTGACCTCAGCACAAAATGAGGAAACTTGCTGGGTGATTCTATAACAGTGCCACTGCGAAGGCCTAGTCCATGTGATTTACCAATCCAATCTTTGCTTGACGGTGCTTTTTTTAAAAATTGCCTTTTAAAAACGATTGACAGCTGTTTTTCTGTGATCTGCTAGTACTTAATGGTGTTTTGTATTTTGGTGTTTTATTTCATAAATATTTATTTTATTGTTGACATAATGCGTTCCTTTAAATGGAAGCAACTTTGGAAAATTGCTTTAAAAAGCAAACCGATTTGATCTAGCCCTGAAGTCTATAAAGTGATAGAGATCAGCATCTTCTACCGCTTTCCCCCAGCATCTGGTAATCTGAACTATCTTGCTTCTGAATATGGAGGCTGCATTTATCTGTCATGAATAATCACCGTTCCTTCATGAATGTCTAAGCCTTTTCTAAGAATGACCTCCCTGGGGCGAATGTAACAGATGCAAGCAAAGAGGCATCCTCTTTCTCATCTCCTTTGGACCAAACCATATGCAATTCCAATTTACCTATATCTGCAACACTGACCAGTAGTGTCCCTTGACTTTTGATAAGGAGGTAGAGCTTTCTTAGGATGAGGTGCTGCAGGAATTTGAAAGATATTCAAGGCAGGGAACAATATGGGCATTCTTTTTTGCAAACTCAAGGCAATTAAATTACTGCAGAGCCCTAATTTGGCTGGAGCCCTACTTCAGAGAGTAGTTAGCATAATGATGAGTCCGGCTTTGCATTTGGTATTCATCTGGAGGTGTCGGGTGGGGAGAGATGCAAGAAACTGCACTACGGAACTGAAATTCTTAGAATTCCTGACACAGCCACAGCCACTCTGCTGCTGTCTATTTATAACTTTTGGGTAATCACCAGCACCCAGATGTAAGTGCAACTCCCTCTGGGCAATCTGATGGACTGCAAGGATTCCCTGGTGCTGAGAAACAACTGTATCCCTTTTGAAACATGACAACACCTCGCCCACGCCTGCCCCAAGCAAGGAAACCACTAGATCTGAGAGTTGATACATCCCTTTGGCTGTCCATCCCCAACTAAAACCTTGAGACTAGATTCTGTATTTGAGTCTCAGTAGAAACCTCTGACACTGAGCCTCAGTGGTATTCAAACTCTGTTTCCCCTGGTTACGGAGAACAGTGGAGACCGCTGAAGGCAAGGAACGGGAATGAATAACCCCCCCTATTTATACGTACGTAGGAGGTATTCCGCACTGTCGTGATCATAGTCTGTGTCCTCTGGAAAATGGTTAATTTTCACGCACACTCCTCGCTTCAGCCCTGGGATAGAGAAAGACAGAAACGAGAGGATTCAGCGTAGTTCTGTGAACGCAGCTTTAGGTTGGAACACGGTTTTAATGCATCACTTGGTCATTAGTCCCTGTGCTGGATTTTCTGTGGGAGAATATTTTCCACCAAAGCCCAATCTCTTCCCAAAATGACAGGCAAGTCTGCCAAGCTGACAGGGGTC
This sequence comes from Elgaria multicarinata webbii, assembly GCF_023053635.1. Taxonomy (NCBI): domain Eukaryota; kingdom Metazoa; phylum Chordata; class Lepidosauria; order Squamata; family Anguidae; genus Elgaria; species Elgaria multicarinata. The sequence goes on along the minus strand of NC_086181.1, from coordinate 31,069,802 downwards.
CCAAGTCTTATGCCAGGGACTACTACTAAGTGCTAGCCCAACAAGCCACCCAGGGCACATTGCAACGGAGGCACCAGAAAGCCTCTTCAGGCCTTGAGTAGCAGGGGCAGTTACCAACACTGCCCTTTCTCTGATAGGCCCCAAGGAAATTGAGCCATGCCCCAAGGAAACTTCGCATTTACAGTGTGAAGCCTGGAGTTGCCAGCTCCTCATCCGGAAATATCGCTGAAACTTTTAAGTGCTCCCACAAGATGTGGCGATGGCCCACTAGCTTATGGAACTACACAAATGCATAGGGTGACCCTATGAAAAGGAGGACAGGCCGCCTGTATCTTTAACAGTTGCATAGAAAAGGGAATGTCAGCAGGTGTCATTTGTATATATGGAGAACCGGGTGAAATTCCCTGTTCATCACTACAGTTAAAATGAAGGAGCTATTCTAGAGTGACCAGATTTAAAAGAGGGCAGGGCACCTGCAGCATTAAATGCTGTGATGAAGAGGAAATTTCCCCAGATTCCCCATATATACAAATGGCACCTGCTGAAATTTCCTTTTCAATACAACTGTTAAAGATACAGGAACCCTGTCCTCCTTTTCATATGGTCACCCTACAAATGCATGAACGATAGCTGGGCTGGGGTAGGGGAAATCTATTACTGTATTTCTTCAATTCTAAGACACACTTCCTCCCCACCCCCCATATAAACATCTCTAAAAACAGGGTGCGTCTTAGAATTGTGGGTGCGATTATTATTCTTAGAATCAAAGCTTTTTTTTCTGTTGGTGGTACTGAAATTAGTGTGCGTCTTACAATCGATGGTGTCTTACAATTGAAGAAATACGGTATGTTCTAATCTGCAAATCACACTCTAATATTTGACTATTTGATTAGTATTCAAATTTTAATTTAATCTCACGTGAGCCCAGAAGGTTTCTCAATTCAGTGCATGTTAATTTGAGTTCTTGCATATGATTTCAAAACCCTAGACCTTTTGCAGCCTGTATATATAACTACTTATGTATGTTTCTTTCTACTCAGATAATTTCAAAGACCATTACCCTTGGCATTTCCTTCAAAATTGAATTTAGATTACTATAGTAAATTAGTGGCTGTCTAGGATACCCCCCCCAACAGCTGATGAGGGTATGGTTGCCTTGCTCCACTGTTGCGCCGGAGGCGTGTCCCGGCCAATAGCAAGCCCTAATTGGTCACCATGGCTGGACAGGAGGAGGGGGTGGACCAACAAGCCCAAAGGCCGCTGGGTGACCATATGAAAAGGAGGACCGAGCTCCTGTATCTTTAACAGTTGTATTGAAAAGGAAATTTCAGCAGGTGTCATTTGTGTATATGGGGAACCTGGTGAAATTTCCTCTTCATCACAACAGTTAAAGGTGCAGGTGCCCTGCCCTCTTTTAAATCTGGTCACTCTAGTATAGCTCCTGCACTTTAACCATTGTGATGAAGATGGAATTTCACCAGGTTCTCCATATATACAAATGACACCTGCTGAAATTCCCTTTTCTATGCAACTGTTAAAGATACAGGAGACCTGTCCTCCTTTTCATATGGTCACCCTACGCTGGACCACCTCCATGCCTCCACGGACCCTGCAGAACTTCCAATAAGAAATAAGAAATAATACAAACCTTTAGAAAAAAATTGCTCGTTACTGGTGACTCACGGAGTTTGCTCAGGTCCCTCACATGACATCGTCTGCCACCCTTTCTGGCCTTCCTTGTGCAAAACTCCCCTCCCCCATTAAGTCTCATGTTTCTTTAAACTCGGAATCTGCTCTCTCCTGCTGTGTGCAGGAGAAGCGGTGCCATTATAACAGCGGACTCAATGGGCCTTGGGCTGGTTCTGAACTTCCTCTTTTGAAAAGAGGAAGTAACTGAGGAACGAAAACACCGGCTGAGAAGTGAAGGTAGGGAGCGTGTTAACCCCGGTGTGATGGCGCTCTTAGTTTGAACCTAAAAAGATGTGGGGACAACAAGTGAGAAATTGGAATGCAATGACTTGGGAACAACGCCGGGTAGATTCTCCAGAACATCTGAGTAAGGGGATAATATCAATTCTGGAGAAAATGGTTATTGTGGAAGCCCTTGAATCCCCCCCCCCCCCCCCCAGTAAAAGAATGGGCAGGAAGAGGAGGGGGGATGCATAGTGCCTGCAGCCTTGCTCAAGACATCAGAGCATTTAAACTGAAGGCATTTTTTCCCAGGTGAGAATTTGGGATCTCTTAACTGAGTCTTGTGTGGGCAACGTGGCAGCCTGTTTACTGTAATGTGGGTAGGGTGAGGAATTCAGGAGCAAGAGACTGTTTCATATTCATAACATATACATATACAGTTAGTGCTAAGCCTGTTATGACAGGCAGAGTATGTTGAAGATTGGCTTGCAGATTGCCAGGAAACCCCCCACCCCCCAAGGAGGGAGAAACCTCCTGCAGGGTTCCCTGTCAGTGAGGGCCAAACCACCTACTGCCAAAGGAGGGGATTTTTTGTCCTCACCTCAACAGTATCCCCACGTATAGTGCTTTAGATTTCCCTCACAGGACTGAATGTATAAGAGAAAATAAAGAGGCACTTTCCAGGATGCCATTGGGATGGGGACTAATCCTGCATCTGGCCTCTGGTAATCCCAACCATTAAGAATCCAATCTCCATTGCTTCGTCTTGTTTTATGTCCTTTGGTCACGCTAAAGTGTGACAGAATGTTAGGAACTGGTTTTTAACATATATGTAGGCTTTGGTTTGATTTGGGCTTTTTTTTTTTTTTTGGCTGCTCAAACTGCCTTCCTTTCAGCCGATCTCACCAATGGCTTCCCTAAATTGACAGTCATTTGGCCATGCTTCTATGATGGAATTTCGGATTTAGTCTGTGTTTTACTGCAAATCCAGATGAAATTGTTGCCATCCTGTTGCCTTTCAGTATTTTCTCATCTTTTTTCAGCCCTAATTTGTGGCTTGCTTTTTATTATTTTATTTTGCAATAAAATGCAAATGCTCTGCCAGCTTGTCTAATAAGGACTGGGAAAGCATTACTGAATCTTTTCAAAGTGACGGCGCCTTTAATTAAAAGCTTCCTCCTTGTGGCTTCTGCCTCTGATTGCTTCCTGTTCTGTATAGCTGATGAATTGAAATTTAATTGCGTCTTAGTCAGCTTCTGTTCCCTGTGAGGGAAAGGAGCTTTGATTACTGGTTTCTCCTTACTGATTCCCCCGTTTTCTTACTGAGAAATAACATTATTTCACAATTTTAAAAAAAGAAAAGATTTTTTAAAGAGAAAATTAGCATTTCAATCCCACAGGAAACAGGACCCAACTAATTTAAGAGGATTCATCAATAATGCTGATGTTGCACTACACAGGAAGCAGGAGGAAAGCTTCTAATTAAAGTTGCAGTGAATCTTTATCATTATAGAAGGATGTTAACCATGAGGACAGATACTGCTGGATAATATAGTGCAATGTCAAATACCATGTAGAACCACCATATGAAATCTCCTTTCTGCTAATTTAGGGAAAGCAATGCCTTGGCAGCACTGAAGTGCCCCAGTTGTGGGCACAATCTTGATTTTTGAGCCAACCAATCTGTACAGTGTTTTAAGCCTTTTCCTTAGACTTCTTGACACAAGGTTCTTGTCCTTTGCCTCTAGCCTGTCCCCTTCCTAAACTTACTTCCCAGCAGAGAATGTCCTATTCCAGACCTTTATCTTTGTTGAATGCATTTCTTTGGACTGGGCTCCTCACCTTCTAAACAGCATATCCTCCAAAGCCCTGAATGGGTGAGTCCTCCAGGATCTTTCTTGTCCTTCTGGGGAGTTTCTTCAGTAGAGATGTTGGTGGTATTGCAGATGAAGGCACGGGCGTACAGCCAGTAATCTGTGCCGATGGCAATGATCATGAGGCCAAAGGCTGCAAAGGCCCCCACGGTGGTGAGTAGAATCTGGACACCTTTCTCACACCAGACCATCCTCTCCTCATTCCAGCGCTTAAGTGACTCCAGCTTGGCGGCAAGAAACAAGAGCAGCAGTGGTGACGATGGGAGCCTTGGCTACTGTGGATGACTTCCTCTTCCAATACGTAGAATCTGGAACACAAGAGCTTTTGAAAAATGGCAGCAGGGTAATATCTTCTTCTACCTCATTCGATGAATAGAAAGAGCCTGGATATAGGATGGGCCAGGAAGATTGTCTGAACAGTTCTTGCAAATCCTTTGGGAATCTTATGAAGAACGTTGATGGAGGTTTTTTTCTTTCTTTCTTTCTGGATTGCTTCTGGAATATTATGTTCTCTTGAAATATCTCTCTTCAAATATTCAGACTTCAAAACAGGTTTCCAGAGAAGCTGTAGGAACCTTCTGCGGAATTTCTGGAGAGTACGTGGGTAGTTTTAGAAAGCATATGGATGATTTATAAAAAAAAAAATTGAGAGCTCTCCAGACATCTTATGTGGAGGACACTATTGGAAGATGAAGGTTTGGGTAGCTAGCAAGCTGTGAAATGTCAGGAATAGCTAGGAGAGAATCATTGGATGGCTTTTAGATTACTGATACGAAAATCCTGAAGCGCTAATAAAAAAAAAACTTTGGAAGGCTATTACAGGATAGCATCTATGCGTCTACTGGTAGAATATGGGAAGGCTATTATGAAATATCTAGGTATTTACTAAAGTTTTTCTGGAAGCCTTGAAGAACTTTTCTGGAGAGATACTGAATTATATCTAGAGAGCTACCAGACACTTGGGGGAAAAACCTGGAGGGTCTGTAGATTGCTTTTTTGAAAGTTCTGGATGACAACTGAGGAACCTGTAATGGTCCAATGGAAAAAAAATAGAATGATCAAAATACGTTGTGATGCTTCCTAAATGTTTTATTCCCTCTTAATGTACACAGCTTCAGGAACTTTTCAGGAATGCCTGGGAATATTCCCAGTTCTTTATGTCACGTTCGCTTGGTTTCTTTCGTGGCTTGCCTGTTCTCTTTTTCCTTTGTTTGGGGATTCCTCTGAGTTTGGGAGACCTTGAATTTCAGCTGCTGCTCTTCAATTTGAGGCACACATTGGTTTACAGGGATCACTCAATATCTCTGACTCAACTTGACAAGGAGCCAACTAGTTGCGTGACTATATGAGTTCTGGGCAAAGACAGGAGAAAAAGACAGAAAAAGATAAGAGTTAAGTATGAAAGACATAGGGAAAGAATTTTCATCCCATTCCCTGATGCCCTGAGTGAACTGCAGACATTCCAGTCCTTAAATGAAATATTTATGTATGTATAAATAGGCTTCCTATTCCAACTTATCACTCCTGGCTTCAAGATAGCTTACAGTAACAAAACTAAAACAATATTAAAAATGTCAAAAATAAAAAAGCAGCAGAAATAGATTGGAGATAAGAACCAAACAGCAATATATATTTTTTTTAAAAAATGAAAACACTGGAAAGCAGCAAAAGGCAATGAAAAGGCCCTCAGCCGTTATTAAAAGGCATTCAAAGTATAGGGGAACGGAAGGGACTTTGCCTGTCATGTAAAATATATTAAAACAGGTGCTAGCTGCACATGTTTGGGGAGGGATTTCCACGGTTTGGGCACCACCACTGAAAAGGCCCTCTTTTCAGGAGCTCCATTCCATATCATGAATAAAGGGGAGGGGCAGCCCAAAAGGGCCTTTGAAGGAGATCTCATTGGCAGATAGATTCATATGGAAGAAGGAAGTTCTTTAGATGCTTTGGTACTCTGCCTGGGCTTGTTGGCCGCACATGGCTACTATTCTAACCTAGAGCTGTAACGATTAGGGTGTGGGGTGGAGCGGAAGTTGTCAAACAAATGTTCCTAACTTCAATTTGCTTACAGAAATTTGGTTGAGTATTCTCCTGCGTAGGTTTTTCTTTCTTTCTAATATTCTTTAACAGATTAAGTGGGTATTTTTGTTTTTTGAACTAACAGTGTAAAAAGTGTTTAGTTTGGTGAGCTGCTGCTTAAAGTTAATTAAGACTGAAGTTCCTAGCTCTGGGTCCCCCTTGACAAACACGCACTGCCCCGCAGTCCCTCAGCACCACTTGCAAGTTGCCCTGTGGTAGGTTCTCAGACTTGCCCCCTCCTTTTTATCCCACAAGGTTTTAAAGTGAGGCTCAAGATTAAAATAGCTTTACAGTCACCCCCAGAATCACTGAGCTGGGATTTTCCTGTGTTTCACGTAGAATTTCCAACCAAAGGAGATGAACTCACGGTCCCATTCCCTATTGTCTATGTCTAGTTGGCCCACAGACAGCAGTTGAGGAGGTAACCAGCTACTGGGCTATACCACTTCTGAGTGCATGGGGGGTGTGTGTCACATGATTGTAGTCTCCCCCACTACCAAAAAGTAAAAGTGAAATATCTGTTCATAGAAAACTAGAAGCCAGACAGACATGCTCAGTTTTCTATATATAGGAATGGATTTGTTTTTGATGATGATAATAATGATATCATAAGCCCCCCTCCTGCAGTTTGACATGATTACATTTTTCCAGCGATGTTTACTCACTGTGTTTATGCAGTGCATAATCAAACTACCAACCAGTGTGTCAAACTGAGTAATATCATGCATCAGGTGGGGCCATTTATTTCTTCACAAGCAGGATGACCTGACACAAGAGTTCCTCTGAGCATGCACTAAATGGTATTTCCTAACTATTATTATTATTATTTATTTATTTATATAGCACCATCAATGTACATGGTGCTGTACAGAGTAAAACAGTAAATAGCAAGACTCTGCCGCATAGGCTTACATTCTAATAAAATCCTAGTAAAACAATAAGGAGGGGAAGAGAATGCAAACAGGCACAGGGTAGGGTAAAACTAACAGTACTAAGTTGCCATTGCAAAGCCCCCATGAATCTGAAGTTATGGTGATTAGATTTCCATGGGGCAGAGGTGCTTGGTTTCCCCAGAAACCTAAGCTTCTGCTTATTATAGAACACTGAGTGGGTTCACACAACTTGCTAACCCACTATAGGTTATTATATTGCCCGAATGCAGCACATTTTCTGCAGCGTGGCTTGTTAACCATGCAGCGTGGTTTATTTTCCTCAAACAATCCACCATGAGAAACTATGGGTTGTTGTTCGGTTGTTCAGGGTGGTTAGCAAGCCACACTACACAGTTAATGAACATCCCCGTGGAAAACTTGCTGCGTTCAGACAACATGATGACCCACTATGTGGAAAATGCATTGCATTCAGATAACACGATAGCTCACGGTTACTGCGTGGGTGGGTTGGAATGTTGCGTGAACCCAACCACTACCTATTCTACACCACAGATATGAATGTTGGTTTAACAAGTATTCCCTCTCCACAAAGAACCATGGATATTGGAGTTCTGGGAAGGGGTATTTCAAACAGAAAATTCTCAGCATTCTTGCCAAAATACAATTTCCAAGATTCTTTGGGGGAAGCCATGACTGGTATAAAATGGATACATGCTTGTAGTGATATTCCCTTGGTGGTTACATACTGGGCTTGTTGCAGATTCATACTGGGGTGGCATATATGCTGGTTCAAGTCTTAACCTCATCAGTTGTGGAGGACACAAGACAGGATTAAAATAAAACTTTGCTTATTTTCTTAGCTCTTTTACACCATAGCCCTCTTCCCTCCTCCGCTTTCTTTCCTCACTTTACCCTTCATTCCTAGTGCTCTGGATGGTGTAGTTATTTCGAAAAACTTAAGGGACTAACTAAAAATCTCAAGGGACTAGCTATTGGGAGAAAATTTGGTTACCATGTAGTAATTATCTGCATTCATCTTTAATGGCACAGAAGCTCACAATGACTTTGCAAATGCAGTAAGTTGCACATTTCTGAAACTGAGCTACTAAACAGATTAAATCTAAGATCTTGCAAGCAAACCTTATTGTAGATGCCATGTTCACAATGTTGGGGGAAAGAATAAAAATGAGCCAGGCTTGGATCATAGAATATAAGGCATCTCGCTGTTTTTGCTTTAGAAAGGAACAAGATTGCTTTTTGTTTCACCCCATCCTGAATACCAGTTTCTTTTAGCTGTATATAGTTCTTTCTCTGACAAATATATAACTATGAGAGTTCATCCATGGACTGGCCAAGTATTATTCAGGTTCGCCACCAGAATCACTTGAAATGACTGAGATCTTTCACCTGTCTTTAACCTCAGACTCAGTGGGATCTTTTCCCAGGCCCTGCTCAGATACCAGAATGTTTTAGTTAAGTAGTTGGGTATACTGACAGAATGTAAATGAATGGAAATATTAACGTATTTCTTCGATTGTAAGACGCCATCGATTGTAAGACGCACACTAATTTCAGTACCACCAACAGGGGGAAAAAACGCTAAGACGCACCCACGATTCTAAGACACACCCCATTTTTAGAGATGTTTATATGGGGAAAAAAGTGTGTCTTAGAATCGAAGAAATAGGGTAAAATATATACTGTGGTTTTTGAGGCCCTTTGTTTTTGCCATAGGAACAAGCAATGGTGGGGAGAAGAGCTTGAATTTCCATCTTTTGTACATTTTTACTAGGCCAAAGCCAGCCTTGAGTTTGGAACCTTGGCATATCCCTAATTTCTGTATATAGCCATGCAACTTATGTATCTTTTACTGTGTGTTTTAAATGTGTGAGTGTTGCTTTGAGCACATTGTGGAAAGGTGACAAACATATATGGTAAATAGATAAAATAAGCAGGATGGGGATACACATCTGAAATAAAATAAAGCAGTCTGTGAAACAACAAGAAGCAAAGATTCCTTAGGGCTTCCTGAGTCAGGATGGTTGTTTTTTTCAAAATGGAAAATGTGGACGGAGAAATAAGAACAGTTCGCTGAGGCTCAGCCAAGGAAAGAACTGTAGTCACCTAAGAAGAGACATGCTGGATCAGACAATTTTTAAAAAAATCTAATTTGGCAGGTGCTTTCTGAGTGTGGGAAGACCACAAGCATGACATGAGTGCAGTAGCACCCTTTCATTCGCGTTCCTCTGCAACTGGTATTCAGAGGTATACTGCCTCTGATATTGGAAGTAACATATAGCCATCATCATGACTACTAGCCATTTTAGTAACTTGACCCCTGACCTCTCTGTCTTTAACCCTCCCCTCCGTTCCCATCTATAATTGCTCTCCAGAGAAGTCTCCTGGTCTCTTTCTCTGAAGGCCTTTTCACAAGTGTCAATAAGAACAGGTTTAAATCTAGGATGCCAGAGTCACTTGTGAATGTTGTTACTAGAGGACAGAAAGGTGAAGAAAGACATTTTCTAATCTGATGTAGAGTTTTAAGAAGAGGAATGAGACCCAAAGTGTAAAAAGCACACCTGTGAAACTACCCTCTAGGTGTGTCTTTGGTGGACAAGTTTGGCCAATCTATATATACTAATCTAAGGAATGTAGGAAGCTGCCTTATATTGAGTCATACCCTTCTCCACCTAGCTGAGTATTGTTGACACTGACTGACAGCAACTCTGCAGCGATTCAGGCAGGATTCCTTTCTAGACTTACCTGGAGAAGCTGGAGATTGAACCTAAAACCTTCTACATGCAGACCATGTGCTCTACCACTGAGCTAAAGACCCTCTTTGGCTGGCTGGCAGAGACTGAACATAATATTGGGGTCATCTTGTGCCTGATTTGGAAGCCTTATTGATAGATGCTGCTTCCCTTGCAAAGAAACCTCCAAGTTTCCCAGATTTAAATCTCTGAATATCATAGCTGCGTCTCACTCCCAAAATATTTCATTTTTCAGACATTCAGAACACTGCAAGATACAGCCCCATATAAAGATGAGCAACAATGACCACAGGTGCTTCCAGGCGGAGGTCTATAAGAACTAGCAATGTGGAGGCATTGTGCAGCTGGTCCGTCTTTTTCTCCTTAATAGATTTTCTTGTGTTAAGAAAAAAGATGGGAGATGTGATGGGAGAACACACGAGTGTCACACCCAGAACACAATGGCATCTGGACCCTCCCATAAACGTCCGTGAGTGAGGCATGGTGGTGGCACTGTAAAACCCTTCTGGAAGCACCCTGTGCCAGACAAACAGATGGATTTGGCAGGTAATCTTCAGTGTTCCTTACCAATTAACTATGCAACAGCAACTGGTGCGCACATGGTGGGTGTTTCCAGACAAGGCATTTATGGTTCCATTACCCTACCTCATTTGTGGAATTTTATCAGGGGAGATGGGTTGCCAGACATCATCTTCCTCCCATGTTTTCATAAGAACATAAGGGGAGTCACGCTGGATCAGACCAAAAGTCCAACTAGTCCAGCATTTGGTTCAGACAGTGGCCAAACAGCGGCCTGTGGAAAACCCACAAGCATGGCATGATTGCAGCAGCACCCTCCTCCCTGTATTCCCCAGTAACTGGTACACGTAGGCATACTGCCTCTGATACCGGAGATAACATATAGCCATCGTGACTAGTAGCCACCGCTAGCCTTAATCTTCTGCGAGTTTATGCAATCCCCTTTTAAAGCCATCCAAATTCGTGGCCATCGCTACATTGTATGGTAGCGAATTCCATAACTGTGCATTGTGTGAAGAAGTACTTTTGTACTTTTGATTCAGTATCCTGAATCTTTCACAATACAACTTCATGGGATGACCCCAGGTTCTAGTATTATGAGAGAGGGAGGAAAAAAATGTTTTTCCACTGCTTCTATATTTTCTCTTACCACAGATAATCTGTTAAAAACCAAAAGGTGCAATGCCTTCGCATTGGTACCGCTAGGAGCACTCTGTCCAGGAGCACCTATTGAGAAAATAACTGGTGCTCATTAAATAAGTACAGTTTACAGGAAACTAGGTAGCATGGTTCCTATGCATTTCCACTTGGAAGTCTCCCTGAGTTCAATGGAACTTAGTTTCAGGAAAGCAAATATAGGATTGTAAGTCTTATATCCAAGCTTCTTTCACTCTCTGGGCCTCGTTCCTCTTCGAAAAATGGAAAAGTTCTGTTCTCCACCCTATTGTTAAAACTACACCACACTCCCACTGCCCTGACAGAGAACCAAGGAGTTCCTGGCTCCTTTGGGCCCATCCTGTTTTATTCTGCATTTTTCTGCTTCACACTACACCAAGGGAATCCAAGAATGGTAGCTCATAACCCCCAACCCACGGTGTCTGTTCTTTTGCTAGAGTGCCCCTGGTGGGTGGGAAGCAATCTATCCTATTGGTATCCATGGATACCATTTATAAAAATGTTGGTACCAGCTTTTAATCCACACACCACGGTTAGGAGTCTTGAGGCCTAGAGAATAACAGCTTGTGGAGATGCAGATGAATAGGGGAGGGGCACGAACCAAGGCTCTTCAGTTTGATGCCATCAACCTGGAGCCAAATTGGTAAAATAAGGAATGTGCTTTTCATGGTGGATGACTGAAACATGGAAGATGTTCAAGAATGGCATGGTTATATATTTCACAGTGGTGAAAGTTGGATGGATGGATGAATAGACCTTTTCAGATGGTGTGCAATATTCCAATACCTGTACTGTTTAATGAGTTTTTACTTTATAACTAGATCATTCAAAACTTACTTCTTTGCCACCTTTTGTCTCACTTGCCTGATAGCTTCTGCTGACATTACATGACATGACCAATATGGTCAAGAAACAATCTGAATTTCCATTTGAGTTGCCTTTGTTCAGTTCATTCAGCTGTCTCATGCGATTCATTCAGCCATTTTGTTTGCTGAGAACTTTGCTTGAGAAAGCTAAATAAAATAAAACGAAGAGCAGTTTACATCTGGATTTGAGCCTTTGAGACAGGAGAATGTGAAGGACAGATGGAGCATTTGGAGATGAATGAATGAGCATATGTCTGGGTGTAGGTAGTTAGGTGAATGAAGAGCTAGCATGTATGGAGGAGGGAGGGAAAGAAAGGAGGGTAGGTAGATTGGTATGTAGATGAGGGTTTATGAATGGAGTGTAGGTTTTGGATAGACAGATGGATGTATTCTGTGAGGAGAGACTAGAAAGAGGGGCAGAAGGAAGGTTCTTAATGCATGAAAAGTTCTGTGTAAAGATGAATTGACAAATTAGTAGAGGGTTGACAGGACATATTTATGATGAGAGATAGTTTGTTTATTATTTATTTAAAATGTTCATATACTGCTTTCAATTTTTTAAAAACCCCGAAGCAGTTTACAACAGTTGCAAGTAAGAGGGAACAACACAGGGAAAGACTTGACCTTTTTATCCTATCTTGCCCTGATAGGCACCAAAGTAATGTTTATCAGTTTTCTGTATCCCTTCAAGTGGTAGAGATTTATCTTTTACCCTCTATCCAGTCATCACCACCACCACCACCAAAATCAATAATAATGATACTAATTATAATGGTAATAAAAAATTATCTGCCTTATTTTGAATATTCCAGGCAGCTTACAACTGTTATATATTCCTATATACAACAAAATCATAATAAAAGATAACATCAGTGTAAAACTAATACTGTCATCACAACAGGAATCAAGAAACTGAACCAGGATTGAAAAACAGCTCCTCAGTTGCCTCGTTTGGACCCCCAATAAGCAAATACAACGCAGTTCTCCATAGTCAAGGTAATCCTGCAAAGACCTTTCTCAACCAAAAGGTTTGGCACAGTTCCCTATTCTCCTTCCCTTTTCTCTCTCTCTCTTTCTCTCATTGCCCAATGTCGATATCAGCAGGCTCATAACCCCTCTAGTCAAAAGCCACTTCCAACTGCCATGTAGAATATATAAGCTCTGAAATGCTGAAGACTGAGACCCGTCTTAAGCAGCTGTGTCTCACTCCAAGGCCCTTCAGACTGGACAATAAAGCATCCAAACAGAATCCAGAAGTCCTGGTTGGTTGTTTTATTTACTAGCTAGATATGACTCCTCTTTCAGGGCCTTGGAAACTTGGCCCTCAGCTGTATCTAATTTTTAGATCTGTATTTTCGCTGTCTTTCCGAGAGAACCCAGGAGTCCTACCTTCCAGCACTCCTTGTTGTAAGGCAGTAGACTCTACTCCCTTTCTACAGAACCCAAGAGTCCAGGAATGGCTCCCTGTCTCCTTTGAAACCACACTCCCCTTGCAGGTACTTTGGCATTTTGCATTTTAGGAGGTCCCCCCACCCCCAATATTCTTGTGGCTCTTTAAGCAAAAATCTCTTGGCCGATGGGTAGATGGGGATGGTTCTGAACCATGGAACCAAGGCGAACAGGGCCTTAACTTCGGCTGTCAAACTCTTGGAAATGGAGGGATGTGATTCCCTATGTTCTTATTAAGGCAGGGCTCTCCTAGCCTTGATGCAAAGTGCTCGGGAGAACAGGCATCCAACTGGCAGCGCCATGCACAGTTCAGTCTAACACTAGAGTATCTCCTTTGCTTGATTTCCTCTGTGTCTGTTCCGCTGAATTCCCCATTCATTCAACAGCTGCTCCCAGCCAGCAGTTCTCTTCAGTAAGGCCAAAACCCCGCAGCATCGTTGAGAATTTCATCTAAGCCCCCCACCCCACCCCCCCGGTATCCCTCAGACCATGCTGCCATTCCCAATGTGAGAGACAGTTTTCCTTGTCTCCGAAACAGCCCTATGGGACCCACAAAAAAGAAAAGAATGGATGGATGGATGGATGAAAAAAGAAAAGAAAAGCAAACAAACAAAAGCAATACAGAAATCTGGCCAGCATACAATTTAACCCACCTTCAATGTCTTATTTTCCCCTGTGCACATGCAAATGTGTGTGCAAGCAGTAAATGTGGAGAGAAATTCACAGATGTTCAGAAAGAAAGAAAGAAAAAACCCACAGGAAAGGACAGAAGTATATGCCAAGAGAAATTTATTCCAATAGATCTGTTGCATATATGCTTTAGCAAAGGCAGTCCAGAGATGGTCATCACCTGAAGCAAAGAGGAAAAAGACAGTGCCTACAACTAGAAATTCATTTTAGGAACCAGGTAGTTTTGGATGTATTCCTTGGCACATGAAAGAGAGAATTCTGACACAGTTATAAAATCCTTCTCCTACAAATCACAGGCAAATTCCACCCCTCCCCAATACACACAGTCCCCTAATGTCTTGCACATATATCCTTCTCAGAACACGGGGAAAGAATATTGAGAGAGACATAGCAGGCTTACCTTGCAACAACAACAACAACCCCCCCAAAAAAGGTCTGTTTTCCAAAGGTGTCACACACTGGGGGAGGTGAGAGACGGCTTCTCTCTTTATCCCCCCACCCAGCAGTGGGTTGTTGGCGGCACCAGCCAGAGAAGGTTCTGCGAAATGGCGTTTTATATCGAGGGGTATTTTGCTGTATAGGAGAGAGATGCTAGCATGCTGTTATTATGTCATTGGGAGAAACCATTGGACGGAGGAAAAAAAAAGAAGCAGCAGCAAACGAAAGAGGCTGGTTAAAGGAACGGAGAGGCATATAGGGTTGGGATGTGTGTATGTAGGAGAGGGGGGAGGGGGCTGGGTGATGCCAGCATGTTGTTAGGCATCGTGTGTGTGTGTTTCTGTCTTGGGTCATCACACCGGAATGGGTTGCTGTGTGTAGTGTGGATGCATCACTTGAGCATTGTTTCAAACCACTCTGTGTGTGTGTGTGTGTGTGTGTGTGTGTGTGTGTGTGTGTGTGATGAGCAAACTATGAGACCTGGGGGACGGGAGTGTCCCTCAAGTATTCTTGTGAAGGTGCTGTTGGACTGGTTAGTGTTTGCTGTGTCTATGCATTCTCCTTTGCTTTTCTGTGCTCTAGCCCCCGCCGCAGCACACAGTCACACAAACAGTGTAAACCTGGAGTTACCGTTTACAAGGCGTGATGGTTTGTGTTTATATGCCGTTACGTATGTTCTCCCATGATTGTATATAATGGTATATGGCATTTGTACTATTACAGTGGCCCCGTTTAGCTAAACCATGCTGCTTAACCGCAGAATGGATAAGGGAATGCATTGCATTCCGTTAACCATTTTGTGGTTAAGCAGCATGGTTTAGTGTGTTGTCTGAACAGGGCCATTGTGTGTGTGTGTGGGAGGGATGGCACATTAAGAAATTTTGTGTGTGTGTGTGTGTGTGTGTGTGATTTGATTTTACACAAGTCTGAGTTGCCATAGCTGGGTCTTGTGTGCTGGTTACAACATATCCAGGACGTATATATCTGTATCATTGCGTGTTGTGCAATACTTCAACCAGGTTGGGCTAAGAGAGAATGACTTGACTGAGGCCATCCGGAGAGAGGATTTGAACCTAGGTCCCTCGCATTCAAAGTTCCACACTCAGCATCCTAGCAATGCATTAATATGTTGTGCTGAGTGAGTGGGTGAACGCACATGCATGTCTACTTGTTCACTGGTTTCGTGAGAGAAATATGGGCTCCCCTTTGAATATGGCATATTTCGTGCCCTTCACACAAACTTAACCCCCACTCCCTGGGGATAGTTCCCCTCCCCAGGGCATTATTAAACATTACACTATTTACTCCACAGAAAAAGGTCATAAGCAGCCAGCAGCCCTGCTGTGATTTGTGCATTTGGATTTTTCCCCTGGGCAAGGTGTGCCCATCTTGCTTATTGGATATTACTGATTCCAAAATTCCTTGTCCACCTTTATCTAAACATGTTCCAAGATAGCTCACAACATCATTATTTTAAAACATGTGCACACTCTTAAAAACTAATACAACCACGATATTCAGTTAAAGAAACCATAATATACAGGGATCATACAACTTCCTTGTTACAACATTTCCACTGGCTGTTTCCAGGCACAATTCTGGTGACCTATAAAGCCCTACACGGCTCAGGCCTAGGTTATCTAAAAGACCGTATTCTCCCTTATGAGCCTGCCTGTACCCTGAGATCTTCAGGGGAGGCCCTTCTCTTAGTCCCGTCATCATTACAGGCACATTTGGTGGGAATGCGGGAGAGGGCCTTCTCAGTGGCTGCTCCAAGGCTCTCGAACTCCCTTCCCAGGGAGGCTAGGCTGGCTCCCTCCTTGTTATGCTTCTGTAGGTAGGCAAAAACTTTTTTGTTCTGGCGGGCCTTTGGGAATAGTCTGGATCTTTATTAATACGCTGGATTTTGTATTGTCATTTTCCTTTTAATTTTTTTTAAAAATGTTTCAATATTTTATCTGATTTACTTTTAACTTTTGTAAATTTCTATTAATCTGTTGTAATTGTATATGTTTCAATTTTGTAAAGCCACTCTGAGTCCCAGTATTGGGGAAAAAGCAGGATACAAAGATGATGATGATGATGATGTGAACTGTCCTTAAATGGTTGATTGAAAAAGGACATTTTTGCCCTGCCTTCTGAAGGCAGAAAGAATAGGTAGCCCTCGTTTGAGAGAATGTTGGACGATGGAGACATCACTGCCACAAAGGCCCTGTGACACTTTACAA
Organism: Elgaria multicarinata webbii; assembly: GCF_023053635.1. NCBI lineage: Eukaryota > Metazoa > Chordata > Lepidosauria > Squamata > Anguidae > Elgaria > Elgaria multicarinata. The sequence goes on along the minus strand of NC_086181.1, from coordinate 31,053,409 downwards.
AGCTGAAGGTTTGGGGGGATGGGAAGACGCAAATGAGGAGAGAAGGACCCTAAGGATCCTATGGATGTTTAGACAGAAAAAAGGCCTACAACTCCCAGCATGCCCCAGCCAGCACACCCTTAGACACATAATGCCCAGGCGGTATGGGCCTTTGTAGGTTAAGACAAGAAAAACACAGCATCTTGAATTGTGCCCAGAAACAGGAGAGTGCCCTACAGTTTCTGCAGCCCAGAGGTCCCATGGACTGGGCCACTGAAAAACTCCAACAATTTGGAATACATGGAGAAAGTGCTCATTCCACACACACACGTGTGCGCGCCAATGGTACATAAAATTTAACCTGCTGATCAGGACAGGAGACTCAGTAGTTACCATACTGGAGAACATTTCCTATTCATGCTCAGAGAGTTAATGTCCACTTGCAGGATTTGTTCCAAAGCCATGTTTGGATGTTATATGAATGCCTGGAGTAGGATTACGCCTACCCGAGCTCCACACGGTTCCTGATAGGGGGTTGGATCCAGAATCTGCCTTCTGTTGATGGAAGAGCTCCACTCTCAGAAGACCCCCCTCCACCGGATTTGGGGGGCATTCTCCTGCATCATAGCCTACCTCATTTAGAAGGGACCCTCTGTGTAGCCTTTTCAGGGGACTGGAGGGGCTGTTGTGGGGAGGAGGGAGCGGGGAAGTTGCACGGGCTTCATTTGGGATCCAGCCCAGTGTCTGAAAGAGCCCTGTATATACAGCAGTACTCATAGGGTGACCATATGGAAAGGAGGACAGGTCTCCTGTATCTTTAACAATTCCCTCTTAATCACAACAGTTCAAGCTGCAGGAGCCCTGCCCTCCTCTTTTGTATCTGGTCACTCAGGTGCTGCATGCACACACATGACACCTGCTGAAATGCACTTTTCTGTACAACAGTTAAGGATACAGGAGGCCTGTCCTCCTTTCCATATGATCACCCTAGTACACATGGAGGACTCTTAGCATATGATCAGCAGCTCTGCTGTTTTTTGGGGGGGTCTTGGTTGTGTGTGGAGAGGCCTCTGTGCATACATTTGTGCATGCTAGGCCTCTTTGAGACATTATCATGAACACATGGAGGTCAGGACGTCACGATCCCGTTTCCTCCTCCACATATTCATGTAACATGTATTCTGACACAGGGTTTGACAGTTGACTGAATATGCAAGTTTGGGAGTGTGGCCTGCTTCTGCAATTTTGGTTCTCTTCCCCTATTTAAGTCTTCCCAGGTTGGTTGTCTGAAAAGGACTATGGACAGGGGACAGAATAAAGGGGAATAAATGCATCTGGGCTAACATGTAACCTACACACCGCCATTCACAAAAGCCAGAATATGTATGACTCAGCATCGTGTGCTGGCCTGTCTTGGCTCTATCAGTTCCTCTTCTCTGTGTGTGGACCTGGGGACACTCATTCCTATTCTTTGTCGCACGTCTCTATGAGTTGCTCGCTACTGAATATTGTGCGTCATTGTACCCTTGGTATCAGTGTGCGTTGCTGTCAATACTGTATCCGGGCAAAACACCTGCAATAATGATGACGAGGTAATGGAACGTGGGCTCAGTATATGGCAAGAAGACTTGGCACTAGGGGGCAGGTTTCCCACACTTCAGCAGTGTGTTTACTGTGTCACACAGAACTAGGGTGACAATATGGAAAGGAGGACAAGGCTCCTGTGTCTTTAATAGTTGCATAGAAAAGGAGTTTCAGCAGGTGTCATTTGTATGCATGCAGCACCGGGTGAAATTCGCTCTTCATCACAACAGTTAAAGCTGCAGGAGCCCTTCCCTCTTTTGTATCTGGTCACTCTAGCATAGCTCCTACAGCTTTAACTGTTGTGATGAAGAGGGAATTTCACCAGGTGCTGCATGCATACAAATGACACCTGCTGAAACTCCTTTTCTATGCAACTGTTAAATATTCAGGAGCCCTGTCCTCCTTTCCATATGGCCACCCTACACAGAACTTCCATGGAAGCCACAAAGAACCATCTGTGCTACACTCAGCATATTCTCACCTTGGCTTCCTTTTCATGCTGGTGTTGGATTGTGACAAAGAGACAAAAGCTAAGGACTGGCTGACCACTAGCCATCACAGTATGCTTATCACACGTGGCTTCATGCGTGGTCTTGTGAATGAGGATTGTGTCCTGTTGTGCCTTCTGTATTCTTCTGCATAATGTATTTTGTGTTATGTCCTTTGCAGTTGTACATTGTGAAGAGTATACAGTTGTATAACTGAAAAATGTCACCCTGCAGGTTAATACACATCGGGCACTCTAAGCCATGTTTAGGTTGCTAACATTTTTGCAGCAAATGGCTAGTGAGCATGTTTAAACTGTGGTTATGTAGCCATCGTGGTTAGGAATGGTTTACACAACACACTAAGTTATGGTTCACACACCATCATGTTTAACTCAAAGTGTTTAACCATCATGGCTTAGCATGTCGCCTGAACAGGGTCATCATTGTTGTCATTTGTGATGTGTTGTGAACTACCACACTACGCTGCATCAGTGTATCGCAACGAGGCGCACTCTTGTCATATCGTGTGCTCTCTGTTGTAGTAGCACTACAAATCATTGGTGACTTGTAAACAACTGTGTGCAGAGTCTCTTTTTGTGTTTTATTATTGGCTGTGCATCTTCGGGCACCATTGCGCAGCGTAGCTTGATGTCTTATTCTCGTTGCACATGGTGCTCGTTGCGTATCGCCCTTTAGTGTGCACATGCAGACTGCATTATCATTGTGTACGGCTGTCTGTTGAGTTTGTGTCATTGTGCAGTGAAGTTGCGTACAGCTTTACTGCCGCATTGCATAGCACCCAGACCACCCCCATCACTCGCGGCAATGAGAACTGCCCATTGTTGCACATGGTGCGCTGTGCATTCCTGCGCACTGTGGCTTGCCCCTGTTCTTTTGGCATATGCTGCTGCGTGTGGGCTCCAGATGCATCTGGGAAGCCGGCAAATCTGAGCTGCTGCCTCCCTTCCCCCACCCTATGCTCTAGTTGCTATGCCAACACAGAATGCTGTATCTCTGTTCAGCAGATGCCAGCGCATAACAGCTCCACCTCTCCCCACTCATAAGTCTAGGCTGGGGTAGGGGCCTGATTCTGTCATGATGAAGAACTCCCTGTCTCCTTTCCTCCTCCTCCGCCACCACCACCTCCACCACAGTTAATTTGCTCAGCCCTGCAACCCGTTTTGAATGTCAGGGCTCATCAGTTTGGGAACAGCGAATTTTCCTCTAACAACGCTGTGTCAAAGCAACATAGGCTGATGGCAACATGGATCACAATGCATGTCAGTAGAGGACACATCGATTCATTCAATCAGACCCTTGAATGCATCTTCTGTCACTTGTCATTCTCATAAAGTTTAGCATTGTCCATTGGGATAGCGGTCCTTGCGAGACATAACTCATGACAACAAAAAGGGGGGAAGTACTTGATCCATAACACGTTTTTCTATTTGCTATGGACAGCGGTGTTAAATAGCGACACTCCCTAAAAGTGATGAACCCTAGATTTGATGACCTCCACGCCACCCCAGCCCTGGTCACCTGTGTTCCACATGGTGAGAGGGTGGGACTGCTAAATTCTGAATAGGGAAGGTTCCATCATGTCCCTCTGCAGTGGAGGGGAGGATGGTCCAGTTAGCACTCTTCCTATTTTCGTTGACACATTCTGCCTTTCCTCACCCTTACCTTAAATCTCTACACTGGCTTTCCACATGACCTTCAAGCTCTTAGTCTCAGGGTAGGGAATCTGTGGCCTTTACCCTAATTCCACTTGGCCTACAGAGATGGGTGGTCCAGAGAGAGAGTGTGTGTTATGCAGTCCTGCAATGCTGCAACCACTCCCCACTTTTGGCTTTGACTCCATTCATCAATGGTTATTACTCCTGATTGTCTTTTCCCATGGGTCAATGACCTTTCGTGGGCAAAGGTGTCCCTCACCCTGTCCTTGCCCACTGTAGCTAAGATTCTTCAACTCTGACTACGAGCTTCATCCCATGTACCTGTTTCCCTGAAATTATCCCCTACAGCGCTAAGCTATCGCCGTTGTTATTGTTGTTGCTACCAGCCGGCTAGATCCTTTGCATACCAGGAAATGGGTTTAAGGGGGGAAATGTTAAAAAAAACCCATAAAAAATCAATGGATGACCCAATCCAATTCAAATTTGGTATGCTTAAAGCTCTCCTTAATATCTATTACTGTGCCAATTTTGATGTCTTTATCTTTAAAGCTTACGCAGATGTAAGCATTTGTTTATTTTTTCTTCAAATCCTGCTCCTGCACCCCAGTGGCTGCTCGAAAAAAAAACAAATGATACACTCGAAAACTAGTAGCAAAATATTGCACTTCTTTTGGTTAAGAAATGCAATTAAAGCAGAATGCATGGGAGTACTTCACAATAAAAGCAGATTGTAAACTGGAAAACTTCGGAGTCCTTTGCACGCAATTTGCAGTGATTGCACAACATAACGCTGGTGTGATAAAGCTCTTATACTCTCCTTTCCTTTGTCTCCTTAACTCTCCACAAGGTCTTCTTTTCTTCTCCTTTCCCCATGCACCTAGAAATGCTTCATCTTCTGTCTTTGCTTTACTAGGAACTTGCTTAAGAACATAAGAAGGGTCCATATAGCCCAACACTCTGTTCCTTGAACTATTACTGTGTCCCTCTGTGTGTCCATGCTTGTGTGTGTTTTAAGTATTGGACAGCCTTCCTCTCCTCTCCTTATACAACTCTACATTTTCTCATTTTTGTCCTGTTCCTCTTACTGAAAGTATACCCACACTGCAGGCATACCAGGCAATATCTACTTGGAAGTAAGTCCCACTGTGTTCTATAGGGCTTACTCCTCCTAGCTCTGTTTCCATAGGACTGAAACCTTGAACTGGTTTATGATATTTCCTCTTCCCATGGAATCATGGGAACGGTGATTGTGCAAGATGTGTGTGGGTGGGTGGGTGGAGAGAGAGAGAGAGAGACTCCGCATTCTCACCAAACTACAATTCCGAGGATCCTTGAGGGGAAGCAATGGCAGCTACAGTGGTATAAAACCACTGAAAGTTTGTAATGGAGGAAGAATAGCCATGAGTGTCTTCCTGCGTAATATAAGCCTTGAACCATTTTAATTAGTTTTACGTGGTAGTGCCTCCATAATTCTGGTCCCCTCCCCTCTTGTTCCCTCAATATCTCTTCCTGCTCAGGGCTGTCCCATATCAATTGAACCCACCCTTTTCTCCATTCCCATGTTGTAACTGATATCTTGCTAGGCCCTCATCTCCGTATCATGTCCTAGTTTATTGTGTGAGGCCTTTCACATACTTCCTTAGCAGCCACCACCTCCTTCCTAGTTCCTCAACTCTGTGTCCTTCCTTCGTATGAGTGTTTCCAGATTGTGCAATCGCCCTGTTTCTTTCACAGCGGGCTCCATCACACGTGGGAAAACATGCTCCCTACCGTCACTTCTCTGCTCCTGGTTTCGTTGCTCAGTTACTTCCTGTTTCAAAACAGGAAGTAAACAACAAGCACGAGGGGCCCATTCAGTCGGGGATTCTAATCATGCTGCTTCTCCTACACACAGCAGGAGAGAGAAGCAACTTCCGGCTTTAAAAATATTTTGAACTTTCTGTGGTGTTTCTTGTGGTGCAAGGAAGGCCAGAAGGCACCTGGGAGGCAGACAACGTCATGTGAGGGACCTACGAAAAATCCGTGAGTGCCAAGTAACGAGCGTGCAATAAAACGCTCATCAGATGGAGCCCATATAATGGAGTGGGGTCTAGATGACATAGTCCTCCATTTGTAGCCCTCTTGTGCTTTCTTACCATTTCTTCCAACTTTTCCCTTACCAGAAAAAAAAACCATTACAGAAGAAAAGACGGAACCACTGCGCAGTATCTTCTGTTGCTTAACGCTAGAGCTTCACTATCTGGAAGTAACCAGTGAATCCATTTCTTGCTGGGTGATTACAGGCATAATTTTATCTCATAGTAATCACAGCTTGTAAGGTTTCGACATTGCCTAGAAAACCAAACTATAACATTTGGCCCTGAAGGGAAGCAGTGACCTGGTTTGCATATAACTTTGTATTCCTTTCAGCGCCTCCTGAAAACGTCATTATTCCAGGAAGCCTTTCCTTTATAACCAGACACGGTTCACTGTACATTTTGCTTCTTTTAAAATCTGTTTTAAAGTGTTTTATTCTGTTTTTATTTTATTTTATCTTGTACACCGCTCCAAAATTTTGAATGGGGAGCGGAATAGAAATATTGTAAATAAATAAATAAATAAATAATATCACGCTGCAATTCCTGGGTTGTTATATCAGCCTGCCCACACCTTAAGATCGGGAAGAGAGGCCCTTCTCATTTGCCCACCTGTGAGAGCAGTTAAGCAGGCGACCATACAAGGGAGGGCCTTTTCTGCAGTGGCCCCACACCTCTGGAACAAGTTGCCATCAGCGGTCCATCAGGCCCCGTCATTGCAGGCTTTTAAGAAGGCTTTGAAAACTTACTACTTTCTTATGGTCTTCCCCTGGTTATGTGATCAGAGCAGGTTGTAGCTGCACTTGTGTGTCGTAAGCTTTATTTTATGCTGGTGTTTGTTGTCTTTCAGACTGTTTGTTGCTGTTGCTGTTTTTATTGTGTTTTTCTATTTATTTATTTTAAAAAATACAGCATTGGTTTTAATTTTGTGTTTTGCTGTACACCACCTTGCGCCCGCACTTGCGTTCCTTCCTGACATCTGCAGGGGAAGGAAAGTGCGAACTTTCCCAGTGTTTAAAAGTAAAACAACAACAACGGGGGGCGGGGTAGAGGAGAGAAACAGGTCGTTCCTCCCCCCCTTTTTAAATTTTATTATCTGTATCTAAGCAGCTGCGCAAATACAGATAATAAAAAGAAATGGGGGGGAGGAACAGGCAGCCAGCAGCAGGACACGAGGAGAGGAGGGCAGGGACTCGGGGTAAACCACCTCTCCTCTCCTCTGTCTGGCTGCCCATTCCTCCCCCCCAACATTTATTTTTATTTTTATTATCTGTATCTGTGCAGCTGCGGAGATACAGATAATAAAATAAAAAGTGGGGGGGAGGAACGGCCCGTGCCTCTCCTCTACCCCTGTGTTGTTGTTGTTGTTGTTGTTGTTGTTACAATTTACAGGGGCCGCCCATGGCGACCAATCGGGACGCCATGGGCTCCGCTGCCCCAAAAATTGGGGTAAGTGCCCGACTTTTTTGGAGCGGAATTTCCAAGGTTTGCCCCCGGATGGCTTCTCAATGCTGTCTGCGTCATGTAGATGACGTGCCGCTAACGCGAAGCCGCCCCGGAGCAAACCTTTTGTGTAGAATTGCTGGGGAGGAGTGAAATGAGGAACGCTGCCTCTCGTGCACGTGTCATTTTTGCTTCCAGTTAACGGCCCGGGGAACAGCCTGTTTCTTGATTGTTTGGTGACGTGTGAACCTTGGACACAAACCATGGGCAACGTCTCCCACTCTTAACCCTCCTGTGTTATCCCACTGTTTCTACCGTCTTTTTTCTTGCCACAGAAAACCTGTTCAGCAGGAAAAGATGGAATAGCTACGCAGTGCCTTCTGATTGGTATCACTAGGGGCCCTCCGTCTGGAAGCACCCTCCCCCTGCTGACCCCATTCACATCCCGTCCTGGCTCTTTGGCTTTCCTTTCTCCTTGAGCCCTCCCTACTGTGTCCTCACCCACTCCTGCTATCTCCCAGACGGGCAATTTGTACTTCTCCTCGCCCTCCTCCTCTTCCCTCCTTCCTCCCCCTAATTTCCTCCCCCACATCCTCTCACCCTGATCTCTTCCACCCTATCCACTCTCCCACGCTCCCGGCCTCTCTGTGTAGTTAATTCTGCCTACATTCCCCCACCCCTGGAAATTCTGCCTCCCCAGATCCTTCCTCTTCCATTGCATTTTGATTAATTGATCTCCCCTTCCAATCCCAGCAAGGACTCTCCTTCCCTACCCATCGTTACCTTTTCCTATATTTCCTGCAGTTCCCTTGGTGCGTTGCATGCCACCATCACCGTCGCTCCCTCCCCCGCTCTTTTTCATTGCCCAGACTTTTCTCTCCCCCGTGTTCCTCCTATTCTCCCTGCCACGTTTTTCTTTTCCGCACCCGCAGATTTTCTTTCTTTCTTTCTTTCTTTCTTTCTTTCTTTCTTTCTTTCTTCACGGCATCCTTCTGTTAACTCAGCTGCAGTCATTGTTCTGGAAACCTGCCTCCATCACATAGCCTTTTCTTTTCAAATCTGTTCCCTTCTGGAGCACCCCCCAGATCCTGCACCCCAAATCCTGCACACCTGCAAACACATTCACTGAATTCGGCAGCCTCCATCAGCCCTTAATGTAGCCCTCCTGTTCTTTAGGTCTCAATATCATCTGCTCTCTTCCCCCTTCCCCCGTCGAAGCTACTCCTCATTCTCCTTGTCTCCCCCTCCCCAACATCACATCCATTGCATCCTTCCTGATGCCACAACTCGCCTCCTCTATCCCCCCCCCCAACTCCTGTATGCGGCACAGTTTCTGCCAGTTCCTCTGTTGCCACGTGTGCATCCAAGGTACCACATTCCCATTTCATCGCCATGGCGACCATTAACCCCTTCCGTGTTTGCCAGGATGCTGTTCTCGTTGCTTGCTGGAAATGGTGTAGCTCATTGGTGCTCCCTTGACTTACACTCCCCTAATTGGTTCTCGATGGAGATTAGGGGAAATTGAACGACAGGGAAGCCCACGCACAAGGAGGGGGGGGGAGATCCAGCGTCTCAGCTGCCACCCATCTCCCCAACTCTCCTCTTCACCCAGATGCCTTAGTTCCCATTTTCCTCCCACGCACAAATCCTAGTCCCTTCTTTGTGAAAACAGGATTCTGAGCTCTCCGCTGGTCTACTCCCAGGGAACCTGAGAGACTCTGTCCTCGCAACACTCTGCTGTCTCTAGATTGTTCCTTCTCAGACAACTGAGCTCTGGAACATGTGAAGCAATAATAAAGATGAGAGTGCCTCTGAGTTCACACAGAATGCTCCCCCTTCCTTACAGCTAGATAAACATGACCTGCACTTGAATATGTGGGATTAAGAAGGGATTGCAAGTAATAGGATGGGGTTTTAGGGTAGCCTCATTTGTGCTCTGGTACCTACTGCCAATCCCATCTAAATCTCACTTCGTAAGGAAACTCCCCCCTCCCCCCCGGACAAGAAGAAAAGCTATATTTTTGTTTGAAATAAAGTTTATTGAAGTCTTATTTACATTATAATACAGAGTAAATAATGGGTCTTTCGGCCCAATCCCTCCTCCGTAGCAAGGAGAGGATTGGGGATGGGACATTTTATTAATCATAATAATCATTAATAATAATAATTAATAACAATTTTATTGTAATTAATTTAAAAAACCAGGTTCCTTTGTTGGTTAATTAAACCCCTCCCCCTCCCCTTAAATTCCCCTTGCCCCCTAACCCCATTCACCCGAAAATTCTAGGATGCAGACTAAGAAAATAGAATCAGTGCCCCCAGCCAAACCAGCACCTGAGCTCTGCCTTCTTCAGCTACAGGCTCTGCCTTTCTCACAGGGGCAGATACCTCCTTCCCTTATTTTTACATTTAACTTCTTAAAGAGAATAAAATCCTCAGCTGCTACTGCTTCCAAGACATGTCTCTGTGTGTGTGTGTGTGTGTGTGTGTGTGTGTGTGTGCGTGCAAATTTAACTCTTGTAGCACCGCCAGAATATTCCCACTTCCTCTCTCCTGGTGTGATGAATCTCTCTCTCTCTCTCTCTCTCTCTCTCTCTCTCTCTCTCTCTCTCTCTCTCTCAATCTCAATCTCAATCTCAATCTCAATCTCTCTTTAAAGATTTCATTGCTATAAACGAACAGTAATAATATTTTGCCTTTGGGAATTATATGGGTATGCTGCATACCCAAACACTCTTTCTAACTTCAGTTCTGACAATGTTCCTTCTCTCTTCAGTCTCTGTAAATGTACAGGATGGCTTTTAGCCCTTAGAAGACTTTTTGCACCCCAAAGGGTGTCTGTGTCCGTGCATGGGGGAAGCAAGGCTTAAAAAACGTTTTAATGCTTTCAGTACCCAAATTCATGATGATGCAGGAGTGCCGCCTTTTCTCCTGTCTTGCAGGGCTCCTTTTAACAGCTCAGTGATGGCTGGAAGTTGAACAGATACAGAAGATTTTCTAGGCCTGGAAATACAGGGGTGGTGAAGGCTTCATCTCTTGAATTTTGGTTTGCCATGCACCTGCGGAAGGCCCAGGAGCCATGCTGGCAAACGACTGAACACAATATAAATGCAACATTTCCCCTCACTGCTTCTAGTAAAATTATGCATTCTGCAGAGGCTCAAATGCAGGATTGTCAGATCTAAACTCTTGAGATGACTCCTGTGTTTTTAAGAGTTGCACGGGAGAGAAATTCTCCCCAGATGTGTGGCTTTTCCTGCATTTTGTAGTTTTCCCTTCTATGCAAGTCTTAAAAGCACAAGAAGCCTCAGAGGCCGAGCTGCCAGCCTTACTCAAGGTAATTTGCTCCTTTCCCCTCTTTTCTATATAGGTTTTTGTCCTTCCTTCAAAAGCACCTCAGCTGAGACAGAAGAGTACATATACACACATGGATAAATGGAGGAGAGGGCAAATCCTTTCCTGGTTCACACATGCGTGCTCATCACTTGGTGGCTGCAAGAGGTGGCTTCCCTGTGTGAGAATGAGCCATCCAAACACCACTGATACACACACTGCTTTTTCAATGGAGTTGGCTGGTACACAAATTCAGGGGTGAGTCAAAAGATAAGAACTCAAGTGATGCACGTGCAAAATGATACAATCTGTGCCCTGAATAACACAGAATGATTTTGCAATAAGGTGAGTGATTGACTTTATTTTAGGTGACCTTCGCAGTCGGTAAGCATGGTGTATGGAATGGAGAAAAAGACAGTGGCCAGCATTTTTAATGGGCCGGCTTCTGGGTCTTTAAGAGCCACATCACAGTCAGCAACACACCATTGGTTCCCCCCCCTCCATTGCTGCACGTCCAACCTAAGAAATTAGGTTCTGTAGTTGGTGTTTTGCCTTATGCAGCAGTTAAAGGACACAAGAGGCTGCCCATACAAAAGGCAGCAACTTGACAGAACATGTGTGGGGTAGGTAACTGGGGGTGGGGATTGCGGGATGTGTGTGATCCATTCTCCATTCCCCAGCACTTGCTTGCATGAATGGATGCCCATGCATCTCAACCGGACTGTGCATTAAAGTGATCAGAGGAGGCCTTCTCTGAGAGAAGTACATTTAACATCTACAAAAGACAGGGCCTTCTCTGTAGGGGTGCCCCAACCCTAGCATGCCCTCCCACAGCAGATCCATCTGGTGCCAATACTATACTCTTTTCGGCACCAGGTGAAAATCTTTTTATTTGCCCATGCATTTTAAAAGAAACTTTCAGAAACTTTATGGGCCTGTTCAGATGACAGTTCAGGCGCAGTGGTTAGCGAAACTGTGGTTCTCTGGGTTTAGCACTGACCACAAGCCATGCTGTCGCCCATGGTTAGAGCCGCTAACCCTGCTGCAGACGGCCCGACTGGGGTTCATGAATGAGCAGGGTTTAGCAAAACGCATCGCAAAGGGCACCTTAAACCCTGCTGCTTAACCAAAAGCCTTAACCAGCAGGGTTTAAGGTGTCTTCTGAACGGGCCCTATGTGTTGGATCCAAGATCTGCCTCCTGCTCATGGAAGGCTCCTCCCTCCGACAGCTCATCCCATTCAACAGGGTCTCCTGACTGTCTAGCATTCTCAGGGAGCTGCCGTGGAAAGGAGGGGGCAGAGAAGTTCACTTCTGATAGTGCCGTTGATCCCATGTAAATCTGGATCCAACCCGGTATTTTAGATGTAAGTTTGTATCTTTTTAGCTGGTTGAAATAGTTTTATGCTTCTCCATTTGTTATGTTTAGATTTTAGATAGTTTTGTTGTATTGTATTTTTTTAAGGTTGTTTTTCGAACACCACCCTGAAATCCTTTTGGGTGGGTGGGTGGGGTGAAAGCACAGTTTATAATTTTTTCAAATAAATAAATAATGCCCATTCACAATCAGTACTCCTTAGTCTTGTGCTAACTTAAACAGTGTATTTCCTTCCCCACATTGGGCTGTAATCTTATGGATACTTACCTGGTGAATATGCCCCCCTCCCCAAACATAGTGGGGCTTACTTCTGAATAAACACGATTCAGGTTGTGCTGCATTTTTTTCATAGCACAACTTGATCCTGCATTCAAACTGCCTATGGGTGAACTCTGATTTTATGGCTCTGTTTCATATACTTTGGCATTGATCTGCTTTTTGTGTATTGTCTTGAGCCATTCAATTGGCAGTATAAAAATCTCGATATTTTTATATCTTCATCATCATCATCATCATCATCATCATCATCATCATCATGCATTCTGAACTGGATCTTTTTTCAGCCACTCTTGTGAAGGAGGTGCACAGAATAACATTTTTTCACCCCACATGTTCAAGTCTGTTTGCTTTAAATAACATACTCATAACTACAGCTGCATTTGCTGAATCAAGTAATCAATTAGATTAAATCTATCAAAATATTTTGATTGACAGAGTTGCCCCTGATCAATATCATGTAAAAACAAAGAATATGTTTATTTCTTTAGAACAATTTTGTTCTTAAATGCAAATTTATGCAGTTTTGATTGACCAAGAGTAAGTACAATGCTATACTTGTCTACTTAGAAGTAAGTCCCATTTTGTTTAATGGGTGAGCGCGTACGGTGTTTCAGTTAAATCGACTTACCAGGAAGTTTGAACTTAGTGGCAATTACGTGGGAGTAAGCATGCATAGGACTGATTGGCAAGATTTACTTTAATCTCTTGATAGGCCTACTCATAACCTGATCACTTTCTAACATCAAGCTGCTATTAAAGGCCCAGCTATGGTGGCCATTCAGAAAGTTGGCAACCTGGCTTGTAGCTCCCCCATGACCTCTATTAATTGGCCCCATTCAGTTTTTTATTCATGCATTCATTGCAGAACTGCCTCGGACAGAGGGGTCTTACTGCTAGTATTCAGAAGGCATGGTACAGCAATTCCATCTTTTTTTCCTGTAATGGATTTTCTGTGGTCAGGGGGAAAGTGGTTGGAAAACATTGGAGGATTGCCTGTGGAAGATGTAATCGTTTGGAAACACCCCCAGCCCCACCATCAAATTCGTAAATGGGTCAGTGTGATGATGTTTCACCTAGAACCACCCACTGACACCAAATGTCCGGTTTCAAAAGGGAAATAGCTGGTCCTGGATCAAGGAATTTTCCAAGGGAGGTGAAAATACAGCATGGAAACCAAGGAGTGCCCCTTTTTACTTCGACATCTGCTGAAACTATTTGAAGATGCAAAGGAAAAAGAAAAGAGGCCGCATTCCCTAGCTCAAAACTTCCCACTGCTGACTTCCAGATCCCTGTGGACCACCTCCTGCTCCTTGCTTTTAATGCCCCACTTACCTGCCCTCTCCAAGAGTGCAAGCAGTGATGAGCAGAGATGGAGCAGAATCTTGCACTTGTGTTGCCCTGTCCTTCTGGCCAGTAGTATGGATTGGGTCCAGAGAGAGAGGGCAAGTGAATGAGCAATGGAAACAGTAGCAAGGAGGTGGGCCCAGCCTGACAGCCCCCAGAATCTAGAGCTGACACTGTAAAAATACTAGGCAAAGAGGGCTTATGCCCCAGAGATTAAAGCCCTACCTGCACCATGGTCCTGCCGCCAAAACGGCAGCTTTCAACAGGAAAGAAGTGAAGGTTGCCTGTCACAGTAGTGTATTCTAAGCTCTGAGGTCAAGAGGACTAGAAACATGTGTTTTTTTGGGGGGGGGGATTGATTCCTAAGATTACACACAGTGCTGGAGTGGGAGCCACAGTATCTCCTAGAGTGCAGATGGTTATGTGACTCTTTATCACATCCCTGGCCTTCTGGTTTTGAGACATTTTGGAACCTCCTCTTAACCCTGATTCTCCTTTGGCTGGCAGGGCTGTGTGACTCCCTGAAGGAAAGGACCACTCTTCAAAACCAGGAGCCCACTTTTGCAATAGGCGATGTTCGTCAACCCTTCCATACTTTAAAGAAGAAACAGGGGTGGAATGGGGGGAATTCAAACAGCGATGCTGCAGACAGACCACTTGATAGACGGCAAGGGAAAGCACGCACACACACAAAATAGGGCCGGTGCTGGATCCTGCTTTCTGAAGCAATGCATGAAGGTGAACTTAGCTGCAGCTGGTGCTGACTCAGCAGTGGGAGGAGCAGGAGACATGCGGAAAAAGATAATCAGAACTTTTTTGTGTTGAAAGCTGATTCAGCGGTATCTTTTCTTCCCATCCCTTTACATAGCCACGGCATGAGAGCAGTCGCAGGCATCTGCTCCTTATCCTTCAAAAGTCCTTGCTCCCATCTCTTCCCCTCGATTTCTAATGAATCTGTGCAAGACTGTCCACCCTGTGGCTGTGTTTGCAGCATCCCTGGAGAACCCCCCCCCCTTTGCTCAGAGGGATTCTAACGTAGTGGGTGCCAAGCCAGCTGCGAAGGGGGCAGTGTCACAGGGAAAATCCCTTGGCCGTAGGGCAGTCTCGATTGCCAACATAATGAAACGTTTCCATTCCTAGTGGGATGGTATCCCTTTCCAGTTAAACCATCTAATCTCTCAGAAAGTGGGTAGGGCTGGCCCAGCCTAATGATGCTGCCAATTTCCCTTCATTCCCTACAAGGAAAAATGAGCAAAAGTCTTTCTCCTTTGCTAGTTTGGAACAGAAAAAGAGGCCGGTGGTGAGGAAAAAAATAACCGAGGAGAAAATACAGTTGTCCCCTGGCCTAGCTAAAGTAAGATGCAGGGACTGGGGCAGGGAGGGGGGGACACAATATTCATTTTCACTTGGGTGACCAAAATAGTTTGTGCTTCCCTGGAAATGGCCATCCCTGAACAGCCAGAAACACAAGATTTCTCCCAAGCCCCCTCTTTTGATATACTTTCATATTCACGAGTAACTCCTCTTAAACCCCCCCAAAAAACCCAGTCTCCCCCAATTTCTTCAGCACATGTCATATATATGTTTGTATTTCTTTTATTCCCTTCCCCTTTCCCATATTCCTTCAGTTCAGTTTCCCTCACCAGCAGTTCCCTTCCCCTGCCTTCTTTGCGTCAGCATATTTCTTCCCAAAATTCTTTTCTGAACCAGGAGCTGGAATTGTAGAGGAGCAGTTGAGTAATATAGAGAAAGTCGGGATGGAGGAACTGGGGGGAGGAACGCATTCCAAAAAGAAAGATGAAATGGAAATAAATACACACATTTAAAGCAAAGAAATATTAAGAGGAATTAAATGAGATGGGGGGTGGGCGGGGAGGAAGAAGAAGAAGCAGAGACAAGAAAAGAAAACCAGAAAATTGTCGTGCATCCTGAGTCCTTATGGAAGAGTGAGCTAGCAATAAAATAATTAGGAAAGCACAGGAAGATGAAAATGTGGTAAATTAGAAACAAGAACAACAATGAACAAACAAACGAAAACACAAGTGGATTTAAGAAGAATGAGGAGAGGGAACAAAAAGTGGGCAATCAATCAAAACAAAAGCAGAAGGAACAAGCCTTGGAATATATTCAGAACAAAGGAACACACTGAGAAATGTCTGAAAGGAAAGTGGGGGGACAAAATCTATGCCCCAGTGTAGCTGGCTTGGCAGCCCGATAATAAATTCCTTCTCTCTCTCCCCCCCCCCCCGCCCCTTTTTCCCCCTTTAGTCTTATCCTTGATGGCCCCAAGTGGCTGAAGGGAGCATGCTTGAAAAAAGAGTCTTCAGCTCTTAAGAGTTTCCATGGGTGCTATGACATGGTGGTTGCACCTGCTGATGGACAATTGAATGGTGGGGTGGGAATATTTGAGGCATTGACGACTGGAAGACAGTTATTTCCTCACCCCTCTATAATTGCATTTAAATTGTCTCTCACTTGTGGGGGGAACAAATAAGAATGTCTCTTCTCCACAGTACAGTGGGTTCTTCTTCACAATGCTGTAGAAAATAAAGATGGTGGAAGAGCCAGGAAGTAGAGGTGGCAAAAAGGCAAATGGTGTGAGGCTTTGGGAGAAACTCCAGATGTCAGGCCATTTTCTTCTATGGTAGGAACAGAAACTGAGAAAACATGACAGACATTTCCTGACACGAAGAGGCCATATTTTAGTGAACCAAGATGGTGCATCACTTTGCTTTTCAGCTTCAAGGGAAAGTGTCTGAGGCAATAATAAAACTATACAGGATAAGTGCCATAATTGGTCGTTTTGTAAGCGTACCAAAATGGCGGCCTAGTCATTTCTTTTCAGGACTTTTAGGACACAGAAAAATGGCAAGGGAACAGTTTCATGCTAGAGTTTGATTATCTGAGATTGAGATATTGACAGGTATAAACTGAAGAAAACCTTTCAGAGTTAGATATTTTGAGATAAATGAACATAGTAATGCTCTCAGAGCTATATCACAAACTGGAATGATGAAAAGGAAAATGGAGAATAAAGATACTTCATTTTACCTGGTCATTTTGTGTCAAACCAAGATGGCAGTCTAATGTATTTCCTGTCATCACCTAAGAAGCGGGATGAAAAGATGATTGTTTTCAGGTGGATATGCCTGAAGAAGTATGGCCTTTTAGGTGCAGAGGTAAAAATGGCAAGAAGATGTCATTTACAGTCAGTAAACTAGAGAGTCAATGCTGACAGTAGTAAACTTATTTTTTTCTGTGAGGTTTGTTGATTTTTTTATGGGTGGGGGAGTTGGGGTGGATAGAAAAAGATGGCGGCAAGAAACCATCTCCTGTCATGAATTAGATTGAAAAATAAATAGCTGCTGGGCTTCTTCCTCTCACGATTTGCAGATGTTTTGGGAACTTACTTCCTGTTAAAGGTTCTTCAGATAGAAAGTTTTGAGGAACATGCTAGATGAGCCACTTCCTGTTAGGGTTTCCAACCACCTGAGCGAAAGGAGAGGTATTTTGAGGCAGCATAACTGAACTGGGAAATATATTCCTTAGCCCTGCTTCTTCCACTGCTCTGTGGAAGATGAGCAAGATGTGTGTGAGTTTCTGAGGGAGGATGTTCAATTTGGTAACAAAGTTCCCCAGGGGAAGCAAGGAAATTAGGGAGGGGACATCGGCAATCTCAAATTGTTTGAACGGTTCCCACCAGCTGGAGAGACAGAGAGAGAGAGAGAGAAAGAGAGAGAGAGGACATTTCTAGCAGAGCAGGTGGTAAAGAGTCTTCAGAGAGGGAAAGACGACCCCCACTGGTAGAGGAGTCTCCTAGGCAGGTAGGAGTAGGACAGTATAGTCTGCAAGCGAAGGCTGGCTTCCTTGACCAGCATGTTCTCTGGTGCATCTAGCAAGGTGAGGTGGATATGTGCATATGTTCAGGGTACTTGATGGCTGGTGGATAGTTCTGAGTCATCTGGATGGAAACGTCGCTGGAGATGTCCGAGGGGCTGCGTCCACGGTGCCACACCTCGGGGTGCAAGAACTGGCCTGAGTAGTCGGAACAGTCGCTCAGGCGTGGGCGGTAGAAAGCTGGGTGGGGGCGGTACATCTCCTCCTCGGCGTAGCGTTTGGTGAAAAGGTAGACAGACATAACGCCTGCACCCTGCAGAACGGACAGAGAGAAGGATCACAATTGCGGCAGGCTCCATAGATGCAACCATATTTTCTTACAAGTTATGTAATGGGTGATGTATCACCAGTATTAATAACTCCTGATGGGACAGTTTACAGTGTAAACTTTAAACTATAGCATCTTGGTTTCTGTTGAGAGATCTGTTATGTTAAATGCTATGGACATAATCCAAGAAGGTTAGTCCTGATTTAAAGCATCTTTTAGAGGTTATAGGGACTTCACAGTGTGTGAGGAAGGTGCACAATGTGTTTTTCTGTGCACAGAATGAGCAAAGTGGACTACGCAGTCCCCTGGGGCTACGTACATTATACAGGCCACATTTGCTATCTTGTCATAATGATTTCCATTTCACTAGTGCATATGGCGCAGCGAACAAACATGAGATTTGGATTTCCATGTGCAAATTTTGAAATTTGGTCCCGTCCTCCTCGCAAACCTAGTTTCAGTTCATACATGAGTTGAGATTCTATTTTTATTACTCATTGGACATGTTTTGGAGCTGTGCATCAGTATATTAGTGTGTTTGTGTATAGGTCAAATCAAAACATTGGTTAGGTATATGTCCAATATATTTGTCTATGTCAGGGGTCAATAGGCACATTTGGAATTTTTATAGTGTAGTAGGTTCTATCACAAAATGGCTGCTGTGGGGGGAGGCCTTGCTCATTCATAAATGGCTGCCATGTTGGGCATGGATAGTCACAAAGCACTCATTTCCCAGAAAGCAAATTGGTGAGTCTATAGGAAAAGTAATTTGCCCAAGAACCTAAGTACAAGGCAAAGGTGGAGACTGAGTGCCAAAAAACAAAACTGCTCTTTTGAACCCAAATAAAGATGGTGCTGGAGAGCAACATTTTACTTTGCAGCCTCCCAGTGGTTTTTTTTTTAAATTAAAAAAATCTTAAGAAATAAAACAAAAATCAGGAGAAGCCAGGAGCCTGGCGGGCACTTAGAGTGGTACCTAAGCCTACGGGTTCCACATTGGCGATTCCAGATTTATGGTTTTAAATTCATGTTGGAATTATTTTACACTTATCTCTGACATTATGCATGTATGTGAGTAGTCTATTAGTTTCCTTTGCTGCCTGCAGAAGCAGGACAACCATCCATCCCCATTCTAGGATTTCACCCATAATCCTTTTATTCCAGTTGTGGGAAATTCACATCCAGTCAGAAGGAAAACACAAAAGAAACCACACCCAACAGGTAAACTGTAAAGAAACATACAACAAGTTGGGATATAGAGTATTTTTTTAAAAAAAAAAGTTCAAAAAACTACAAAATACACAAATTCATGTAACACATTTTAAAACAGCAAAAATTAAAAACAAACAGCCCAATGGCCACTTTCAGACAAATATACATGAATCCTTTCATATGAAATGAACACCAACTAATGGCCACTCATGGGCAAATGGACATGGATCACTTCATATGTAACAAACAACCAAACGTATTTCGACTATTTTTGGTCTTTTCCATCAGTCTAATAAAATCTTAATGATCCCAGTTCTCATATAACGTATAAAGGACAATACCCGGCTTTTCAGCCCAATTTGCCAAATGTAATACACCAACATTAGTTTATCAGTGGTGTCACCTGCAAAATAAATAAAACATTAATTATTATGAATTAGTTAAAGTTGTAAAAAAATAATAATTAAAATATGCAAAAAAATTCAAAACAAACTCACCAATTAAAAACACACCATTATACCCTTAAAAAGGCCATTAAATTGTTTGTTTTTAATTTTTGCTGTTACAACGTATTACAAGAATTTGTGTATTTTGTAGGTGTTTTTTTTTTTTTAAAAAAACAAGCTTTTTTAAAACACTCTGCATCCCAGATTGCTACATGTTTCTTTGGGAAATATACATCCAGTCTCAACAGACTT
The DNA here is from genome assembly GCF_023053635.1 of Elgaria multicarinata webbii. Taxonomy (NCBI): domain Eukaryota; kingdom Metazoa; phylum Chordata; class Lepidosauria; order Squamata; family Anguidae; genus Elgaria; species Elgaria multicarinata. Next base: position 31,033,757 of record NC_086181.1, on the reverse strand, counting down.
TCACCCACTAAGAGCAGGGCCGGCATCAAGGGTAGCCATGTTTGGGCACCTGCCAGGGGCCCACAACCCAACAGGGCCCCACTAGCAAGAGTCCCCTGGATTTGCGCCTCCTCTTCTCCCATGCAACCTGCTTGTTCACCTGCCTCTCACTGTGGTCTACACAATGGTGGGGGTGAGAAGGACCAGCAGCAGATGCCATAGCCTACTTGCTCACCAGCTCTCTTCCTGACAAGCAAGCAAGTGGTAGCAATGACAAGAAAGAAGAGAAGGTGCAATAGCAGCTGATGACAATGGCGATGAAAAGGTTGATTCACTGAGGGAGGGGCCCCATGACGGTGTCTTGTCTAGGGGCAAGCACAGTCTAAGGGGCTGCCTTACGGTGGTGGGTTGCCACTACGATGATCCCAAAACAAGCACTTTCGCTGCAGGGAAAGCGCCGAGTTGCTGGCGCCGGTCAGGCAGACGATGACTAATCAGGGGTTGCCATCTGCCCAGCCACGCCTCCGCTGTGACTCCGGAGTGAGGCTTAGGGACTGTCGTGACGTTGCCCTCACTGAGCAAGAAGAAAAAAGTCACGCTAAGTCCCCGACTTTTCCCCCCTGCAGTTTCGGTGGAAAGCCCCGGGGTGGGTGTGCGATTGCTGCTGCATCGGGCAATCCACGCTGCGCCACTGCACAACCACCCCGGGGCGTTCCGAGTGTTTAGACAGCCTCTAAGAGTCGGAGGTGTCTTGAGGAACCACTCCTAGACAGGGCTCTTCCCTTTACTCCTGGACAGATAGTTTTCTGTGTTTTTTTACACCCTCAGGACTACTCCTTCAACTAGTGAAGAGGTTACCTTCACTAGCTGAAGGAGATTTGTAATCTGCCCAGAGAACATTGGTTACTGGGTGGATTAAGTAAGAAAAATAAATAAATATCTAAACCCTTTTTTAAAAAGCCATCTTAAGCTAGAGGCCACTGCCACATCTTGTAGTAATAAATTCTATACATTTATGCATTGACCCTGTTCATACGACACGCTGAGCTAAGGTGGTTAAGCATTTTGAGCTAAACATTATGGCTGATCGTGTTGTGTGAACCATTCCTAATCATGGTGGCTACGTAACCATGGTTTGAACATGCTAACTAACCATTTGCTGCAAAGGGGTTAACGGCCTAACCATGGCTTAGCGTGTTGCCTGAACAGGCCCATTGTGTGAGCTGTGTCACAAACTCCTCCTATTTTCCTGACATTTTATGGGTAGTTGTCGGCCAAACTAGACACGTGGAAAGGGTCAAAGCATCTCTGGGGAACGGGGGGATCAGATTGAGACCATAGGACTAGGGGGTGGGGTGGGGGAAGTGTTGTTATTACTCTCTTTAATCACCTACCCTCTCCCCAACATGCAGGCAGAAATATAGAATATACTCATGGATCCCTTGCCATAGTTTGACCCTATATCTTGCGCTACTGCTGGATTACCATGAACGAAAGTCAGGGCCAGCCTACACATCACTATTTCCTCTATTCATGATGTTCAGGGGTGAGTGCCAATCCTTATGCAGCCAAAATGACACCATCCACACACAAAATGAACATATCACCAAGCCTGGGGGAACCCCAAAGTATGCATAAGTACAAAAACATCTTCAGGGGGGAGGGGAACTTGTGGGAGCAGGGGACCCTAATGAGGACTGAGCATGCTGAGCAGCCTCAGAACACTGAGTCAGTTGGAAAAGAAAACTGGGAGATGGAAATGGAGGAGTTGAATGGGCTGGTTGGAAGCAGCTACCGGAGAGTGAAGGCAAAGTGCAGAAGATGGACAGTTAAATCTATGCATCTCTTCCTCCATTTTCCTTTTCTCCATTTCTATCCTTCTCTGACAGAAATGGACAAAATAGGGCAGAGGAGGAGAGACACAGAGATTAAATGTACAGAGAGAACCCACTCATTGTCTGGATAGGTCATTTCCTTGTTCACACTGAGAAGTGGTTTTTTTAAAACATCTCCAGGGATGGAAGTGAGAACTGCACAGAGAAATCAGTGGAGAAATAAAAAAATTGAATGTAGCCAGGACTGGACACCAGTGTGCCCACCTTCCAAAACACCAAAAGAAGTAGAAAACGAGTTCCTGCCCTTCCTATTTGGTGAGATTTTTTTTAAAAATCCTGCTAATGCACATTCCAAAGCAACACAGATGATTGTCCCCATATTGCTAGTCGGAAGGGCCCATGGCTGAGAGAAAACGCCTTACTACCATACTCCAATGCAGTTCACGCTGAATGCCACAGGTCAGGCTCTAAGTAGTTTACAACAACCACATAGTATTTTCCATAGGTATTAGACCACAACTGGAGATTGGGCTGACGCTAAAGGAGCAGCTTATAAGAAACCCGCAGTGTTATTTGTTACTTTTATCACCATGTTGCAGGTTGGACTGAGAGAACCATTTACAAAAGAACTTCTCATACATTGGGGGGCTATGCTGAGAGAGAGGAAGTTGCAGCAGGTCAGAAGTGGGGCTGAGGCTTGTTTGGATTCCCAGTCTGAAATCCCCCACCCCTCTCCGATGGCAGCAAACTACTTAAACTGCCCCCCTCAGATCTCCACTCAGGCCAAAGCCAGCCCTCAATTACATGCAGATGCCTTTTGTGCCATTAACCTGCATGCAGACAAATTGTACTCTTAATTTCTCAAATATATATATATATATATATATATATATATATATATATATATATCTCATGAAGTAAAACCCATGTTAGAGCTGGGACACCTGTCTTTGACGCTAACGTTTGTTTTTTCAGTCCACTCAGGTGGTGAGTGCTAACAGGATGGTAGCAAAAATGGAACCACTAGCCCCATTCAGAATATACCTTAAACCATGGCTTTAACCATGGTGAATAAGGCTTTTTGCCTGATTCACCATGGTTAAAGCCATGGTTTAAGGTGTCTTCAGAAAAGAGCCACTGAGAAATAAGAAGGAGGTATCACCTTAGGGGAACCTGAGGTGTAACAAAAGTGTAGCAAATAAGCCCAATGAGTGAGCAAGAACTGTCGGTAGTCACTGAATATATAGCAAAAGTTGGAAAAGAAACATTGAGCCGGGTGTGCGTGGTGGGAATGGCTGCTAGGGACTCAGACCAGGAGCCCTCTTTTTAGGAAGCAGAATACATGCAGGTCCCTAATGTGGAGATAGCTGGCAATAATGCAGTGGCTACCGAAGGGGCTCTTTCTTCCCTCTCTGGTCTTAATAGGCTTTAAGGACAGCAGGTTGTCTAAATGTTTAGAAAGCCCCAGGGTGGGTGCTTGGTGGCGTGGCACCGATTATCCGACGACGCTGCAATTGTGCATCCAGCCGGGGCTTTCCACCGAAACTGTGGAGAAAAGAAGTCGGGGACTTACCTCGACTTTTTTCTCCGGAGCGAGGCGAGGACGTGCAAGACGGCGTCAAGACAGCCCCAAAGCCTCGCTCCGGAGTTGCAGTAGAGGTGTGGCTGGGCGGTGCCTGGTGGAAGGAGAACTGCGATTGGTCATCTTCCACCAGGGCGGCTCCAGTCCCCAGATGGCCACCCAGAAAAACCACACTCCCTCCTCGGTGTCGGGATTACCTGATGCTGCCCCAGGAGAGGGAAAGCTTGGGGTTTGAGAGGGAGATGCCGCCAACCCAGTGCCGTGGAGACCGCCCCCCAGGAAGTGAAAACGTGTCTCCCAGCTGGCCCCACAACCCAAACCTTAATCCGCCAATTGAGACTGTGTGTGTGTGTGTGTGTGTGCGTGCACATGTGTATGTCAGCAGTGCATGCTGGGAAGTGGAGAGGGGTCATCTTCTCCCCTGTACCTCTTTGAGCAAGAAGGAAGAAGCCGCAAACGCAAAGGACCATCCATAGCGGTACTGGAAGTACTGCTCTGAGCCACTGGGACGGTTCATCACTTCGTCATTGATGCTGGAAATGTACAGGACCAAGCCCACCACCAAAGAGAGCCCTGCAAAAAAAGCATAGAGGGGGAGAAGGAAGGGATGGGAAGGAAGGAAGGAAGGAAGATCAGCGGTTATCTCACAACTGCGAACGCTGGGGCAGGAGGGTCTCTGTTCCTCAAGGTTGTGTAACTGCCTCTTGGCAAAGGAAAGAGGTAGCTTAGCTCAGTACAGAGAGGTCACAGAGACACATGAAGATTCTTCCTTCCCCCTTCACGTTCATAGGGTTCTCTCCATGTGGGAGGAGGTATGCCCCTATTACAGCAATGCCTCCAAACTGCACCGTTGTTGACTTTGTCCTCTATAACTCGGCGAGAGCCACAGAAAACCAAGCTTGCTCCTACTGTCATAACCTCCCCCCTGCCCCCTTCACCTGCATAGCCTTCGCTGAGTCCCATGTCTTGAAGCTCCATCCTATGGGGTTAACATGCTCCCTACCTTTGTGTTTTCGTTCCTCAGTTACTTCCTCTTTTCAAAAGATGAAGTACTCAAGGAGCAGGGGGCCCATTGAATCCACTGCTCTAATGGTGCTGCTTCTCCTGCACACAGCAGGAGAGAGCAGCAATTCCAAGTTTTTTTAAAAAAAATCAGACTTAAAGAGGGTTTTTTTTTGTCGCGCAAGGAAGGCCAGAAGGGGCGGGAGGCAGACGACATCATGTGAGGGACCTGAGCAAACTCCGTGAATGCTCAGTAACGAGCGTGCAATAAAACGCTCGTCGGATGGAGCTTTTGGTCAGGACAACGAGAAGGAGCACAGGAGTAGACACAACCGGTGCTCACGTGCAGCTGATGTGGTAGTGCAGTGCCGTCCTCTTCTACCATTCGGTGCCCAGTGCGGCGCTGTATGGCTGATGATGAAATTATCCCTGGAGATGCTTTGAAACTGGCAGTCGCCATCCACCTCTCAGTACGCTCCTAACTCAAGATCAATCTGGAATTATTGCCCCCCCCACTCCACCCGCTCCCAAGTTTTCCTGGTTGCGCTTCAGAGTTGTACTTTGCAGCCCCATTCTTTGGGGCACTCTTCTCCATCTTGCTGCCCCCCAGATGTGTTGGATGGCAGCTCTCAGCATGCCCCATGCCCAACACACCTGGAGAGCACCAGGTTGGGGAAGGCTGCTTTACACCCTCTCCATCCTCCACCCCCTCCAAATTATTGTCAATGGGCAGCTCTGCCTGCTGCTCCTTCCTTTCATCCTTTGACCTGCATTCTGGCATAGATGCTGCTGTCCAGGCCTAAGGTAGCCTGTCTGCTTTGCTCTGTTTTGTCTCCTTCCTCCTCCTCACACTGGGGATTGCAACAGCAGCAAAATGAGAGAGGAAGAAAAAAAAAGACTTTTATCGTAAATCTAAAAGCTGCTTTCCAGTTCAGTCATGCTCTGGAGCTTCTGACATGCTGGAGCTGGAGCGTGACGAAAATGGAGGGACAGATATGCCAGTATGCAGCAGCTCTGGGCATTTTCCCTTCCCCCCCCGCCCCTCTCTCTGTCACGCTGGCCACAATGAAAGAGAGAGGAAAAAACCGCACACCTGCTTTCTGAACCTAACTTGGGTAGGCTGTGTTAGGAGGCAGAAAAAAGAATGATCAAAGATCCAACGTTTGCAGGTCTCTTGTAGTCCATGTTTTCTCAGGGATATACGACATGTTACGTTAAATGCATAGTGGGTAGTTGAGCCTATTTTTTTCCCTTCTTTTTCTTTATTGTAAATGTATGGGATCTCGGTCTGGATTGGAACCACCATCCACAGGTGGGGAGGGTTAAAGTGTTTCACTCCCTACAAACCCCATGCAGGGGCTAAAGAAAGAAAGAAAAATCTCCACTGGGGCCAGTGGAAGTTTTTCTTGCTTGCTTTAGCCCCAACACCAAGGGGGTATTTAAGGGGAAACCCAGTTGGGTGAGAAAGTTTAACCTCTCCTACCCATGTGTGGTAGTCCCAATATGAATTGGGTCCCTGAACACAGGGTGACATCAGAAGAGTGTTTTATTACATGCTCTGTTGCTGGGCACTCACATATTTTCCCGGGTCCCTCTCACAACATCGTCTGTGTCCCTTGCGCCTCCCGCCTCTTGTAGCCTTCTTCGTGCCACAAAAAAACACCCCAGTAAGTCCGACTTATTTTATAGACAGAACTTGCTGCTATGCCCTGCTGTGTGCAGGAGAAGCAGCGGGATCAAAAAGGCCCACTGAAAGGGCCACATGCATGTTGTTTACTTCCTCTTTTGAAAGAGGAAGTCATGAGGGACAAACGGGCGGGGGGGGAGAAGCGACGTTAAGGAAACGTGATTTTCCCCGTGTGATGATACTCTTACACATCATCATCATCATCATCATCATCATCATCATCATCATCGGATCAGCTACACGCTATGCATTTAACATAGCATGTAGTTCAGCCCAGAGAGTCCTTGGAAAGAGTGTTGCTGATGCTGTTGCTACCACTCAGTGAATGGGCAGGAGGAACAGCAAGGGAGATCGCTCTGTGGCTGAGCACATGCTTTGCATATTGAGAAGGCCCTGGGTTCAATCGATGACAACTTAAGGACTAGGAAAGCTCCCCTGTCCAAAACCCTGGACAGCAGCTGCCAGGCAGGGTAGACAATGCTGAGCTATATGGACCAATGCTCTGGCACGGTATAAGGCAGCTTCCAGTGCTCCCTGTCTTCCTTGGAGAGAATGGTGGCGACAGACGTTGGCAGCACTGCTTAAGGAAGAGGCATTGGCAGCACTTTTGAGCTTAAGGAAGAGGCATTGGCTAGACTGAAGCATCCCTGAAAGTTGCAGAGAGGGATGACATCCTACCCAGGATGGGGAATCTGCAGCCTTCCAGTTATTGTTGGACTCCAAACTCACATCAGCTCCAGCCAGCATGGCCAATGGCCAGAGATGATGGGAGCTGTAGTCTAGCAATATCTGGAAGAACAGAGATTTCCCACCCCTGTCTAGGCAGTGGCTCTTGCCCCATGCTCCAGCTATTGGGGAGAGGTCCCAGGTGGAAAGAGCTAGTACGTTCTAATGTCTATGGAAGCAGCCAGGGATGGGAGGAAGAGGCAGGAGCAGGATTGCTGGCAGAGCGGGGAAAGGGAGGCTGAAGGAGCAGGTGTCTTCCCTCTTCAAACATCCTAAGCATATCAAATTGAAAGGTTAGCAGCTTAGAGTCGTAGGTCTGGTTCGCACATAATGACCACCCAGAGTATGGATTGAGGTTGAATCATGGCCGGTTGTTACCTGCAAACCCTGCATGATGGTTTAACTATGGGTTATTAACCACACAAAAACCAGGAAGAGAACCCATAGTTTGGTGTTCGATTACGAACTCTGGGTTGTTCATGGTTAAGAACGCATAGTGTAGGGTTCACACGAAACGACAACCTATCCAACATCAATTCATACTCCACCCATACTCTGGATTGTCATTATAATGCAAGCTAGGTCACAGGGTTGCATCCTATCTTGCCCTTTCATGAATGTTAGGAGTTTGTGGAGTGGTTTTTTTTAACCAAGCAGAGCTTTTCTTAGTGGGAAGAGAGAAAGCTATTTTCAGTCATTCTCCCTCCCCATGCAGTTTGCTGTACCACCTCCCATGTTGTTCTGAGGAGTCTCCGAAACTTTCGGAGCACTTTCAGGGAGTACAGGAGGGTTGCAGGGAAAAATAGGAATCGGCAAAAGTTGTCTCCCCACCTACTTCCATTAGCTGTGAAAGGGCAAGTTTGGATACAACTGATGGCTATCTGATATACCCAGGTCAGAATTAAAAAACTGTGTCCTCCCTGCCCCCATTTTTAAAATAAAAAATAACAATTGTAGAGCTCTGTATTTTTCTTTGTTTCAGACCTGAGTTGCCCGCACTTAATAAACATAACAAGGGGACATTTTACCTCTAAGAGATTTTTTTTTAAAAAAAGATTATTATTACATTTCTATACCGCCTAGTAGCCGATGCTGTCTGGGCAGTTCACGGCAATTAAAACCATAAAATACAGCACATTAAAACATAATACAACTTTTTTCAAAGTTTAAAATGACAATATAAAACCAAACTGAAAATCAGCTGTAAGATTTGTGAAGAAACCTCCTAGATCAGGGGTGAGTAACCTTTTGTGGCCTGAGGGGGCCGCATGTTAGTGTGTGTGTGTGGGGGGGAGCACAGC